>NC_037676.1:62889931-63238350 GCF_003255815.1 Theropithecus gelada | reverse complement strand
TCTTTCTTTCTTTCTTTCTTTCTTTCTTTCTTTCTTTCTTTCTTTCTTTCTCTCTCTCTCTCTCTCTCTCTCTCTCTCTTTCTTTCTTTCTTTCTTTCTTTCTTTCTTTCTTTCTTTCTTTCTTTCTTTCTTTCTTTCTTTCTTTCTTTCTTTCTTTCTTTCTTGAGACAGGATCTCACTATGTTGTCCAGGCTGGTCTCAAACTCCTGGTCTCAAACTCCAGAGTTCTGAGACATTTTACAGATAGTTTTCTGAGGTAATAGCTTGCCAATTCTTCCTATTGGATTTTCCCATGGGGGCTCGTTTTTACCAAATTCATTGCAACTTTACCTATGAATAGAAGAAATTTTGAAGCCAGAAAGCACTGGAAGAAGAAATAAATATTATTTTACCTATTATCTGCTCTTCCTCTGTGGTCTCCCATACCTGAATCTCAAGTGTTGGGTGCTTAAATGGAAGAGGCACTTCACAGAGAGAGAAGCAGTCCTCTGGCTTCACTCAAGGTCCTGTTTTTCTTTATAGCTTAGAGGCCTGCATATTCCCTGAAGCCCCCAAGGCCTAACTGGTAATACAGGTGCCCTGTCGATGGCCATCAGGCCTCTGGCCAGGACCATTTGAGGGCTGGGCTGCATTACATGCATTACTCGCGTCGGAGGATAGGCATTGCTTCCAAAAAGGACTCTGACACACAGAGATTATCAAAGGCAAGGCAGCAAAACCGTAGTGAAGCGGCAGCTTGTTAGCGCGTCCATTCTCTACCGTGTAGCTTAGACTGGGTGTGAGAAAGCAGAGCATGAGGTGTTCCAATCATGAAGACCACAAGGGCAGGAACGTTTGAACACGAGATTCAGTTCCGAAGCCCCAGGCCCTTTCCTGCTCCTGTCACCCCTGGTGCCCTGACTGTCCCCAGAGCACAGTCTCTCCTCTCAGGATAGAAGCAGCTCTTTCCAAGAGTAGAATTTGGTTATCCTTGGTGCTGCTACACTTCCCAGGCCCGGACTCTGCCCTCTGGGCCAGCTATTTCTGGCTGGGTTGTACAACCTGTTCCCACACTCCCATCTCTTTAACACTCAATGTCTCCGAACCTACATGAAGATCCTGTTTCTTTGAAAAACAAAACTGCCACCATTATATTGCCCCCATATTTTATCTTATTTTTTCCCTTGAATCCTTTTATCCAATCCAGAAAATTCTCGGTTCTCTATCTTCTTTATTGTAAAATCTTAATTTTGCAACTTCTCCCCTGCTCCCACCCCGTTTTTCCCTTTTACTTAAAACATATGCCAATTTGTATTTTCTTGCTTATGCTGTATTTTGCTGCTCCTGAAACCCCACGTGGTCCACAGAGGACGTTGTTGGTAAAGGCCAGTAATCACCTAGTCCCCATTCTGTATTGAATTATTTATGCCACTCACGCTGCTACGCTTCAAGTTTTTTGATGGCCAGGAATTTTGCAATTTGTTTATTTCCTCTGCTGTGCAGTTCTGTGTTCATTTACTCCTCCAAACAGAGAAGAATGAAGGAAGAACAATGTGAACCCCAAAGGAATAATAAAACGATGCTTTTCTTAAAAGGCACAGAGGAAAATTGGGGCATTGTAAATCACTCTGGTGCTTTTCACTTCTACAGTGCCACAGAAGTTGCCCTTTTAGCATTTTGCTCTGGCCGAGTCTTGGTGTGGAGATAGACAGAGCTGGAGGTGGGGAACGGAGGCAGGGTAGCTCCTGGGTGGGGAACTGTTCGCTTCTGGGGAAGATGGCACCAGGAAGCCCATACGAAGGACTCGGCAAACACCATGCTGCAGGTGGGCTCCCTGATGACCTGGCGCCATGCTGAGTGTTGTGCTGTGGGAGGCAGAGCAGGTATGTGTAGTCTACTTCCCTAAGACTCTTCTGTCCCAACCCCCCTTTCCTAAGCCTTTTGTCCTCAGCCTGGAGACAGGCTGCCCAGGCACCAGGCTCTGGCATTCTCTTCAGTTCTGTTCTTCTTGCAGAATCTTCCTTTCCTTCCTCTCACCAAAATTCTTTTCTATCAACTATAAGAACTTCAATGTACTCGGTTGCCCAGAGCTTCATACACTCAGAGCTAATATATTCTGAAGGTTCAATAAATTATCTCACTTAATCCTTACAACAGCGCTGCACTGAAATAGGTATTTTAATTGTCTTCATTTTACAGATGAGAAAAACAAAACCCTAAGAGAATTCGTAACTCATCCAAACTTACAAACTCAGCTGTGATTTGGTCCCAAGTGGCCTGACTCCCAAACCTACACCTTTCTCCTCTTCTGCCTGCCTCCCTCGCGGTGTCTGACCTCCGCAAAGTATTTAGACAATGTTGCTCAGGAATATAAGGAATTTTAGGTAGTAAAAAGTCATCCTTTTAAGCAGGGACTTTCTCAGCACCTTGGAAACCCTGATGCCTGGCACATAATATGGGCTCAATAAATACTGGTCAGATGAATAAATGACTCCCCGTCCACAGCCACCTTCTCAGCCACAAACTGCATTGCTGGGCAGATTCCTGTCCCCGTATTACAATGTCACAATCATCTATTAATAGAAGCCTGAAGGAGACTAAGCTTTGCCCAGTATTAACCAGTGCTACACTGCAGGGTCTGAACACAGAGTGTGTAGAATATGCCCATGTGTGCAAAGATGCAGTCGCCTTTATTTCCCTATAACCAAACAATTAGCTCTCTAGCTCCCATCTCCATTAATGCTGGAAAATTTAGTCTTGCCAGTTCATAACTTTGTCAATTCTAGATTTGTTTTTCAAACATTTTTGGGTAGATTCAGCGGATTCAGGATTTGCTCCCCTGCCCCCCTGCCACCTTCTCTTTCCCTTCTCCCCTGCAGTGATCTAAGTTCCATGGAAAGAAACAGTTCTTCTGTTTAACACTAAAATTATTTCTGAATTAAATGTTTTAAAGCCCTGGTCCCACTTCTATTGAGTGTTCTGGTCTGATTCCCGGAGCCTTACCAGCAAGGCTCATGTGGCCAATACATGGCCATCCCCACTGGGGTACGCCTAATCCCCTTGCTGCCAAATGGCAGCAACAGTCCATGGGATGCAGAGGCCAGCTGGGCCAGAGCTTCACGGAGGCCTCTAGTGGCATCTGGGACTCCTGCGGGGATGCCTTAGATGCAACACACCTAAACTTTTCTACATAAGGGATGGCTGTACGAGGGCCTTTCCTCCCAGAAAACTATCACAGATCCTGATGCAATGTGTAGGAGCTATAAACTCACCGTGACAGAGCCAAGTGGGAATTAAAGTCACCCTAGACCTGCATCCTTGTTGTGTACCTCCTATTTTAGTTTAGGGAACTAATACACCCCAATGTTTCTGTGACAATTGAAATTTGTTTCTCCTAGGGGAGGGATAGCATTGGAGAAATACCTAATGTAGATCACGGGTTGATGGGCACAGCAAACCACCATGACATGTGCATGCCTATGTAACAAACTGCACTTTCTGCACATGTACCCCATAACTTAAAGTATAATTTTAAAAAATTTTTTTAAAAAAGAAATTTGTTTCTCATGTGGAAAGCAGCCCATCACCTGGGCTCGCTATCAGCAGGTCCCATTTGTCTCAAGGCTCTACCATCCCCGGGCAGAAAGGGGTTAAGGAAGCAGAAAAGGAAGCCCTGATTCTCAAACCCTTGATGAGAAGGGGCAGCTTCTCTCCTACTCACCTGCTCACATCCCAGAAGCTGCATCTCTGCCCCCTGCCTCCCTCTGTTCTTCTCCCACAGCTGACCCAGTTTTCTGGGATGGCTGCAGGGAACTCACAGTAAACCAGACTTTGGCAGGAGACCATGCCTCACCGACACCAGGTGGAACCTCACCACTGCCAGAGAGCCAAGTGATGGTGACAAATAAACCTGGGTTAGAGTCCCCAACCCTCCTCTCACCTAGGTTACCTCCTAGGTAACCTTACCTTGTGCTTGTTACTCAACTTGTGTGGACTGTTTGCAAAATAGAGATACCATCTCCCTCAGGGGGTTGTATGAAGACACACATAAGACATTCAGCATAACATTTGGCTTGTGTTACGTGCTTAATAAACATTAGCTATTATGTTTATTGTTGTCTCCTAGTCAGATTGCTTAGAAACAGGAACCCTAGGCTAGGGATTTACAGATGTGTGCTCTTGGGGAAGTCCCTTGACTTCTCTGCATTCTAGCATAAACCTATGCAAAATGAGAGAGTTTTACAAAATGCCCTTGTAGGCCAGAGGAAGCTCCAGCAGATAGTAAGAATATGGCAGCAGACACCAAGGCAAGGATAAGAAGATCAACCAAAGGAGCTGGCTTTCTGTGCTCCAAGTAGAGCCTCAGCTGGAGAATCTTTGCAAGTTCTCTGTTCACCGAGTCCTAGTGTTTGCTTGGGCTCATCAGCATTTCATTGGTAACAGTTTGCTAAGGAGACTGTGGCAACAACCCACCCCCATAGAAGGGCCCAGTGACCACCAGAGCCACTGTCAGCATATCTGAGCCAGCACAGCCAACATGGGCCTTCCCACACCCAACCAGAAGGAAACTCACATTGAAAGGCCCAGGAACTTACCCAATTAAGTTTGAGGTGACCTGACAGCTCAGCAGTGGCCAGGGCATTTGCTACTACTCTCAATACTTTAATGCCTAGAATTCTAAATGTCCTGTCGTGGCTAATTTATTGGGTATTCATTGTAATTATCTCACTTATAATGAATTCATTTGGTATTAATTTCGATGTCATATGTACACTACTTTCATAAGAATTACCGTATGATTCAGCATTAATTAATCTATCTTTAAAGTGAAACGTTAACAATCAATTCATATTACTCGGATCCTTAAACCACTGGTAGAGCCTTTATTATAATCATTATTATTTATGAACTGTGCAAGGTATTTTCTAATATGTGCATTCACAGGTTTCTCCCAACATCCCCTTCCACTATCTATACATCACTGCTGCCTTGCCAAATAGATTTGTCTAATCAATACCTCAGTGTCCTTATCTTTAAAGATGTCACCTTGTGTTTGCAGCTGTTAGCCCGTCGTTACACGTAAAGATTTCTGAGCTGTTTCTGAAGCAGGGAAATGTATCATATTTTTACACCACATTCATCTCAAGGACCATTCAGATAGGAAAAACATCAGGATCTTTTCTATTAAACCATGAAAATATTCTCTTGATTGCTTAATGCACCTTATCACAGAGTGGTCGATTCACCAATAAACAAAATCATGTTTCTAAATGGGAACCTTAGAATGAGATTACCTTGAGGAAAACGATATTTTTAAGTCATGTGACTTCATGTGAGTATATTTGGTATATCGCCTCAAATATCCTGATGACAAGTGAAAAATGAAAAATAATGCAGATGTTTGTCATCTTCTAAGCAGACACTGGATATTGAAAACAGTCAGCCCATCAGTTCTCTGATGCAAATGGGGATGGGGAGAGACAAAACACACCAGCTAGAGAATAACACTCAGTAAGGAAACATGAAGTGGTAAATCATTGTAGCACTGACACTTCTTGAACTTGACCTTAAAGACTTCAACAGCAAAAGAGAGTTATTTTTAAATGGGTCAAGCCATAAACTTAATTTATGCAGGGTCTTGAGATATGAACCCCAAGCGAAGACGACATACATGTATAATTTTGGATTAGACAGCTCATTTTATTAATTTTATTAATTCCACTCCAATTTTTGACATTGACTAGCCCTCCAGTATTTAATTCCCAAATCTCCAGAGCAAATGCCTCTGTCTACTGAATTCATTTTTATTCCATAGGGGTGGGGTGTGTATATGTGTAAAACACAATATGACACAGGGCAAGAATAGTTTATCATAAAATACAGGATCCATTTTAATGCACATTCTTGTTGGCTTTTATCAGGAAGACAGTGTGAGCCTCCTCAAGATATTGTTTGTCTCACTCTTGGGGGATGACAGTATGATGTATATGATCCATCATGTTCATTTCCTTCATGCATTCTTCGCCCTATTGGAATAGGCATGAGATGATGGTAATCATATGAAAACTCAACATGATTGTTTATTGCTGAAGGTTTACTTAAGTCTGTCACCATGACCTGTATCCATTAGTAATCTTGCAGGTTCTTAAAGGGACACTGCATTGACGGAAACAGCTGCAACGATGGAAAGACTAATCAGGCAAGTTTCATGAAGAGTATTTGTTGATGAGGCCTCACTTTTTAAGTGCACAAGCAGAAAAATCTCACCTGAGCCTTCTGTCTGGGTGGCATAGACAGGTGTGGCAATACCTCTGGAGTTAAATTTGCATGTCCACAGAGCTTAACTCTGTTCCAAATCAAGTTAAGGAGTTGCAAAAGAGGTGTATAAAGCCCTATGTTCTTAAAGTGTTAGTTTCTCAGCAGGAAAGTGCTTTTTGTATCCAGATAGAGGAAGCTAAATAGAAGACAAGTTATTTCTATGATTAGTCATGGTTTACACATGACCGTAGTGTTCCACAGACTTCAGTACTACCTTATGGTTTGTGGAGGATTCAGCAGCTAAGTTGGGCAGAGTCAGGTTGGAATCTTCCAAGGGCCTCATTTAGTGCACCACCAAGGACTTCCCAAAGCGCACCACATCTCCCTGCCTGCAGGCTCTTCTAAACAATCCAAGTTATTCTGGAATATCAAAATATATGGATGACTGAATTAATTCCCTCACCTCAGCTAGGGCTGGGGCTGCCATAACAAAGTGTCACAGACTGTGTGACTTAAACAGCAGACATTTATTGTCTCACAGTTCTGAAGGCTGGAAGTCCAAACTCAAGGTGTAGGCAAGGTTGGTTCTTTTAGAGAACTGTGAGAGAAAGACCATTCCAGGCCTCTCTCCTTGGCTTGTAGATGGCCGTCTTCTTTCTGTGTCTTCTCGTGAAGCGGGTCTTCCCTCTGCTTGTGTCTGTATCTAAATTTCCTCTTATAAGAACACTTGCCATATTGGATAACGCCCACCCAAATAACCTTATTCTAACTTGAGTACCTCTGTAAAGACTGTCTCCAAACACAGCCTCATTCTGAGGTACTGGGCATTAGAACTTCAACATGTGAATTGGAGGGGTGGCAGGGGGAGGGAAGTGGGGGACATTCAGTCTGGAACATCTTCCTGGAGGTGTTTTGGTTTCAGATAGCTCAATCTTAGGGTCATTTTGTTTCTGGCTTTCTACATAAACAAATAAGATAAACAGATGAAGGATTAAGTTTGGGAATGCTATCTCTTGCCTGTGTTTCTTGGCCAACTCCTTTAAATCACCAAACAAATTCTTGTATTAGGCTAGAGCTAGAAGGTCATTGTGCTGAGAAAGACAGACCAGGATGAGGTGGGTAACTCCAGGACAGGCACCGGATCAACACGTTGGCAGGGAGGCTTGCAAACCTTGACAGAATGCAGGCTGATCCACACCATGACAAATCTATGACGAAACCAACCCTGATGATAAAAATGCCAAAACAACACGAACAACAAGGCCAGGATATTTAGAAGGGTTTGCCTTCAGTTAACAAGTGAAGAAAAGATGATTCCACCTTGAACTTCAACAACCTAGCAAAATAGTCTCTGGTTTTTCCTCGCACCACTAAACAACAAGGAGGAAGGCTCTCTAGAGGTCCTTTAAGAATGGGATTTTCTTTGGTAAATGCAATCTCAGAAACAAGACCCTCTAGCATGATTCACTCTGTTCCTCTTCAGTCAAATGGAGGATGTTACTTAGTTTCGACTCTTGCTTGGAGAGTAAAATGGTCTTAAAATCTCCAGAGATTTGTAACCTAACGCGTGCAAAATAAATATATGTGATTTTGCTTCCAGTCTGGCAACTTTTTTCTTACATTTCTTTTCTGCACAAGCATCTGAAGAAAATGCCTAAAAACTATAGAGTGATGGTATAACATAGGGAGAGAGTTTACTTTTAAGGAAAGAGAAGGAGAGCTCCTTTTGAAAAATGCTTTAACGTCCGGGGGTGGTAGCTCATGACTGTAATCCCAGCACTTGGAGGCCGAGGCAGGCGGATCACCTGAGGTCAAGAGTTCAAGACCAGCCTGGCCAACATGGTGAAACCCCATCTCCACTAAAAATGCAAAAAATTAGCCAGGCGTGGTGTCACGTACCTGTAATCCCAACTACTTGGGAGGCTGAGGCAAGAAAATCGCTTGAACCCTGGAAGCAGAGGTTGCAGTGAGCAGCAGTCACGCCACTGCACTCCAGCCTCTGTCTAAAAAAAAAAGAAGAAGAAAGAACAAAAGAAAGAAAGAAAGAGAGAGAAAGAAAAGAAAGAAAAATGCATTAACAACACTAAATCGTGGGACTCAGTGAAGTCAGTTTAATTTCTAAGAGAAAGTTGTACCATCTCACTTGAACTTATTAATGGCAGAGTGGACTTATCACCACAGTCCTCCTGAGAAGGCAAAAAATAGACCATACTAAACTCAGCAAAAAGCTTAAAACACCATCTGTTGCTATGTTGAAACACTTGACTGTAGGGAGGGAGAGAGGAGACAGCTGATCAATCGGAAGGCACTTTCAGACACACACATATCCATGCTGAGCACTCTGTTTAGAAGCTTAGAGAAGAAAAGGAACTTCTTGGATGCCCCGTTGGGATGCTCAGATTATGATATTACTTGAAAATGTGAGCAAACTTCTAAGTGTCACACTTATGGAACTTTACTGAAGCAAGATAGATCAAACAAAGGTGCCAGAGAGGTTTGAATTAGGGAATAGTTTAACTTTGCTTTGAAGGGATTTCCTTCCTTCAACACACACTGCCATTGTCTGATGGTTGTTTATTTGCTAAACCACAATCAAATTAAGCCTAAATGAAAACCTGCCACTAAGAAAACCAATGGCTTGCCATTGCCCCCACCACACCAGAATTCAACTCCTTTTCAGAAATGTCAAAGGGAAAGATTTCCCAGGAAGCAAAATACTTTTTAAAAACATAATATGTGACAAAATTTATTATTGTCTTTCTCTGGGGGACTTTTTGGCATCAGCAGCCACTGTGCCTAAACATCCAGTGTCCTCTTCTAACAGGAATGTGCGCGAGCAGAGATAGGCTTTGAGTCATGCAGGAATGGCTTCCCAGATACGCCGAGACACAGCAGTTCAACTGGATGTCTGGGCTTTTATAAAGAAGAATGGGAGCCGCGGAACACCACCACACGTGTCAGCTTTCCAGCAGGAGAAGAAAAACTCCTCCAGCCTCAGCAGCCAGTCTCTCCGGCTTCTCCCTGCGACTTCAGACGGACCCCCAGTGACCGAGACCAAGGAAGCTGTGAGCTCAGCGGCTGAGAGCTCTGTCCTGTCTCTGATGTTTTCAGGGCCAGCGTGCTGGGCCGTCCTGGCTCGCTGGTCCTCTCCCCAACCCTGGGGCCGGCGCGCGGCCTCCCGGCGGCCGTGCAGAAAACAGCCGGTAGATGGCGCTCCGAGCTGCGACTCACCAGGCCCGCCTCGAGCGCTGCGGACGGCGCAAGCAAGGATCCTGATTCATAAAAAACATAAATCCTACTTGATGAACAATAATAATAAAGGAAATTGACTACTGGGCACCATAGAGATGAATTTTTAAAGCCCCGAAATCAAGTTATTTGATATTATTTAATTTAACTTACTAAATTTGAATAACTGTGGGATGTAATGGTGCATGGCAGGGCATTTAGGTTTTATCGCTTCTAAATGTTTCTCTTTAGGGCGATTGCATGCCGCTGCATGGTCGCCAGAGAACTCTGTCCCCGTCTCCAAGCTATGTAAACAAATTGAGGACAGAATAATTACACATTGGGAGAAAGGCAGGGAGAATCTATTGAGGGCACAGAGAGCCCAGCTACAAAATGTCCCCTCTTTCAGCTAATAAACTACCTCCAAAGTACTCAAAGATCGATGTTAAAGAATTTGTTAATATAAGCACAGCAACAAAGCCTACGCTAAGCGCTTTCCAGGTGCTTCTTGTAGTAGTTTCCTCATCTCCTAGTAAAACAAATACAACCTATAATAATACATATTTTCCTCCCTACATTTTTTAATTGATGAAAGTACATTTTCAGTAGCTTCCAAACTGACAAATTCGAGCGCTGCAACATCTAGAAACTGTGCTCATCCCTTGATCAAAGAAAATTTTCTGCAAGCAGCTGTAAAAAGTCCTTTTATTAAAATGCAGCAGTCACATTCTCCTCAGTGTAGCTCCGGCGCACACATTATGTGTTTGCACAAATGCGTGTGTATATTTGCATAAACAGAGGGAGGTGCACACACATGTATTAATTCAGATATCGAGGCGTGCGTATACATATATGGGTATATATATATATGCTGTCTGTGTACCACTCTCTATTGTTTTCAGCGTAACTGATTTTGGCACCAGCTCTTTAGCACTTTGGAAGGGCCTTCATTAGCACTGGGATAGTATCCAAAAAGAATCCAGAAAAATCAACACATGGCTGCTCTTGTTCTCACGATAAATGACAGCTTTCCTGGAAAACAACAACAGTCAAGAAGCAAAACAAAAACCAAAAAGCAACAAGAGTAGCAATAACATGAATAGAGGAAGTCAGATATCACTAACTTGGATTTTTTTTAATGTATTTATTTCTTCAATTATTTACAACTGTCTTCCTTTGCCACTAAGCTTTCAGGTACTTCCACACAATTAAAAATACAAATAACAAAGGTATATTAGGAACCTAGGGGAAAAAAACCACAATCATGCAGACTTGTGTCTCCTTGTTGATACAAATATGCTAGAGATCAGTGTGGCATAAGCTGCCCATTAAACTATACCAACCCCCAAAATGAACCAATCATCTACATCTCTTTGGAACCAGAATTCTGAAAAGAAGAGCTTTTCTTGGAAAACAGAATCTCCCTAATTACCTGAAAGTCTCCTCTTGAAACCATTAGTAGGAAGTCTTGGGTTATTCAGATGCCGTGAGGATCTGCGGGGAAATCAGTAATGTCTAAACTCGTAGAAAAAAACCCAGTAGTATCCAGTGTGTGTGTGCATGTGAATACGCTCTCACACTCATGCCTGAAGAGGTGAATAATAAATCACACTTTGAAGAAAAGCAGTAACTAAACTATAGAAGACTTTGACTTAAAGGGTTAATTTCTAATAGGAACAGAAAACAAAATACCACATGTTCTCACTTATAAGTGGCATCTAAGCATTGGGTACACATGGCCATAAAGATGGGAACAGTAGACACTGGGGACTACTGGAGGTAGGGGCCATTAAGAAAGAGGAGAAAGGCTGAAAAATGATAATAACTATTGGGTACTATACTCACTACTTGGGTGAAAGGGTTATTCATACCTCAAAACTCAGTGTCATGCGATATACCCATGTAACAGACCTATACATGTACCCCCTGAATCTAAAATAAAAGGAGAAATTATTTTTAAAATAACATTAAAATAAAAAATTAATTCCTTTGCACTTCAGCTGTCAAAACAACCATAGAGGCCAGATGCGCTCACGTGGTAATCCCAGCACTTTGAGAGGCCGAGGCAGGCAGATCACCTGAGGTCAGGAGTTCGAGACCAGCCTGGTCAACATGGTGAAACCCTGTCTCTACTAAAAATACAAAAAAAGAAAAGAAAGAAATTAGCCAGGCATGGAGGTATGTGCCTGTAGTCTCAGCTACTTGGGAGGCTGAAGCAAGGGAATTGCTTGAACCCGGGAGGCAGAGGTTGCAGTAAGCTGAGATTGCACCATTGCACTCCAGCCTGGGCGACAGGGCGGGACTCCATCTCAAAAACAAATAAACAAACAAACAAACAAAAACACAACCTTGGAAATTTGAAGTGTGTGTGGCCCTTTAAGGCTAGTGGCTCTGCCCAGGAGACCAGTCATCCAAGGAGAAAACCCCACCAAATCTCATGAAAAGAGAAGTTACTGTGTCCAACTCCTCCATTAGCCCTTGGCCTTCTCTTTCCTCAGTTTCTCAGTCAGATTTTCTCAGAGGTGTTTTTATTGCAGGCTCTTGAAAGTTCTCAAGGGAAATGGGAAAAGGAACAGGAAAGGAGTGAAATTATTTTTTTAAAAGGGGGAAGCAAGTGTGTAGAATTTCTAGCGATGTGCTTCAGAACAGGAAAAAGTGTGTGCAGTATGGGCTAGGAGAGCCTTTATAGAGAGCCCTCCAGCATGCTGGTGGGGTGGGTGTTAAGGAGAAGATAGTTGGACATGGGTAGGTGGCAACAGAAGCATGTGAAAGAGCCAAATCCTAAACTTCAGACATCCTAGAGTGTGGCTCTGGAGTAATTCAAAATACAGGAACAGTCTGAGATTATTGATAACAGCAGAGAGGAAGCAAAGCATCTATAAATTCATTCATTCATTCCACAAGTATATATTAAGTGGCTGTGATGTGACAGACACCACGTTAAGCATCAGGCATGAAAAAGTTAGCAAGCTATGTCTCCTCAATGCCTTCCATGCTGAAAAACATGCTGCCATGTTGTCCAACTTCAGACTGAATCAATTCACAAAACCCTCTAACTCAGGAGGCAGGGGTTAAAAACCTGATAAACCTGTGGGCTGAGAGGAAGTTGAGCCCCAAAGCTGAGTATTCCTACAGTGCCACGTGCTTGGCCAGCACCTTCAATTGTCTTGGAGTTGGTTGCATGTGAAATTCACACCCTCCCTCTCAGGGGCTAAGCTATTATTCCAAAATATAGCTGAAGTATCTGCTGACAACAGTTCAACCTTAGAAGTGGCTCCATTTCAGCCTATTGCTGATCATTATTATGAATAAGCTAACATAACCTCATGTTTGACAGAATTGTCCCACTCTCCAGTAAGGGCCAGAAAGCCGACTGAAATGTTTCCAAAAAGAGAAGAGATTCCAAGTAGAACTGACGCTACTTCTCAAAAGCCTATTCAATAACCCTTCTCTCTTTCGTCTCCCTCAAAATAAGAATAGAAGCAGACTGGTGTTTGGCAGGGAGACCAATGTCAACACTCTCTATATTTACTTATTTATTGGCAGGTTGGAAGGCAGCCACCATTTATGGTCCTTCATTCTCAAATAGAGGGAGCGATGATTCCTGCCAACACCGTCTCTAAGCCACCTGACTGGCCTCTCTCTGCACAAGCCAAGAGGAGAATGAGTCCAGGCCATTAATTGTTGGCCGCCATGTTTATAACACAGCTAATGTGGCCTCTACTCTAAATGAACCCAAATGCAGAAGACAGTGAGGTGCAAGCTCCCTGAAATTGTTTAGCTGTCACAGAAGCAAGGCTTGGAAAGGCAGAATCTGGCTGTATCCATACCCAACCACATCACCCCACTCCAGTTAAGCTTGTATTGGTGTTCTGCTTGGAAGGTACAATTGGAGGGTGATGTAAAGACCTTAGAGAGGATCCCAAAAGGTTCCATGTCCACATGGATGATGATATGTTTGGGAAAATTGTCCTTCTGAGAGAAAGGCCAAATAAATTGAGATTTGCTTTAGTGGAGCAAAGAGAGAAAGCTAAGATGAGGATATGGGGCCTTAAAACAGTCTAGAATGATAATGGGAGAGTGAGACTCTCTTTTAATGAGAGTAAACAGCTGGTCTCACTTCCAGCAAAGCTAAAATAAAAGAAATTAGAAAATTCTAGAGTCGATAGGACCTTAGTGATTGTTGAGTTTGACCCTTTCATTTGACACAGGGTGAAGTTTATTTTTTTTAGGAAACTATTCTGGATGAAAAGTAGGTGTCCTGAGTCTAAATGGAGTGTGAGATTCTCACAAGTGGCCGACATCAAGCCAGGAGGATCAGTTTAGACTTCATTAGAATCACAAACATTACCAAAGGTAATGCCTCAGGTTAAATTCTAGACTGAGGTAAGTGAGCTCGTTCAGCCAGGAACACAGCATACTCCTAGCCAGGAATTGAGAGACCTCCTGAATCTTTACGATGGGAGAAGATGACTCTCCATGGACTCCCTACTCTAGCACTTTAGAAGCCCAACTGACTTCTAAAATAGGGCACAGGCCAAGTCCAGTCAATCTAAGGCGTGGGGGAGTGCAGTTTTATTAAGTGCTAGAAGGAGCCTAGGTATGAAATCCAGAGAGGCTTCTAGAGAAGCAGCTCAGCTGCAGCTTCCCAGGTCATTCATGCTTATAGGCAATTTCACGGGAAGCAGGTTGTGGACACACCATGTAAGTCACTAAAGCTCTGTTTGGCCTCTACTACGGCTGCAGCATGAAATTTCCTGTTTGCTCCACAACCTCTGAAATCAGAGCAAAATTGCCGCCAGCTGTGCTCTCAACTAACTTTCTTTCTTCTTCTATCATAAGTGAGGAGCGAAACATTGTAGACAATAACGTGAATGGAAGAAAATGTAGAAAACCCCTTTTCCACTGAGTTGGTCAAGGGTGACAAAGTCAAAGTCAACCAAGCCACTTGCTGAGATGCCGCCTCATCTCAAAGATGATCCTCCGTAGCCCAGTAGACGGAATGATGAGACTAGACTAGAGCTCCAGAAAATGTACAATCAAGATATAATTGTGTCTACAGTAGAAATGTGACCTGAAATGTTTCAGCAGTTTATATGTTAATCAGAAATGAGGTAAATGGCATGATTTCAGTTCCTGAAACACTTTGCCCTCCTTTTCACTCTATGTCTTTGCACACACTGTTCCCTCTGCCATCCCCAACCCATCTCCCATCTCCACTGGGTCAACTCCTGCTCATCCTTCAAAACCCAAAGCAAATGTCATTTTCTTAGTGAAGTCTTCCAATGTTCCCAAAGCAGAATTAGGCACTCCCTCCCTGTAATTCTAGATATAAAATATTAGATTACATGTGTAGATTTGAAACTTACCACATTAAATTATAAGAAACAGTAAGGAGGAGAGAAAATAACTTGAAAATTTGGAGTCATAGATAAAGACCCCATATCCCAACTCCTCCATTTCCAAGCTCTTGTCCAAGAGCAAACTACTCACCCCTCCTGACTCAGTAAAATTCCATTCATCAAATAGGAGTGATAATGCATACGTCAGAACATTCTTGCCAAGGATGTGAAATTGACGAATAAAGCCCCTACACTCTGCCCGACTCAAGTCAATAACTGGTCCTGTCCCCTTCCTTTTTCCATCTTCCCTCCAAAGGCAAAAACAGGTTTTTCATCTTTCTGCCCTCATGAGCATAAAACATTGAACACAATAGGGATTTAATACATGCAACCACGCAGTGAAGTTGATCACTAAGGACGTATTAGGGCTAGATTTTAATTCATAGAATGTCAGGCCCAGAAAGAGCCCTAAACTGATGGCATTCAACCAAGTGATCAATACAGAGGAAGTTCAGGGGCGGTCAGTAGTGGGGCCCAGAGGAGCCCCCACCCCTGATCTCCGACCAGGGTTCCTCACCCTCTCTCACGGCCAGTGCATGCTCACCTGCTTCTAAAGGTTGCAGACTGGAGCCTGCACAGCCTTTCTGGGGATGCTTTTCAGCTGGCCTCTTTGCCCCTGGACCTGGAGACCAGCACCAGTCCTTGTGGCAGCTTTCCTATGAATCCTGTCCAGCTATTAGTGGTTAAGGGCAATTTCTCATCATCCACACTAATACAGTTTCATTCAAATTGGAAATGATAGATGATTAACAGGCACGAGAAAACATGTTGTGCTACATTCAGAAAGGATGCAAATGACAAAAACATGTTGCCTTCTGGACAGGCAGGGAAATGGCGTATAGCAGAACGCACCCGGCTTCTTGCACCTCCGTGTCTGGCTAGACGGTTTTATGGCATTTAGCAACACGGTGCGAAGGCACCCACGGCATACCATAATTCTCACAAAACAGCGTTTTCATGTGCTAATGGCAACCGAATCAGAAACACATGGATTTAATTTCCTTCAAAATACCCACGGGTATAAAAATCAATGCAGGAAAGCCAAATAAAGCTAACTATATTTGGGGCTTTTCTGAGCCCAAAAATTGTGAGAAATTGTTGGAAATGGCTGTTGAGCCCAAAAATCCCACCAGGCTCGGCTCTCCCCCAGTGCAGCCCTGGCCTAATGTGATGCGAAGCCCCGGCTGTCTTTTTGGAAAGAGGCAGGTGCTTGCTGTGTGGTACCTTACCGGCTGCCATCTCTACAGATTTCCTGCTTTGTGCTATTAGTTCATTTGCTCAGCCGCTCCCACCACATTGCCGTAAGGGAGATCTCATTTTGGCAGCAGATCGGGATCCCTGCCTGAAAGTTGATAGAGGTTGAGCTATTTGCAGAAATAATGCTTTCCAGACGTACTAAACAGTACCCCTCTTTCCAGATGGAGTGGCATTAGTGTTGCTTCCAGCCATTTCCTCACCTTCTGGTATACTTGTCAGTTCTCCCATATGCACCACAAGCCTTCTGTATTCTGGGGAGTCTCGGAAAACTGCTCAGACCCTCTGCTTCTCACCACTTGCATGCACAAATGCAAGCACACACACATTTACGCAGCTTCCACTCTTATGTATGCACATGCAGTTTTCTTCCCCCACCCCCTGGGAGTCCACTTAGATTTTGCCAGAGTGATAATCACTGAAAGTGATAGTTTAGCTGCTCAGGGAATTAGACAGGCATGAATACATGAGACATCAGAGTAAAGTCCCTTGGTTTGGTGGATGTTCCCACCATCAGTAGTCATCAGTGACATTGTCATTTACATTGTCTTTTGGTGGCCTCTAGTCATGATGTCAGACAGAGCCCTTGGTGAAGGGGCTGCTCCCCCACCCAAGGTAAACCTCTTAAGAGTGGGATTACGCCGGTTTGTGTTATGACCCCTGAGACACTTTGGATTGTGGGACCTCCATGGCATCACATCCATGTGCTACAGGTTGAGCACCCCTTACCCAAAATGCTTGAGACCAGAAGTACTTTGGATTTCAGGCTTTTGGGATTTTGGAACACTTGCACATACAGAATGAGATACCTTGGGGATGAGACCCAGGTGAAAACACAAGATATTTTTATGGTTCATACACATCTTATACATCATAGCCTGAAGGTAATTTTATACAATATTTGTACTAATTTTATGCCTGAAACAAAGTTTGTGTACACTGAGCCATCAGAAAGCAGAGGTGTCATTATGTCATGTTGGCACTCAAAAAGTTTTGGATTTTGGAGCATTTCAGATTTGGCATTTTCAAATTAGGCATGCTCAACCTGTATTTTCTTATTGAGTAACCACGCATCTCACCATATTTTATTAATTCTGGTGGTCTAATCATGCTCAGCCCAGTTTAGGGGTCAGATGAAGCTTTGGGCTGGAGGCTTTGGGATGGGAGCAGTGGAAGGCCAGATGGAAGCCATTACACTTTTCTACCAATAAGCTTTCCTTTGGTTGGCCATTCCATCTTATATTCTAATCCCTCCAGAAGCTGAGAGGTCCATTTTGAGGGAAGAAAAGGTAGGAGAGGGGAATGGTTTCTGTGTGTCCAACCCCTGCCCCACCCTACTGCTCTCCTTTCTCAATTTGGCTCACTTTTCTCCCACATGTGTTCAGGACGATGAAGGTCTTCCAGAAATCTAAGATCTGTCCTGTTGCTGCTGTCCCAGAAGAAAGACCATGTGACTCAGAGTGGATGAGGTAGTTTGGATCAGCTTCTGAAGAAAGCCTGACATTGGATCCTCTGAACACTACTCTACACTGTGCAAGTCACATTGAGCAGCTGAGCCCAACTACTAAACACCATTAAAACAAGATAAATCCATTTAACAAATGCAAACTGTTGGATATAACAGATAACCTTCCTCTTCAGCTCAACTCTTCAATTACTACTGAGAATCGGTATATTCTGTGTGACTGTGAACAAATTAATTTGCCTCTCTGTCCCTCAATTGCCTTAACTATAAAGTGGGGCTAATACTAGTAAATACCTCCTAGGTTTGTTGTGAGGATTAAATGAGATAAGGCATGTAAAGCACCTACTACAGGCTTGAATGTAGCAAGTGGTCTCTATGTGTAGGCTTATAGGCAAACCACAAATGTTCTTTCTACCTCCAGGAAAACTTATTTCCTGTTACCTTCCATGCTTTAGGGGGCCAAAAAGATCTTGGGTCTCAGCCTAGCAATTGCCACTGGTAGATTTGGTATTTCTAACACTTCTGAGTCATTGTGGTCATTGGCTTTCTTGTCCTTGCCCTGTGAACAGAGTCACTGATGGTCAGGTCATCAGGAGCTACTTCTTCTAGAAAGGCACTCACCTGGTCTCCTTAAGGAAGGCTTCATACCTTCCAGCCTCATTTCTTGATCCCCACATCTATTGAGCCTGCCAGAATGACAGGGATAAGATCATTTTGCAGTTGTTTTGCCCAACTATGCTATGTCCTTCCAATTAGGAAAAAGTGACTTTGCAATGAAATAATTACCTCATTTACCCCACTGTGCATCATCCTACCTTCATCAAGTCTTCATAAGCCTTAAATCTTCCTTATTCAAAGCTTTACAGTTTTGCCACACATTTCTTAAAAGCCCCATGCTTTTTTTTCTGATCAGTCAAAACACATAAAAACAACTAAAGGCTTCTCACAAGTTACAGTAATTTCTTTAAACATTTCAAAGTGCATGTTGTTGCTTGATTGATGTGTACGTACAGTTGAAAGGTACAAATCACCTATTTCATATTCATTTTCTTGATGCCCATACTCCTTTAATTCCTAGAAGTCCCAAAGAGCAAAATATCACCCTCCCTGATTCTTTCTGCTACTGCACTTGATAAAAGGAAATGAAATGTATGAGTCACCACCCATCAACTTAGGTTTCCGATTACATTTGGAGACATGCTCATTAAAGCAGGTATGGGGTGCAGAGCCGAAAGGAGGAGTTTCCACGTAGCCCATGGTGATGGGAGTAACAAGTTGATCAGCGTGACACACCAGCTCCACGAGGGGGAATACCTTAAACAATTCCATCAACACTGATTTACTTTAACCAAGTGATATTTTAATGAGCCAACCTCCATGCTCCCTGGATGACATGACTTCTCAAACTAAGAGACCACGCCACCTTTACAAGCAAAAAAAAAAAAAAAAAAAGACACTAAAAAAGTCAGAGAGTTGACACTTGCAGATGAGCCTAATTCCCTTTGTCCTGTGGATATGCACCGTGTTGGGAGAACTCCAAGTGCATCGAGCTGATTCTTGCTGTCATCGGAACTGACCCTCAGTCCCCCAGGAGGCCCGAGGCCTGTCTGCTACAATGACAGGGACAAGAGCCAAGCTTCAGCTTGGGGTCCTCAGATGTGCAGCACAACAGGCTGCGTCCAACCTTGGCGAGGGCAGCTGGATCACATGAATTTTTTAAAGTAACACAACTGATGGTGGGAGGAGGGGTCACGGAATATATTCTTACTTTTTCCCCCTGTGAAATCCCCATGGAGGAAATCCATGGACCAGCATGTTGATTTTGGCATCGGCACACACAGTGCCTCTGTTCTGAAGATGAGCTGACACGTGCAGATTTGCAGATCAGCCATTTCAAAAGGTTAATTAAATATTACCATTGTTTTCCAAGCTATCAATGTATGTTCTTTTATTTCTTCATGCAGAAGGATTCATCCCACTCAAAAATCAGGGTTTGAATTTGTTTCCCAGTCCCTTCCCCTTTTTAGAATCTGGAAAGAAAATGACCAAAGGGCTGAGAGAGAGAAAGAGAGCATGAGAGGCGAGAGATGCAAAGACTCCCAGGCCAGAGGCAAAATGCAGCTGGGAGCTGGGGAAGGAGACTGGGCCAGCATTGTCTGAGGTAGAGCCCTGAAACACATTCTCAGCCACAGCTGGGGACCAGAGCCATGTCATTCAAAGAAGGCTCTATATGGAGGCTGGGAAGGAGCCCCCTGCTCTCTCCATCTTTATTTATTTGTGGCATAATTGGCCGTGTTGGGACTCAGGAACATTGCAAGTCTTGGCCTCCAGTGGTTGTGGGGGAGGGTCAGGATGTGGACCCACCGAATGGCCAGGAAGGACCGAGGCAGGAAAACAGCCCACTCGGCAATGTCTGTCTGTCTCCTGCCATCTCCAAATGACACGGTTCTCTCTATGCCTGGGATGTCCTGATGTTGGTAGCAGGAGGGCCTCAGTGCAAACGGGAGAGGGATTCCAAGATGGACAGCAAGGGATAATAAGGCAGAGGTCAGGGAGAGGACAAGGTTCCCTCTGGCAGGAAGTGCCACCCTCTGTGACTGCAGTTTACAAGAATCCTGAGCCACGATGAGCACAGCAGTCTGCAGGAAATCTCCACAGACAACCCATCTTCTAGGGCAAGCAGGACATGTTTTGTTTGCAAAGTAATAATGCCTCCCTAGATGTGAGAGGAAGAAACTAGCCCACAGTGTAATGAATGAAAAACAAAGGAGCGGAGTGAAGACAGGTGATGATGGAGGCAGGGGGAGCTGGCACAGATGGAAAGAGCGGGGGAGCACAGCACCAAGCCTGGTCATGGATGAAGCTGGACGAGGACTCGCGCAGTGCTGCACAGGACACCTACCCCTAAAGACTGGCCCTCCCCACTCCACCCATATACAGGTCATGCACGCTGAAATGTCAGCCTCTGAGGGCTACATGGCAGTACAACAGGACACTCACAAGTGCAGACTCTGCTGTCAGAAGATCCAGGTTCAAAGCCCATCTCCATCACTCTCTGGCTGGATCTCCTTCACAGTTCTAATGTTTCCATTTTTTATTTGCAAAATGGAAATAACTATTGCTACACTATAGCATTGGGAAAAATGATATAATGAAAACAAAAAGTATGTAAGGTAGTAAGGTGCCCACTGTATAGCAAATGTTCTTTAAATGGGAGGAAAGAGAGAGAGTGCAAAAGAACTTGGGTAAGCGAGAAGGTGGGCAGTGTGATCAGGACAGGTTGTGGGGTGGAAGGAAGGTAAAGGGAAGGGTACTGGGGGAGGAGGAGACTGCAGATAGAGGAAGAGGAAATGCAAGAGTGAGAGGGGAGAACACAGGAAGGGGAAGGCTGGACACCTTTGCCCTCTGGAGCCACCTGCTAATAAGCCTCCCAGGATGTGCAGGGTCCAGCATCCCTGGGTGATCAGATTCTGGGTAAGCATCTGCCCTAGCACTGTCTCCCCTGGCTAAAAGGTGTGCCTTGACGCACTGACCTTCTCCACTCAGAGCTGAGCCCCCTGAATGGGCGTGAGGTTTGGCAGCGATGAGGCAGGCCGGAATGAAAGACACTGAAGGTAAACAGACGCAGATCACCATTCACTCAAACACAGTCACTGTCTTCCCATCATTCCCCAACACGCAATTACTGTTACAGTCTTCTACATTTAAGCTTTGTTTTTTTCAACAATAATATGGCACCCAAATTGATCATCACACTCATAATGGAATATTAAAAACTGAGACATGGGCTGGGCACGATGGCTCACGCCTGTAATCCCAGCACTCTGGGACGCCGAGACGGGTGAGTCACGAGGTCAGACGTTCGAGACCAGCCTGGCCAAAATAGTGAAACCCCGTCTCTACTAAAAATACAAAAATTAGCCGAGTGTGGTGGCAGGCACCTGTAATCCCAGCTACTCGAGAGGCTAAGGCAGGGGAATCGCTTGAACCCAGGAGGTGGAGGTTGCAGTGAGCCAAGACCATGCCATTGCACTCCAGCCTGGGTGACAGAGTGAGACTCCACCTCAAAAAAAAAAAAAAAAAAAAAAAGACATGATGCATCAGGCTGCCTGCAATATGGTATAACGGATCAAAGCACAGGCAGAATAACCCCATCATTAGAAAAAAATTTTAACATGTTTTCTAAATTAGAGAAGAGAGGAGTACCACAGAGTAACTATTATTTCCTGAGACAGCAAGAATTGGGAATGTACTTCTTTTTAAGAGATAGGGTCTCACTATGTTGATCAGGCTGGAATGCAGTGGCACAATCATAGCTCACTGCAACCTCAAACTCGTGGATTCAAATGACCCTCCTGCCTCAGCTTCCCCCAGTAGCTGGGTCGTTTATTCTACACAAGCGAAAACTATGAAGAAGTAGAAAGGACAAGCACATGCATGGTCTCTCCAGATGGAAGTGTCGGGTCTCCCATTACAGTGGTGACTGGGGACGGGTGTGGAAGGAAAGGCATGTAACAGATAGGGGGGACTCTTGGCTGAATTTGTGCGAACCAAGTGTGTCCTTCCGCCTAATGTGTGCCGGGCCCTGCATGAAATGTGGGGATGCACTGCAGAAGCCCCAGCCGGGCGCTGCTTCTCACATAGCTTACATCGTGGCACAGGGAACAAAGACCCAGAGAGCTGGCAAACAATGACTGGAACCTGCGAGGGCCATGCCAAGAGAGTAAGCAGTATGCAGGCAGTCCAACCTGGGGGCAGGAGAGCTGGTAAAAAGTCCATTTTGGGCAGAGACCAGCTGCTTTAAGTAGAGCAGGTATGGTAGATACTCATAGAATTGCCTATTTAGTGTAATTAACCACCCCCTCATCCCCACCATCAACAAATGGGCAACAGTAAGGACATAATCTGGCCCACTCTATAATTGAAGTGAGGGTAGACAGAACCTCAGCTCCCTGGCTCTAGGTTAATTGGTCCAGGAGCAGACTAGGTTTGCCAAACTTGGCAAATGAAAATACAGGCCATCCAGTTAAATTTGAATTTCACTTAAACAATGAATACCTTTTTAGTATAAGTGTATCCCATGCAATTTTTGGAGCATACTTATAACTTTAAAGTGATGAGTTGCTTCCGTGAAATTCTAATGCATCCAGTTGTCCTGTATTTTATCTATCAACCTTACTCATGACCTGGACTGGGCCCTCAAGAGAGTGCTTTCTGCAGGACGCAATTAAAAGACAACCCAGTCTGCCTCTCTCAGGGGAGGACAGTGCAAGATATTTTCTGTCACATGAAGAAGGCCAACCTACCAAGGGAGGAAATTAGAGGAAGTCAGAAGTCAGCAACAAGCAGAGGTGAATGGAGCAAGAGTAGAAGACCTCTGGGGCCAGATTCAAGTCTTTTCCCTGCCCTTCCTACACCTTAGTGATTCTGCTATTTACTGATCTCCTACTCCCTGCCCATTCCCATCCCAGCCCCAGCTCCTGTGGTCAAGGGAGCAAGGAGAGGTATTTGAATTCATCAGCTCAATGGTAATATCAAGCAAATGCAACTTTGGCACAATAAGGCCAGGGTTGCTGTGTTGTACAGTACATAGTCAAAGCCTTTTCTTATATAGACCAGATGGGGTATTTTTCCTCAGGAAGTTAATCTTCAAGATAGTGAACTATGTTTGATTTCAGAGAACACAAGCCAGAGTTGAAATGCACACATTTCTCCTACCCCAGCCACAGTGTCTCTGCAAACCAAGTGGAAAAGCTCACTGATAGCTCATAGGATACCTAAAGTGCTTAAAATTTGCATGACAAAATATCTATAACAAGTAATAGACTTGTTATAGAGTTCATGCCCCATAAAGAGGTCCTACAGACCAATAAGAAAAACACAATTGGCAACTGCCAAAAGTGGGCAAGGGGATATTTGCAAAAGAAATAAAAATTTCTAATAAATATATGAAAAAAAGTTCAACCTCATTAATAAGCAAGTAAATATAAACAAAAACATCAAAATACTCTTTTTAGACTCTTCAACTGGCAAATTAAGAATATCAATTTGGGCCGGGCACGGTGGCTCACGCCTGTAATCCCAACACTTCGGGAGGCCGAGGCGGGCAGATCACAAGGTCAGGAGATCGAGACCATCCTGGCTAACATGGTGAAACCCTGTCTCTACTAAAATTGCAAAAAATTAGCCGGGCGTGGTGACGGGCGTTTGTAGTCCCAGCTACTCGGGAGGCTGAGGCAGGAGAATGGTGTGAACCCGGGAGGCGGAGCTTGCACTGAGCTGAGATTGCGCCAGTGCACTCCAGCCTGGGCGACAGCGAGACTCCGTCTCAAAAAAAAAAAAAAAGAATATCAATTTGCCAGGCACAGTGGCTCACACCTGTAATCCCAACACTTTGTGAGGCTGAGGCGGGTAGATCACTTGGGCCCAGTAGTTCGAGACCAGCCTGGGCAACAGAGGGAGACCCTGTATCTACAAAAAATTAAAAGATTAGCCTGGTGTGGTGGCATGTGCCTGTGGTCCCAGCTACTCAGGAGGCTGAGGTGGGAGAATTGCTTGAGCCTAGGAGGTCGAGGCACTGCATTCCAAGCTACAAAAGAGAGTGAGACTCTATCTCAGAAAAAAAAAAAATTTTAAGAGTGTCAATTTTATTGAATGCTGGCAAGGGCACAATAGAATCTATACTCTCTTGTACTAATGGCATGTGTATCCCTAATATGCAAGTAAATTAGATAAAATAGTAAATGGCAAAGAGCCTAACAGAAAAAATGACCAAAGGGATTGAATAGCCAATTCACAGAAGAGGTGCAAGTGGTCAAAAGAGATTAGGTATAGATATAGATTCAGATACAGAAATTTAGATTTAAATAAATGCTCCCCATCACACCCAGGGAAGATCAAAGTGAAGCAAGACACTAGTTTTGTTTTACTAGGCCAAGATACTTGTCTCGGCGTAAGACATCATGAGTCCTGATAACTTCTATTCCTGGGAAGCATCTGGGGAAATAACCAGTCTCTCACAAACTTTGTAGCAGTAAATATTCCTGCAGCATTTTTTCAAGGTAACTCAGCAATATCAGGTACAAGGACCTGAAATCTCTGACATCTCTGTTTCTTCCTTGAAGATACAAAACTATTGTTTATCCTCCTCCTCTTAAAAGTGAATGCCCGCCTGCTGTGGTGGCATGTGACTGTAGTCCCAGCAACTTGGGGAAGCTGAGGCAGGAGGGTCACTTGAACCCATGAGTTTGAGGCTGCCTTGAGCTATGATTGTGCCACTGCATTCCAGCCTGGCCAACATAGTGAGATCCTATCTCTTAAAAAAAAGTAAATCCCCAATTCTTACTGTCTCAGGAAATAACAGTTACTCCGTGGTACTCCTCTCTTCTCTAATTTAGAAAACACATTTTTTAGAAAAATTTTCTAACAATGGGGTTATTTTGCCTGTGTTTTCATCCATTTTATCTCTACTGAAGGCAGCTTGATGAATCATGTCTCATTTTTAATATTCCATTATGAGTGTGGTGACCAATTTGGGTGCCATATTATTGTTGAAAAAACAAAGCTTAAATGCGGAGGACTGTAACAAAGTAATTGCGTGTTCGGGAATGATGGGAAAACAGCAACTGGGTTTGAGTAGGTGACAATCTGCGTCCTGTGCATCCAAGTTGCTCTGCTAATATATGGCCCATTCCTCCTCTTCCTTCCTTGGAATTTTTCCCACTGCCCCATCAACTAAGCACATATTCCCTCCTTCAAGATTTCCTTCGTTCCTGGGCAGGAGTCCCTGTGCTTGGAATCCTGCCCCATCCCATCCCGTCAAGCTGTCTCCTGCAATCACTCTAGCAGCTCCTGAAATCCTGCTTCCTCCACAAAGCCCTCCCCAGCTGAGAGCAAAGTGATTTTCCTCCAGCTTCCCACCTGTTCCAAGCGCATGGCCCTGCCACACTGCTCCCTCCCTCCCCCTTCCCTAGTCTGTACCCAAGGGCGGTGTGCTCAACGACCTCCTGTCCACTAAATGGCTGCTGTGTCCTGTGCGTCCTTTTCTGTGCCAGTTTGTGTCCACAGTGGCAGATGCCCGTGTTTATAAATGTGATTTGCTTCTATCAGCAATGCAGGAGCGGCGTGGTGGCTGCTTGCGGTTCTCAGGAGATGACCTTACAGAGTATCACCAGGTTCAAAGTTCCATGGCTCAGTAAACCAGGCTTGCATTTAGGGTCAGGTTTGCTCTCTGGGAGACTTACTGGAATCTTTCTGTGCCTGTCTCGGGTTTCCTTAGGACAAAGTGATGCTGATCTAACTGGCAAAATCTGAAAATTCAACTAACGATAGTGACTTTAGTACAACCAAGAACGTGACTTTTTAAGTGGTTAAAAATACTACAAATAGCCAAATCTAAATATTAGAATCCACCCTCCCACAATTCTATTTTCCTCTTCCATGGTTCAGTAACACTTTAATTGAACTGAATTCCACAGCATTAGCAGTCTGGTATCTGCTACTATAAAACACCCTCACTTGCTAAAATAGGTGAAAAGTTTTCTTTTAAATCCTTTTTCCGATCTCATATCTAAACACTACTAAAATTAATTTCACACTCTTTTTACCTTTGGGGAAAATGCTTGCTTTTACAACCTTCTCCTAATGTCAAAACAAAAGTTTCCTTTTACTTCTCAGAATCTCGAGATCCTTTTCTGATAAAGAGAAAAACAAATGTGCTGGAATTAAGCCCTGCATTACTACAGTACTGAATCAGACCAGGAACTTCAGCTTCCAGGAACTGGTAGCGCTAATGTTCACAGGCAGCATGAAACAGAAGAATGCAGGAATCACCCAATTTTCTCACTCACTTATTTCACCTGTAATTGTTTCCTAAAGTGTTGTATGGATATTGAAAGCCATATTCTGAATCCTTTACAGTTTAAGGTGAGATACAAAGGCGTTTTTTACATTATTATATGTAATTACATTCTGTAGTTAGCAGCACTACAGAAGGGCAAAGGATTTTCCCTCCTCCTCTGTCAGGGAACAAGAGAAACAGAACAGGCTCAGGCTCCAAACCTCTGGTCCTTGTGAGTGATGTTTTTCTGTTTTATATAGACACCGACAAAAATATCCCCAGGAGCCCAAACAGTGATATACAATCATTATAGATGCTAGAAAATGGAAGCACATTGCACGTTAGCATTTCTGCCTTCTAATAAAGCAGTGGGGATGGGATGCCCTTCTTCATCTGTCTGCTCAGGATTGTCTGTTCCTTCACACCCACTGTGTGGTGGGTCACCTGCCCAGGACCGCAGCAGACAGACGGTAAAGGCAGGTGAGTGGCCGCTGACTGCTGAACCCTGCTTCCCTCCTCCTTGGGCCATCTGATCTGGTCCAACGACATCCTTGAGAGTAAGAAGAGATGAGGAATGGTTCTCCTTTCAATGGCAAGGAGAGGCCATAAGAAACCGCAGGTCCCAGTCTCTGCAGAACCTTTGTCGGCATCAAGGGCTCCCTCCCTCCCACACCAAGCAGACAATCCCTTTCCCAAATCCTGAAGATCAGCAATAATTGATTTGGCTTCTGGCCATTACCCTTCTGGTGCAAAAGCAACAGCACAGTTCACTGGCTCTTTCCGATTTGTCCCTGCCCTCCCTTCAAGTGACTCCTCACATCTGATTAAAATCGGTAATGTGCTAGTCCTGGAGAGAAGAGGCGCTATTTATTTCTGTCAAGTTCTGCTTGGAAGGTTTGAGGCTTCCTCCTACCAGACATTTCACTAGTAAACAGAAAAGTCACCCATATTGTCATGCTTGCCCTGACCTGCAAGCTAGTGAACAATAAATCTTAATTATAGTTAAATGCCAAAATCTGCAAAGAATGAGGCAGCACTAGTCAACTGTGAATTGGTCTGACTCCCCCGCCTCGGCTGGGGTGCAGCTGCAGGAATACATAAATTAGTTTGTGATTTGTTTGTGCCGGAACAATCAGTCGAGGCTGTTTCTTGAGAGCATTTCCAGTATCAGTGGGCATACTGGCATTCATCCTATTGCCATGTCAGATGCAGGTGGCATCTGGGAAGTTTTATTTTAAAGGACTTTCAGCATTATGCTCGGGTTAATAAGAAAGCGCTATTTTTAAATATCTCGGCAGTTTTCCAAACTAGAGCTCAGCCTCCTGACATCTGCTCCGTCCATACTTGTTACCTTTGGGTTTATTCGGAGAAGCGCTGAATAACCTTTTTGTTAGCAATCTCCTTTTTACACCGTGCAGGGCCACTGGAATTGGAGGCAGGCATCCATGTGGGGGCTTTTTTGTTTTTTCTTTTCTTTTCTTTTTTCCCTGCTGCTGTAAAGCTCATGTGCTCCTTGGTATTCAAGCATTTGCTTGTCATAATGCTAAAAAAAAAAAAGCCACCTTGTTGTTCCCTTGCCTGGGTCCCCTTGACGTATTGGCACCCATATGAGAGAATGAGAAAGGTGATTGCCGACATAACTCTGTTTAATGGCTTCAGACTGTTCTATCAATTTTGAGACTGACAGGAGTTCGGAGATGAAACTTGGAGGGATGGAGTTTGGGCTGCTCAGTGCTGGATCCCATGAATCAATCCGCAATCTACTCAGGTTATTTTAGATGCAGATCCTGTTGTCATTGGGAGTCAGTCATCTGCAAGATGCCCCTATCGGGCAGTTTTCTAAATAATAAGGCTGGCATGGATTCCCAGCTTCTGGACTCAGCAGAGTGCAGTGACAGACCTTGGGATGAAATGGCATTTCATTAATTTCCAGGTGGATGTGTACATCGGTAAAAAGGAGGGTGTTTTTTGTTTTGGTTTTTTTTTTTTTTTTTTAAAAAAAAAAACACAGACGTGGGAGATGGGAGTTGGGGAGGGGGTTAGGAAATAGGCAGCTTTCTGATGTCCTTTTAAGAAAAATGAAAGGGGAAGCTTTATTTGGTACTTGAATGGCAGGTAACTCTCACTGCGGGCCCGGGCAGCGGCCTCCCTTCCTGCCCCAGGGTGCATCACGGGTGCATCCCAGCTC
This sequence comes from Theropithecus gelada, assembly GCF_003255815.1. Taxonomy (NCBI): domain Eukaryota; kingdom Metazoa; phylum Chordata; class Mammalia; order Primates; family Cercopithecidae; genus Theropithecus; species Theropithecus gelada. The sequence continues at coordinate 63,209,737 of NC_037676.1, read as the reverse complement.
CCCCGCAGCCGTTCCTCCAGGCCCGCGCAGGCCCCACCCTGTCGCCAGCTTCCTGTTTGTGTGGCTGCTTTGTTGCTTCCTGGCGGTCACTCTGAGCCTGCCCTTCTGCAGAGCCTCTATCCTGGGGACTGGCTCTCTTCCCAGCTCTCTCTTGTGCTAGCAAATCTGTCTCTGCCACAGTCTAAGCCTTACATTTTTAGAGACCAGGCTTGGTCCTGGAGTCTGAGCTGAGCCTTCAGTCAGGGCTGGCCTCTCACATGGCTCTGGCTTTCTGGGGACCTTTCTCCCAAGAGCTGGCTCAATGAATTCTTATGGATGCTTCCTCACCTGGCTGCCTTCATTCCTTTGAGGAAGGAACAAGAGTTGTTTCCTCCCTTTACAGGCTGAGAAAGAGGCCTGGAGAGACTGCAGATTGAAGTGGTCCTGGGGAAGAACAGAATGAGCTCCCAGTCTGCTCACCCAAGATATATAAAGCAACATCCACTAACATTGAAACACTCACCCGAGGCTTTCTACCACGTGCAAAGCACTTTGTATGTGCTATTGCATTTAATCTACAGAAGCACCTTGCCAGGTCGGCATTATTAGCTGTATTTTAAACCATGGAAACTGAGGCTCACGGAACTTATTATTATGCATTTGTCTGAATCGACTCCTCTCTCTCTTCAGGTACCTGGGAGCTTCCCCAGGGACACTCTTACCTCATTCAGATCCCTACTCAAATGCCACCCCCTCAAATGAGGCTCCTTTAGATAGATTGCTTTGTCTGAAACAGCACTGCATTACCTTCTGTCCCCTTACCTTGTCTTTATCTTTCTTTTGAGAATTTTTCACCACCCAGTATTGTGTATCTGTATTTACTTGTGCTAGTTTGTGTATGAGGTCAGAAAATTCGGCTGTTTTGCTCACTGCTGTATTCTCCGGGTACATGGCAGGTATGTCACACATATCTGTTAAGTGAATGAATGAATGAATGGATGGATGGATGGATGGATGGATGGATGAATGGATGGATGAATGAATGGATGAATGAATAAATAAGGCTGCATGTCTTTCCATCTTAAAGCCAAAACAGTCAAAATGTTTGGTCAAATTGCCAGAAATGACAGGTAACAATCCCTCCCAGATATGGAAACTCGGGCACAAGACGGACCAGTTCAGGATTCTACCATAAGGCACTGGTAGATCTAGAGTTAAACCATCAAATTCTGTGACTAACAAACTGAGTCATTGCCAGTTATCCTTGCAGTGGCTTCCTGCACCCCAGAAATTGTGGCTGGGAGCTGCTTCATTAAGCTTCTCAAAGTTATCTTCCTGCATACTACAAAACTCTTGCCTAGACCTTGCTCACCTGACTTCCAACATGTTGGTGGCTCCTGACAGGCAAAGGGTGACAAGCCTGTTGAGTTGATCCCTGTGTTGTTCTGAGAAAAATCATGGTAACCCTTACTGCCTTCCCTCTATCCCCTCCCCAGAGCCGTACCTTTTCTTTTAAGTCAAAAAAGATAATTCCTATGTTCTCTCTAATCCTTGAAAGTGGCCCCTTCCAGTGTTGGGGGGCATACAGTGACAACCTCATGCTTAGAAGATCCAAGAGGAAATGTTTGGAGCAGGACCCAACCAAAGACCGCCCAGAGCAGGCCTCTCTAGACGTTACTCAAGCGTAACAGAGTTTTCTCAGAAACCGCTCTCTCTATCTACCTATCTGTCTGCCTTTTAACTGTGTACCTCTGAGCTGCAGAGAGCCAGCGAGGGAAGAGGACAGCATATTTGCAAGTCCACTCTTGGGCTCTGCTTCTGGGCCCAGGAAAGACACACCTGCAAAAGCAAAATGCAAGGCAGCAGATTTGATATGCTAGACTAGACCAAGATACAAAACCCCACAGCCCTGCCTTCTTATTTCCTTTTCTGCCAGGCCCTCCACCATATATGATCCTTTTAGCAAGGAAAACTTAATAAAGAAGAACTCAAAAAGAAGACTCACTGTAAGATGAATGCTTTCTCTCTTCCCCAAACATGGTGGCCCACAAGGAGGCAACTCAAACTTTATGGCAGATGGTAAGTAGAGGGGGCTCACAAATGTGTAAGGCATGATTTTCTACTTCAAGGAGATGAGCATCTTGAATTAAACAAGCATATGGGCTGGGTGCGGTGGCTCACACCTGTAATCCCAGCACTTTGGGAGGCCAAGGCAGGCAGATCACAAGGTCAGGGGTTTAAGATCAGCCTGGCCAACATGGTGAAACCTCGTCTCTCCTAAAAAATACAAAAATTTAGCCGGGTGTGGTGGCAGGTGCCTGTAATCCCAGCTACTTGGGAGGCTGAGGCAGGAGAATCACTTGAACTCCGGGGGCAGAGGCTGCAGTGAGCCAAGATCACGCCACTTCACTCTAGCCTTGGCAAAAGAGCAAAATCCTGTCAAAAAAAAAAAAGAACAAGCATACAGGAACTAGCATACATGTTAAAGTGGATTGACCACCTGGGTGCAGTTGCTCTTATCTGCAATCCCAGTACTTTGGGAGGCTAAGGTGAGAGGATCCCTTGAGCCCAGGAGTTCAAAACCAGCCCGAGCAACATGGCAAAACCCCATCTCTACAAAAAATACAAAAATTAGCCAGGCATGGTAACATGTGCCCATAGTCCCAGCTATTCAGGAGGGTGAGGTGGAAGGATTGATTGAGCCCGAGAGACAGAGGCTGCAGTGAACCACGATTGCACCACTGCATTCCAGCCTGGGCAACAGAGCAAGACCCTGTCTCAAAAAAAAAAAAAAAAAAGTGGGTTGATTGAAGCCACAACATAGTTTAAAGAAGGTTCAAAAGAAAGGAAACATCACCGTCAACAGATTGAGAGAGTCAGAAAAGACTTCATGAAAGTGGCTTCTGAGACACATCTTGAAGGAATGGTGGGATTTCAATAGGCAACGATGGTATAAAGGAAAGGAAGAATGCCCCAGTAGAGCAGAGCCAGAAGGGCAAAGCATTGGGGTTGGGGGAAAAGTAGGTTGAGTTTAGTCGGAGCTTGGGATACATACCAAGGAATGACAGAAGATAAGGCTGCAAAGGAATTAGGATGCAGAAAGCCAGTCCAAGCAGTTTGCACTTGATTTAAAAGGCAAAGGGGAGTGGTCCAGCCATACAATGGGAAACTACTCTGCAGTAAGACAAGGATTTGTCATTTGATTCAAATTTAATTCAGCTCTAAAGACTAATATTTGTTTCAGTTATTAGAAAACTGTAAGGTGTGTTTGGACAACTTGGTTTGTGAATCTTCTCTTACACCTGTAAATCTTACGAAAGCAAAATACAGATTAAGTGTGTCTGATCCAATTTATTCTCCACATTGTGCTGTAACTGGTGAAACACACACTGCATGCTGAAACTCAGTATGAAGAAAGGATAGAAAATATCTTACTCATCATTCTGATGTGGATTATGTTTTGAAATGATAGCATTCTGGATCTCTTGGGTTAAATAAAAATGTTATGGGAGCCACGCACGGTATTGTGCACCTGTATTCCCAGCTACTCAGAAGGCTGAGGCAGGAGGATCACTTGAGCCCAGGAGTTCAAGTGAGACCAGCCTGAGCAATATAGCAAGACCCTAAGTCAAAAATAAGACCAAAAAATATAATGAAATGGAAATAGCAAAAGGCGCCACAGGGGAGTCATTGAAGGTTTCTGAGCTGGGATGTCACTTGATGAGAGATGCTCTAAAATAATAATGATAATAACTGTAAGGGAGTGTGTGAGGTGGATTGCAAGTTGGCAAGACTACAGACAAGAAAGTCCATTGTAAGGTGTTTTCAATGGCTGCACCAGGAAGAACCTGATTGAGTCAGAGGCTCAGAGATTTGAACTCCACTCCCCAAGTATGGCTCAAAAGTGGACTCCCTGATGCTCCCACTGGGCTAACATCAACCCTCAGTCACTTGCCAAATACCTCACAACTAGGAAAGTTCTGGGTTCTACTGGGCGGGTTCAGTCACTGTGAAGGGTCAAAGGTCACCCCAATGAAGGACCCTGGACCAAACCTGACCCCTGGCTTGACTTGGAGGAAAACTCCTCAAGGTTTGTTATTACATCTTGAGCTGGAATTTACCATTGGAAATTCAGCCTTTGTCACAAGCCTGAAGAGAACTGTTTTGCATTTGATGACATTTTCAAAATGGTGTGAAAAATCCTTGACGTTTTTATTAGAAAATCTATAAAGCCCAAACAAATGGTTTCATGCTGCTTTGCCTCATTCTTCATAGGTTCATCGGCAATCCATCATCCCTCCCACGTCTCCCATGCCCTCCCACTCCCCTTGAACCCGTCAGCAGCAATGTCTTGCCCATGAACAAAAGAACTACTCAGAGAAGCCCTTTCAACCTTAGCTGTCCTTTGCCTCTCAACTTTTACCCCTTAAATCAACTACAATCATTCCATGTTCACTGGCTCCCTTCCTGAAAGGCAAAACAGTGTTGTCACCTCCTTCCAGAAATCCTTTCCTTTTCGTCTCACGACACTGAATTACAGAAGCTTGACTTACCCTCTCTTCAGTTAGAGATGGGACTCTCTTTCTCTAGTCTTTTTTATGTTTGCTTTAACTTCCAGTTTGAACCAAATCATTGGATTCAGAGCAAATCAGTGAACACTGTCTTTCCTGAGAAAATTGTAAGTCTCTTCCTTAGATCGCCATTTTGAATAAAGAACTCCTCTATCTTGAATTTCAAATAAGGTGACCTGCCTCAGGCTTCAGATGCAGCTCTTCTTCACTTCCAAACCCATCCAAGCCAACTCCATCTGTCTGATTATCATGCAACTTCCTGCCTATCCCTTCAGCCTCCCTAAAACAGACAACAGAAAGTTGTTAGACTTTCTCTTACCCACTTTCACCCAGTCGTTTCTCCCCTGTGAACCCTTCTCCCTGTACCTTCCTCCCACCCATCAGCACAGTAGCTGGTACTCCAGGTGTTCACAGCAAGAGTACTGCTATACAGCCATTGGACAACTCTCCTCCGCCATTTTTGAGTGAGTCTGATGCCTTTGCCAATACCATCGCCATTTGGTTCTTTCTTACCTTCTCCACCTAGCTCCCTCTTGCTTTATTAATCATCTTTTATCTATTTTCTGTTTTATACTACTTATTTATTCAACCAAATTTGTTAGGTGATCACAGTTGGTCAGGTAGTATGTTGGCATGGGTTTGGGGTTGTGGGGCTTTAATGTTTTCATTTAATTCTCACAACATCCTTGTGAGGTAGGGAGGGTGGAGATGATCACTGGCTCCATTTTACAGATGGTAAATCTCTTTCATAAGGCTTCCCAGTTCATAAAGTGCAGAGGTCAGAGCCAGGTCTTCTGCCCCCAGATTGCAATGCCTTTCTACCATACCCAACTGTTTCACTTCCTCATCAATACTATTCCATGTTCTCATTCTGATTTCTGGCCTGTCACACCTCTCCCTAGGTCTCTGCTCAGTTCAGCTTCACCCAGGTCGCTTCCTTTCCTCTTGGCTCTCTGCCCATGTTCCTTTGCACAGTAACTGCCAGCCAGTAGCACTGCACACTAAGCTGAGGGGAATTAACCAGCTAGAAGTCTTGCTCCGTCTTAGAGCTAAACACCCTGGTTTGGCTCTGAGCTGGCTTTAGAGTGAGATTTGGATCTCAAATGCTGTCACTAGTCCTCTCCCACCCTGGACTCCACCCCCTGTCACCTCGATCCCACACATGCTCATCACACCCCAAGACACTGGCCCTCAATGGCAGGACTGTCTCCTGGGTTCTCAAACCACCCTGGGCTCTAAAACCTGGGAGGCTCATCTCTGTGCTTTTTTTTTTTTTTTTTTTTTCTTCTCATCCTCAATGTGTTTTGTAGCACAACCTGGGGGCAAATCAATGCTGAAAAAAGAAAAAGAAGAAAGAAAATCCCAGCAGGCAGAGTCCAGCAACCCGAGCCACTTTACCTGCAACTCAACTGACACTGGGTGAGATGCTCAGCAAACCTCTACTACAGGTGCAGGGAAAAGCGGCAAAAAATACAAATATAAATACACTGCTTTGCTGTGGATTCTTCCTTTTTAAACTGAGACTATCAGGGTCATATTTATTCCCCTCCAAAGACCCAGAACAAACCCAAACAGCAGAAAATGCAGCATTGCTCTAAAAGGCACAAATTAGCCAGAGGCAGGGGGTGGGGGAAGTAAATGGAATTCCTACAGTACCCCCAAGCTCAGCAGGAATTCTTTTTGTCCCCTAATCCACCTCCTGTGTCACCAAGTGTGACGGTAGCCAAACAGGCAGGCAGGCTCTTGTGGCCACAGAGAAGACAGGATGCCCCCACCCTTACCCCTCACCACCAGGGCAAACACTTCATATGAAACTTAAGTCGGGTATTCCGGTGTGACATTGCGGCAGTGGAATCAAGGTCAAATAAGTTCATTGAATAAGACTGAGGGGGCTGAAGTGGCAGATGATAGTGGGATAGGCAGGAAGTAGGTAGGGTGTGGGTAAGGACTTGCCAGCCAGCCCTCCAGCATTGACTCAGCACCCTCCTCTCCCTCTGCGTGTCCTGCTCTCAGATCGCTGCCAACTACCAGCCCCAGCACTGTTGGTAAAAGAGTGGGACCAGGCACTTTTCTCCTTTTGTCTTACATCCTCCTTGAGGGAGCACTCAACTATGAGTCCACTGCATGGGGTCCTTTCTTCTGAGAGACAATGGGCAAATCACAGACTCAGTGCATCTGTTTTTCTTAAAAAGAGGAAGAGGATGCCTTCCTTCTAACCTGTTCCCAACCTTCCAACCATCCTCCACAAACACACACACACACACACACACACACACACACACACACACACACACAGAGGCACCTTAAGGACTGGAAAGAGTCCCAAGAGGGCTATGAGCTCTTTTCCAGTGAACTCTACTTGAATATTAGAACATTGGCTATTCAAAGTGATCCTGTGCTGTTTAAAAGGAGAAAGTCTTAGGCTCTTCTCAGCTCAAGAGAGAGCTGCACTACAGCCTGAGTGATGGTGGCAGCCTCACCTTTCGTTGGTGGCACAGCTTCTAGGGAGGGTGGAGAGCGTGCCTCGACCTGCACTTGGCTGGCATCGTTCATCACCACAGGAAGCCATTCCCTTCCCAGAAAGGCAGCCAGGGACTCATTCCTGATAGCGACATAGGAGAGTTCATGACAGATGGAGACTGTGAACCCTTGTGGTCAGCCACCCTCCCCCTATTTGACTCCATTCTAATCAGCATAGATTTAACAACATGTGCAATCTTTACATATATATATATATGATTTGTATATGATCTATAAATATATATGCATGCATAGAGATGCTAAATATGTATATGGTTGGCTGGTTTGCGTGTTTGTTCTCAGCACACACTCCAGATGCTGAGGCTGTGTTGTGCTGTAAACCTGTATTTTAGGCAAGGATGTCCTACAATCATTTCTAGATGCTAATTGCGACAGCTCCCAGGATTCCCAGCATGTCTGCCCGCTCTCTGAAAGCTCTTTGAGGGCTTCTCATCATTAGAATTCCCTGAGTTTTCGCTCCTTCCTTACAAGCCATCTGGCCTCTCCGCACTGCAGCTGCAGTCCACCATCCCCCGCCACACACACCTGAGCCTTTGACATCCCCCACCTGAAGCAAATCCATCCATCAAGAAAATCCAAAATTGCAACCAGGGATTTTTTTTCCCAAAATCCAAATTTAAATTTTTTTTCTTTTAAACCTCTATTACGTTTCAGATCTTTTTTTAAATTTCATTATTTATACTCTTGAAATATACATTGCTGTGCACCAGGGTGGGGACGGGGGTGGGGGCAGGAATCTACCTCCATTTAATCATGTAGCCCAATTAGCTGAGGCCTCTTGCCTCAGTGGTGTGCCTCTTGAACATTATAATTGTCATTAACTAAAAGAGCAGAGAAGGTCAGGATGTAGAGGCCTTGGAGAGTCAGAGGTTGCAGGCAATCGTGCGGGGCTTGAAAGCCTCTGTGTGCTTCTCTCCTGAAGAAGGGTAGGTGCCAATGAGCAAGTCCTTGCTCACAGTCATTAACCTCAGCTAGAGGGACATTTTGAGTGACAGAAAGCCACCAGAGTACCACGCAAAGGAATACATAACTGGTGGTGGCATTCGTCACCTGGGAACCTGGGAACAAGAAGAAAGAGAATAGAGGCCCAATAGCAGTAGCAGCTACCGTTCTGAAACTGTCCGAGGTGGGCCTGGTGGTGGAGGGTCCAAGAGAATGATCCAGCTAAAAGAGAAATTTCCACTTTTCTTATATCTGGAACCAAGTAGCTCTTTCTCCCACTGCCTTCATTCTGTTGTTGTTGTGATAGCTGCTGTTTGCTTGCTTTTGTTTTAATTGAAGAGATACTGAAAAGCCATTTTGTAAAGATATCGCATGCAACCCAAATGGCTGAGGCAGACTTTCCTTTATTCATAATCTGCCAACTGTGAGCTTGTGCTCCAGTGACACAGGACATGTGACCGGTAAAAGCAAAATCCAGACAAAAGAGATGACGTCGTAATAACCCTAATAATATGTAGGATAAGGAGATTTACCAAGTAGATTTTTCCATTCAATAGCATTGCAGCCAAAAAAGAAATGTTTTTAATGTTATCAGCTTGTCATTCATTTACCCCTTGCCAGTGGTAGCCCATCAGGTAGAGAGGCATTGTTGTAAGAGATCTGCACTGTGAAACAGAAGAAAATAGGGCCTGACTGCTAATTCAGCCAAGTCAGAGTAGCAGCTTCATCCTCCTTCACAGACCACAGGTTTGCATAGCAAAATACAGTGCAGGGACATGCATCAGTATTTTTAACTGCTGTTTACCAAATGCTTGCTTTATGCCAAGTTTTAACATACAGTTTCTCCTTCAACCCTCTGTTATGTTATGTCCCCCTCAAATTTATATATTGAAGTCCTAACCCCCTCAGAGTGTGACTGTATTTGGAGATAGGGCTTTTAAAGAGATAACTGTGTTAAAACAAGGTCATTAGGGTGGGCCCTCATCCAACACAACCGGTGTCCTTATAAGAAAAAATTAGGACACAGACATACACAGAGGAAGGACCATGTGAAGATGCAGGGAGAAGATGGCTATCTGCAAGCCAAGGAGAGAGGCCCCAGGAGACACCAATGCTGCTGACACCTTGACCTTGGACTTCCAGCCTTCAAAACTGTGAAGAAACACATTTCTGCTGTTTAGGCCACCCGGTCTATGGCACTTTGTAATGGTAGCCCTCGCAGACTAATGCAACTTCCCGACAGCCTATATATTCAGTTTAGGAGCAAGGACAGAAAGGGTCCATGACAGGAAGGAACTAGTTCAGATCCCAAAATCACAAGGCGGCAGAGAAAGAATAAAAACACATCTTCTGACTTTCGCTCCATGGCCTTGAAAAGAAAATGACATCTCCCAGCTCCCTAAAGACAGGAGAAGCACTGGACAAAAACTTGCCTGCCCCAGGGACAGGCAGGCATCACCTTAAACCTGTCACCCGATGGTAGCTCTAGAGAAATGGTTGATGGAGGATGTCGGTAAGAGGCGGTGCTAGCTGCTGAGCAGTGGGCCACGTTAGGGCTGACCCATCCCAGCTATTCAGGAGGAGCTGCCCTTCCACCAGACTGGGAGGCAGTCAGAGGGGCCACCTATCGAGCAGACTATGTGGTTAGGTCTCCCCTAAGGGCTTCCTGCGTATTAAACCAGATTATCCTCACCACAGTCCACTGGGCTCAGGATGACTGTTATGCCCATCTAATAGATGAGAAGCCTGAGGCACAGAGGTGAAGCGATTGACTCAGGGACACCAGCCAGCAAGAGGAGCACAGATGAGAGCACGGGTGGGGGGGCCCACAGGTTTCCTTCACACTCTCTGAAACCACTTCTAGAGTGCCGGGTGCTAGAGCCAAATTCCACACTGGAGATGTGACAGAAATGAAGCATAGAGCCGTTCCACACCGGCAGTATAGACATTAACTGAGACTAGGTTGTGTAGAGTGGGGAGAGGCTGGAAGTCTCTCTTCACGGTTCCGGCAATGTATTGAGATCTAGAGAGCAAGCTGGGCTCAGGACAGCCCTTCCCCACCAATCGGTGGTGACCGTCATCATCCGTACATCACGCGTGGTGGAAATGACAGACAGAACAAATTAAAACAAGAACAAGCCCCACTGTTTTCCAGGTGTTAGGGCTCTTTCTCATCCCTTCACGGCCGCCTCAGGAGGCTGATAAGGAGGTGTTTTTTTAGTGCTCCAGCCCCCTTTCTTCTTCCTCACAGTAAAAGCAAGGTTCAAGGAAACAAATGACTTGCTGGCAATCCAGGCCCTGACAGGGCTCCTCCACTGAGTTTCACTGTCCTTCCATGACCTTCCCTAATGCCCTCCAGACCACCTCCCCTTCCTTCACTGCTGCTCTTTCCTCTGAAACGCTTCTCAAATTCACCTCCCACTTCTCCCTGGTTCACGGGTCATGTCTTGCTCTTCTTAGCTTGCCTAAACCTGACAAGATCTTTGGTTCTTAAATCTCCAGACTTTCAGAATTCTCAAAACACAATCAAGTTTACTCAGGAAAAAAATATGCTTGTAGATACCTCTATGGAGTCTTTGTGCAGTTGCTAGAGCTTCACTGACCTCCCAAACAGGGACACTCTCTAAGAACCCCTACCCTAGTTGCTTCGCTTTCCTTTTGAATAAACTTCTGAAAGTTTTTTCTCTCCAGTACAAATGTTTGTCTCCATTACATTGATTCGAGGGAGACCTCTGCTTCAGATGGCTCCTCTTGCTTACGCCTCATCCACCTCTTTCTGATCATTCCAGCAGTCTTATTCTTTCTTTGCTTCTCAGGGAAACTCCATCTCCTCCTGAAGTCTATGTATTATGCACAGGCAAAATGATCTTCCCTTTATTTCCTATAACTGTGGCTCCGTCTCCTAAGCATTCTATATTAAACTCCACTCAATATGAAGCTTGGAAACAGGTGATGGAACACAGGAAAAAAAAAAGAGACACAGCTGTGCTCTCATGGAGTTTATAGATGAGTAAAAAAGATGAAGTCAGACAATTACTTACAAATTGGACATGTTACCTTACCAGAAGAGACATGCACCGTTCTTTGGGAGCATATAGTAAAGGGACTTAAGCAAGGAGCTGACCGGGCTCAGGGGATGGCATGGGAAGGCTGCTCTGAGGAAGTGGCATCTCAATAGGAACCTAAAGAAGGAGCAGGAAGCTGGGTGTGGTGGCTCATGCCTGTAATACCACCACCTTGGGAGGCCAAGGTGGGTGGATCACTTGAGGTCAGGAATTCAAGACCAGCCCAGCCAACATGGTGAAACCAAGTCTCTACTAAAAATACAAAAATTAGCTGGGCATGGTGACGTGCTCCTGTAATCCCAACTCCTCGGGTGGCCGAGGCAAAATAATCTCTTGAACCTGGGAGATTACAGTGAGCCCAGATCGTGCCACCGCACTCCAGCCTGAGCAACAGAACAAGACTCCATATCAAAAAAAAAAAAAAAAAAAGAAAGAGTGGGGCTTGATAAGGCCAAAGGGTGAAGGAGAACAAGCCAAGAAGAGGTCCTGTTTTTTTTGTTGAATTCCACATTAGAGGGAGCATGGCAGAGCTGAGAGTCTGCAGAGTCCAGCATGGGGGAGCTCAGAGCTCAAGGGCTGACACGCACGACACAAGAGGACACAGAAGCAGATTGTGGCTGTCCTGAAAAGCCAGGAAAAGGACATCCGATTATATACCAAGGGTAATAGGATCTGGATCTGATAAGGATCTGCTGTGAAGAAGGAGATGAGAGTATTTTTCACTTTAAATTTGTTAATATGCAACACATTCACATGTTTTCCAAAACCAGAAAGTATAAAAGCTGTTCAGTACGAAGTATTTTCTGGCTTGGTTCTCCTCTCTCCTAAATAGATAACAATTTTTCAGTTTCATATGTGCCCTTTCTGACTTTCTTTATGCCTATACACATATGACTAGAGCAAACAAGACTAGAGATTCTTTTTTCCTCTTTACATATTCAAAAAGTAGCATACCATGCACAGTGTTCTGTCCCTTCAATATTTTTTGTGCTAGCTCTTGACTATTTTGTATGTTGTTGACTTACATCTTGTGGTAGTATCATTATTGTTATTATTATTACTTAGTTTTTCACCAGTGTAGGTCTTTCCTTTCCTACCAGATGGTAAGCTTCTGGGAAACACAAGCTACATCTTACTCAATTTTGCATGAGATATGTACTCAGTAAAAAATCTGTTAATTTGTTGGGCACGACGGCTCATGCCTGTAATCTCAGCACTTTGGAGGCCAAGGCGAGTGGATCACTTGAGGTCAGGAGTTCAAGACCAGCCTGGCCAACATGGTGAAAAGTCGTCTCTACTAAAACGCAAAGATAAATTAGCCGAGCATGGTGGTGGGTGCCTGTAATCCCAGATACTCGGGAGGCTGAGACAGCAGAATCGTTTGAATGCGGGAGGCGAAGCTTGCAGTGAGCCAAGATTATGCCACTGCACTCCAGTCTGGGTAACAGAATGAGACTCTGTCTTAAAAAAAAAAAAAAAAAAAAAAAAAAAAAAAATTGTTAATTGATATAGGTGATGAATAAGCATCTTTGTTGAAAACATCAGTTACTATTAAAAAGAACAAATGGTTCATCTATCCTATTCTCTCAAATTTTTTACTTTTAATTTTGCAACAAATTTCCGCATTTTGATGGTCTTGATCCTTGCCCATCCCCACCACCCATCCACCCTGGGGAACAAGAGGACTGAGGTATTTTAGTACAAATGCAAGACATCATGTCATATTATCTGTAAATACCCAAGCGAGCACCTCTAATGGATAAAGGCTTTGTTTCAATAACATAAACGTGTGCCAACAAAATTAACAGTAGTTCTTTAGCAGCATCTATTGTCCAAACCATAATCAGACCTTCCTGATTTTGGCAGAACTGTCTTCACACAGTTAGCTTGTTGGAATCAGCAGGAGCCACACAAATCCACCAATGATACCTGAGCATTGCGTTCATAGTTCTTAGTTCTCTCTCATTCCATCATTGTTTCCTCCTCCTGCTTTTTTATTTTTTATTTATTTATTTATTTATTTATTTTGAGCCCAGGCTGGAGTGCAGTGGTGTGATCTTGGCTCACTGCAACTTCCACCTCCTGGGTTCAAGCTATTCTCCTGCCTCAGCCTCCAGAGTAACTGGGACTACAGGTGCATGCCGCCACTCCTGACTAATTTTTTGTATTTTTAGTAGAGATGGGATTTCACCGCGTTAGCCAGGATGGTCTCAATCTCCTGACCTCATGACCCACCCACCTTGGCCTCCCAAAGTGCTGGTATTACAGGCATGAACCACCACACCTGGCCTCCTCTGCCTCTTTTATGCCATGGATTTAGTAGAGAAACCAAGTCATCTGTCCTGAACACGGTCCACATTCCGCACTTAGCTGATTGCTTTCTTGCAGCATCATATAACTTGTTTTCTATTTCCCAGGTTTTCCTGAAAACTGGCAAGATTTGTGTTTTGAACATTTTTTCTTAGCCGCTTTGTGGAGATTTGATTATACAGTGGGAGAGTGGACACTGAAATGCCCATATTACTTGCCCTGGCACAAGATAGTAGCCCCCTAGACTAGAGCAATAGCATGTAGCTTCAGGGACCACGTAGACAAAGAAATGGGCCAATTCAAGAAATGTTTAGGAGGTGGAATCAACAAAACTTGTGGACTAAGTGTAAAGGAGTGTGTTTCCAATGCTCTGTTAAGAATCTGCACTTTGAGAGGCCAAGGTGGGTGGATCGCCTGAGGTCAGGAATTCAAGACCAGCCTGACTAACATGGTGAAACTCTGTCTCTACTAAATATAAAAAATTGGCTGGGCGTGGTGGCACATGCCTGCAATCCCAGCTACTTGGGAGGCTGAGGTAGGAGAATCGCTTGAACCTGGGAGGTGGAGATTGTGGTGATCAGAGATCACACCACTGCACTCCACCTGGGCAACAAGAGTGAAACTCCATCTCAAAACAAAACAAAACAAAAAAGAGAATCTGGGGCTAGGGCAGTGGCTCATGCCTGTAATCCCAACACATTGGGAGGCCAAGGCAGGAGGATCATTTGAGCTCAGGCAAGGCCAGCCTGGGCAACATAGGGAGATGCCCATCTCTACTTAAAAACAAATGTTTTTAATTAGCTGGCATGGTGGCCCACACCTGTAGTCTCACCTACTTGGGAGGCTGAAGCAGGAGGATCATTTCAGGCTGGGAGATCAAGGCTGTGGTGAACTTTGATCATGCCACCGCACTCCAGCCTGGATGACAGAGCAAGACCTTGCTGCAAAAAAAGAATCTGAATGTCACTATAAGACAAACTAAAAAAGCGACTTTCTCCTGGAAAAAACATTTACGTGTTTCCCTACATTCTTTTCACAATTATCATTTATGGCAAGTTTTAAGGTATACAAAGTTGGAGTAGTATTGTTGGTGTTAAATTTTATTGCTGTGGCTTTAAAACATAAACAAAAAAATAATTCCTTCTTAGGTAGTTGGAAATTGTAATCATACTCTGGAGAACAGATTTTACTGCTATGGATACTGTAAAGCACAAAGATAATAAATTTAAATTGCAGAATTAGTATTGAGAATAAATTTTATTGCTCTGGCTAGCACATTAAGAAGTAGAATTCATAACTCTTTTTTTTTTTTTTTCCAGCAGCTGCTTTACATAGAATGACTGTGGTTCTGGTGTGCAGGGAAGCTCAAAGGTCACCAGCATCACAGGTCATGTGTCCTAATGAGGAACCTGGGCCCACGGGAGCAGCTTGATTCTTACAGGTTATCTGGGAGCTGGAGAGAAGCTGGCCCAGGCACCAGTATCTGGTAGGCGGGCAGGCTGGGAAGATTACCTGCACCTCCTCTTCTCAGCATTGAGGAGAGGTCATCTGGGTTGCTACTAACTTGTCCCCCCACCACTCCCATGGAGATGTCTCTGCACTCCCCGGTCTCTACAGGGTCCTTTTTTGAAAAGCTCTCCAGATCAAGAATGGAGTTGGGTTTGGGTGTTGGATGGTCTTTCTCTTTGTGAACATTCTCTGCTCACTCTGCATCCATCTCAGTGAGGGGACAGTCACACACTCAACCAGGAATCGGAAGTCATTCTCGGCTCTCCTCTCCCTCACCGCCTGCACATTTGCCACTCACCAGCCCTGCAAATCCTACCTCTCCAGATGTCTCTCAGATTCCTGGCTCACTCCCCACTCCATTTCAGACCACCGTCGTCTCTCACCAGCACTTTTATTATTTGTTAAGTTTTTTTAAGGGATTTGGTCTTGCTCTATCACCAGGCTGGAGTGCAGTGGCACGATCACGGCTCACAGTAGTCTTGAACTCCTGGCTCAAGCAATCCTCCCGCCTCAGCCTCTGAGTAGCTGGGACTACAGGCTTAACCACTACACTGGCTCTCATTGACACTTTTATTACATCCTCTTTCCTCCATACTTATCATGATAATGACGACCATTGTTACTGAGCATGAATGAAGTGTCAGGAACTGTGCTCAGTGCCTGATATCAGTATTTCATTTAACCCTCATAACATCCCTGTAAAGTAAATATATATTTTTTTCATAAATGAGGAAACGGAGGTTCAGAGGTTAACTATTGAAAGATTTAATTTATTTTTTTAGATCACCAGGCCCAAGCAGAAAGTAAATCTTAGATTCTTTCCTATTCTTCAGTGACTTCCAGCTGTCGTTCCTTCTTTCCTTCCTTCCTTCCTTCTTCCAACAAATAGGCAACTTAGCATGAAACTGAAGAGCCCTGCCAATTTCTCCAGACTCAACCATCACAACTCAAGTAACCGTAGCTCTCACAGAGTAACTGGTAGTTCTTGGGATGTCATTTGCTCTTGTCTGCAACGTAACCCATTTCCATTTCATTGTCTAGCTTCTATTTATCCTTCAAGATTTATTTTAGACATCATTTCCATCAGTAAACCACTCTTAAACTATGTACTTCTAGACACATGAGCATGCACACACACAAAGCTGGGTATGTGGCTCACCTCCCGGCTCCTCCAGTACCCTGGGCATCTCCCTATCACAGCACTCATCACGTTCCATTGTAACTATCTGCTTTGTCTTAGAAATGTCTCTGGACTGTCACTTGCCTGAAAGCAGGGAATGTGTCTTCTGTCTGAACTCCCAGAATCCGATACCTGAATCCTAGCGCACAGTGGCTACTCAATGGCAGTTTACTGAATGAATGCATGAGCAAATGAATAGTTTAAACTACAGTGAACTCAACAGCAATGATGAGTACAAAGATACATAAGCCTTTCTAGTCTCAAAGAAATATCAAGTCATGCTTCTTATTCAGTTTGAGGAATGATACTACTATACTGTTTCAAATTCAATCTGCAATTACCCACCTGTTCTCATTCTAATGCCCAGTACAATGTTACCTATAAGCTTATAGCAGGATATAATTGATGGAGAATAAGCAGTTCCTTTCAGTGCCCTTTAGTGAGTGCATGAAAAATAGCACCTTAGCAAGCATACATATAAATGTTGGGAGTAATGTTTACCATGTTAACAGCAAATTTGGAATGCTTCAGGTAGCTAAAGAAATCAGAAGGTTTCATAAGTTCGAATCTTCTGCAGTTCCAGAGTTGGCTCAATTCCTGTGAGCTTTTTGTTTAAGAGAAAAATCCTAAGTTCTCAAGTTATGTGAAGCTCTTTGCTTTGCAAATGGTCCCCACTGAGGTCATAAACTCCAAGAGTCAAAGAGTATGGAATTCGGGAATATAGAGAGTGGGAGAAGCTGACACAAGCCAGGCCTCTGACCCTGGCTGTTCAGGGCTGGTTCCTGCCTCTGTTTCTGTTTCCATAGAAACAGCCATCCGATCAGCAAAACTAAGTTCAAGATTCTTCACTTTGTTTTCCTTTCTTCTTCCTTGGAGATAACCACTCAAGGTTTTGTTAATTAGAGAAAATGGGCTTGTGGCTGAAATTTAGAATGTTTTCGAAGTTTAACATTCTAGTAGAAACAAAGTGGCAAGTCTATCTGCACACCGGCCTGCCCCTGTGACAGCTGTCCATCCTTATCTAGGAAGAGGTGTTCATAACCTTTGCATCTACAATCGTCTTCCAAGTCACTTACAGCAGTTGGATAACCTTTATGACTGCACACATTGCTGGGTATTCAGGATGGTCCCTATCAAACTGAGATGAATGTGTTCCATAATGTCTGTTTTTATTACATTAGTCTGGGAAGATGAAATCAAAAGGACTACTTTCAACAAAAATGTCCTGTGTCGACAGTTCAATACTCTTTCTACAGGCCCTGGTGATTGCCCTTATTGTATGCCAGATAAAGGCTAAACGTACAGCTACCTGCTAGTTTGACAAAGCTGTTCTCTCGCCAGCAGGTTGCTCAGGCTTTTTTTTTTTTTTTTTTCACAGCAGCCCTCTAATTCCACCAAACCCACTGGATTAACAAAAACCTGAAAGTAAAATAGCACAAAATGATATCCCTGCATGAGCTACTATTATACGTTGCAACCTACAATTACGCGGGTTCAATCTAAATGCCCCAAAACATTATTTCATTAATTCAAGCCATTTCAGAACTGGTAAATATTTTCTTTTCTTGGGTTTTTTATTATTACTCTGTTTCAGCACAGAATTATGAGGCAGGCAAAGGCCACCTGAACAAGCGTAGTGTGGAGCCAACTGCACAGAGTCAAGATGACAGGAAAGGGAGGGGCTGGCACGGGGATGGGGACCAGAGTGGACAAAGTCCATTTGGAGGGAAAAAGAGAAACAACGAGCAGAAAGAGAGAAAGAGATCAAAGAGGGGGACCAGTGGCGATCAAGGTGGAGCTCTCAGGCTGGTAGATTGAGGTCATCTATTGCCCGTGGCTGGTACCAGTTATCCCGACGGCAGGGTCTGGCACAGTTGTGTGCCCTGGACATCGGGCATGCGCAGGGGCTGGGGACTCACAGTGGATTGAAAACCCCATGTTGGAGGTGTCCTGAGGTCTCCGAGTCAAATCTTTTAAAGAGATTTCCTCCCGTGACAGAATCCTTGGACCAATATAGATGCACAGTGTGTAGTTAATTGACTTTCTGAGAGAAGAAAAAATAGCCCTAACATTCTTAGTTGGTCCAAAATCTTCCTTCTGCAAAATAGCTTTCAGGGTTGGAAAAGAGGATTTGGAGAGGACTCCGCTTGGACAAAGTGTCCAAATGAACTCATGTGTATGGGTGGGCAGTGCTGTGTTGAGAGGCCTGAAGCACACTTACAGAATATTTCTCCACCACTGACTCATTCCAGAGGCAGCAAGGGGGTTCAGAGGAGGGATTTGGAAAAGAAAGAAACCTCGATTCCAGAAGCAGCTCTGCCACTTCCTAATTATGACCTAGGGGAAGTTATTTAACTTCTGAAGCCACCATTTCCTCATCCACAAGAAGAAAATAAAAATAGCACCTACCTCGTAGAGTCCCTAGGAAAATTAAATGTGATGATCTGGGTACCATGCTTAGCACGTTGCTGGGCACATATTTGACTTCGGATGAAAAGTAGTATTCGTTGAAGCATTTTTAATGGTATGAATAGAACTAGACCTTATGGGCCGGGCACGGTGGCTCACGCCTGAAATCCTAGCACTTTGGGAGGCTGAGGTGGACGGATCACCTGAGGTCAGGAGTTCGAGAGCAGCCTGGCCAACATGGCAAAACCCCATTTCTGCTAAAAATACAAAAATTAACCGAGCATGGTGGTGGGCACCTGTAATCTCAGATCTCAGCTACTCGGGAGGCTGAGGCCGGAGAATCACTTGAACCTGGGAGGCAAAGATTGCAGTGAACTGAGATCCCGCCATTGCACTCCAGCCTGGGCGACAAGAGCAGAACTCCGGGTCTTAATTCTCATTAGCAAATACTGGGACAAGAAGCTACACACAGGTGGAAAGCAGGTGCTGGAATGAGAAAGATATTCTAGGGAGAAAGGGATTCCTCCAGGGTCATCCTCACCACCCTTTCCCACTGGTGAGGAAGGAGCAGGGTAGGGAGGGACCAAGGAGGTGCTGGGGGCGGGGTCAGGGCACAGGCTAGGCTGGGGCTGCAGCCAACCCAACTGGCTGGAATGCAGGTCAAGCCAGAAGTTCTCCTTTCCAAAAAGGAGAATCCTTCTTCTGGAAAATGTTCATCTTCTGAACCTCAGGGCAGGGCAAGTGTTGGCAGGGGCTATGGGAGGTTAGCTCTACCAGGAAAAGGAAGACCTGCCCAAAAGTCCTACCAGGCTGTAGGAGGAAGTGGGGGTCTCTGGTTATTGTTCAGGCAGAGATGAACTGCCAGCTGCAGTTCATGGGCATTGCACTTCCATGGATTTCACACTGTGTGGACAATTACGTAACAACAGACAACAGCAAAGGTGCCAATTCCCTCTTCCAAGGCACCTGCATATGCTTCTTTCCTGGGGCTGGGTGCAGGACTCAGACATCACAAACCTTGATGTTCCCTCCCTTCTCTCCGCAAAACCTCACTGAGCTTCCAGAGTCCTCCCTGGGGGCACCTCACACCCTATCCTTTGGATGGAGAAATAATTCCTTGCTGGTTAGTGTCTAGGACAGATGATCACTGAAAACCTCTGTGGCAGCAAAGGTTTTATGCAAATACTGGCTCCTTGGTTCCCTTGCCCTCCCTGGCTGCCGGAGAGGGAAACCAGCTGCATCCCGGAAAACAATTCCACTCAACAAACAATGCAGTGCCCCGACTACTCATAATGAGGTCTGGTTCAAATGTTGGCACACACACAACATATTAATTAAAATAACGTGCATGATAAATAATATTGGGATCCAAAGCACAGAACTCCTCTAAAATCGCAGTTGGTAATTATGTGAGCGCCTGTTAACACACACTCAGAATTCCAGTGTTGCTTATGTGACAAAATTAGTCTCAGAGAGGTGACCTTGAGAGGTGTCTGTGTGAGCATCCTCCTGCTCATAGACTGTACGATGTTTAAATATCCCCGGAAACAGAGTATCCATCCTAATTTTCAAGCCCTAAGGGAAGAAATTCCTTAAGAGACCTCAATAATGCAATTTAATAATAATTGTATGAGTACCAGCTTGCATAAGTCTTTCTGCTTAGCCCTGGGGATGGGGTGGGCAGAGCATGATTCAGTTTGAGGGGGTTTTGTTTGTTTTTTGAGTCAGGTTCTTACTGTGTCACCCAGGCTAAGTGCAGTGGGTGTAATTGTGGTTCACTGCAGCCTTAAACTCCTGGTCTCAAGCCATCCTCCCACCTCAGCCTCCTGAGTCACTGGGGATTACAGGCATGAGCCACCACGGCCAGCATCCCATTTTCAAGGAGTAGTAACTGGTTATTGGGTAATATCTGTCCCAAACAGGAAGTCCTTCTAGATGCCTCACCTAGATCTTTCAGGCTGCAGTTAAAAACCCCACTGCCACTTGTTTAGTCAAGGATTCCAGTTCTAATGCTTCTAGGTCTTTATTAGGTATCAAGGGCTGGGGGCAGTGGCGACAATAGGCAAGTGTCTTAGAACTTCTGCTCACCACCAAGATCCTGACCTAAAGGTTCTCACCAATTCCAGCACAGTGAGGCAATTGCACACTATCTACTTTATAAAGGCCTTTTAAATGATTAACAAATTTGACATTTATTGACCCAGTTAGTACAGAAATCAAACTGAGAAACGAAGAGACCCTATTATCTTGATTCCAAAATCATTTTCTATTTGTGCTTCAGTCAACATTCCAGCATCTAGTTAAATGTATTTAATTTCATTCCCTCAACAATAACCCATGTACCACACCAGTGACCACAACTTTGGTGTCCCAGCACCTAAATTCTATTAGTGTTCAGAAAGCTTCTTGGTTTCAACATAATGTTCAATCAGTGCAAAGAAATTAATTAAATTAAAATTATTTTTATTGTGATTTAATTAGCTTGATTTAATTACTTTGTTCACTGACTGAGCATTCTGTTGTTACAGCCAGACCCTTGCTCTCATTCGTGGCATGAATGTTCCCACAGAATTACACATTTTCTCTGTTCAGCCATTGGAGCAGGCTGGCGGAGTTTGCCAGAAACTCATGATTTATCACAATCAGCATCATCACAAATTATAGGAAGCATCCAGCAAAATGATAACTTCTAAATGAAGTGTCTGAAAGCAGGTCACACCACCAGCCTTGGCTGTTAATCTGTCATATTTCACAGTCAGCCTGACACCCCGTCTAATTCGTTGCACCTCCTGCTTCACAGGGTGCTCGTATGAGGGGTCCCGCTCCTGCACAGGCCTCCATCCTTACAAACACCAAGCCTTGCCATTCTCGGCCTCCCTGCAGACCCAACTCCATACCCACCCTGGCCACTCAAGCTGCTGTTCCTCTGTACTTTCTGCCACTCAGAGGTTCATGAACTAAAATTTAGCATCTCCTCCAATTATGAATATAGAACAAACCACAGAGCATCAGCAATCCCCAGATCTTAGCCACAAGGGAACACCAGATATTTGCACAATGACCTTGCAGTTACTGTAACTATCCTGGAACACTGTCTACTGTCATCATGCCTGCAAAGCAACAGCGAGTATGAGTCCCCTCCGTAGACAACACGTGATCCCCACCTTTCTTCCTGCAGGCCACTCCACACAGTTCTGTGTGCTGAGTCAAGCTGAGCAGCAGTCTGTTTTGAAACATGCTGATATCTTTCACAAACAAAATAACTTTTCACTTGCCTCTATGGGAAATGCACCATCTTGATTCATGTGCTCAAAGCTACACAAATTCATTTTCTTATGTTCTAGCATCTGTATTTCAATATATTTGGCTTGTGGCATACTCCTATGTATTATATCGTGTGATTTAAAACTATTGTTCTGAGAAGGAATCCATAGGCTCTAACAGTAGAGATGGCTCTAACAGTAGAGATGGCTCTAACAGTAGAGATGGCTCTAACAGTAGAGACCTAAGCTTTTTCGTTCCTGTGTTAATTTCCTGTGGCTGCTGCAACATATTACTACAACCTTGGTGGCTTCAAACAACAGAAATGTATTCTCTTAAATTCAACATCAGCATCACTGGGCTGAAATCAAGGGCCCTCCTCCATTCGGAGGCTCTAGAGAAGCCATCCCCAGCCTCTTCCAGCTGCTGGTGGTTTCCGCATCCCTCCCCCTGTGGCCGTGTCACTCCAGTCTCTGCCTCCATGCCCACATGGCCTCCTCCCCTTCTGTGTGTCCTCTCCCTCTGCCTCCCTCTTATAAGGGTGCTTTCTTGAGTCTTTTTGATGGGCATTTAAGGTCCATCAAAACGATGATCTCATCTCAAGGTCCTTAACTTAATCACATCTGCAAAGACCCTTTCTCTTTTTCTTTTCTTGAGATGGAATCTTGCTCTGTCACCCAGGCTGGAGTGCAGTGGCACGAGCTCAGCTCACTGCAACCTCTGCCTCCTGAGTTCCAGCAATTTCTCATGCCTCAACCTCCCCAGTAGCAGGGATTATAGGCACGTGCCACCATACCAGCTAATTTTTGTATTTTTAGTGGAGGCTGGGTTTCACCATGTTGGCCAAGCTGGTCTCAAAATCCCGACCTCAGGTGATCCGCCAGCCTTGGCCTCCCAAAGTGCTGGGATTACGGGCATAAACCACCCCACCTCGCCCCTTTTTCCAGGTAAAGTAACATTTATGGGTTCCAGGAATTAGAACCTGATGTCTTTGGGACCACCATTGAAAAATATAGAAACTACCGTTTCTATGTTTAATTCTTTATTGATCATACAATTCTAGCCCTGAGTCTTATGACATAGAGACATAAAATGCTTTCAAAGATGTGACAAGATAGACACAAATTAAATTAAATATGAGTCCATGCCAAAGCTCATTAAAATAATTAGTTAAGGATTAAGATAATGGTTAAAGAAAAGGCAAAGCCTTATAAGTTTTCACCAAGACCTAGAAGAGGACACCGACCTGTTTGTTTGCCTCTAGATTAATAAAATACATGCTTTGCAAACCTGGCCATAAGAACTTGTGCAGTTCTTGAGCCCTGAAGATCTCACAAGGCTTGGGTCAGCAGTTCTACTTCTCCTTCCACAGCCTCTCATCCTGCCCCAAGGGTGTTGTATTTATGTCTTCTACAAAGTGTTGAATGAGGAACTTATGCCACTGACCAGAAGTGAAAAAGGGCAGAGACCATGTCTTTTTCAATTAAATAGAACAAGAGGAAGTAAGTGTTAACTTCAACCTGATAGACTACTGATCAGAACAAAATCCCTATAGTAAGATGCACTGGACCAGAGTTTATTTTCTAAAAGAATTGTACAATCACCTCTTCTGGACCTCATGAAAAGGGTGCATGGATTGAATCCAGGCAGGCTGACAGTGTGACAATCTCTCCCTAGAAATCAGACCTGCCTTCCCACCCCAGCTACAACTCTTCTTGTGTAATTTCATTCACAAAACTGTGTTTTTCTAAGCACCACTTCCTCACCTGGGGCTGATGGACCATGTGGGCTCCTTAAATCCAGGACTCGCTCTTATTTTTCTGTGTGCAGATTTGAGCATATTGCCTGGCACACACACAAAACCCGCAATACATAGTTGTTTACTTCAGTTGAATGTCTGCCTTACCTGACTCAAGACTTAAAACAGATACTGGGAGGGATGCCTCTAGAGATAATTCTGAAACGCTGTACAAGACAGAAGGAATCGGTATTGCTGCAGATGCTGTTGCTGTTGTACTAAGTTATTTCTCAAGGTCCCTTCCAGCCATACGATATTTTTGTCTCTTTTAAAATTAGCCTCAGAGAGTGCACATCTGTGATGTAAATGAGTAGAAAGAGGTCTTGGTTACACATGCTCTTCAATTCAGAGGGCAGGCCCCATCGAGGAGAGCTGTGTGCAAACCTTGATGCTCATCTTCAGTCTGGAAGGGACCTCTGAGATTGTCTAGTTCAACAACCCCCCTTTATGGATAAGAAAACAGAGTTGTTCAATGTCACCTGGCTTGCTAGCACAAACAACTCAGGCAACTAGAACCTAGTCCTAGAGGCATTGGCTTCTAGTCCAATGCTCTCTCCATTCTGTTATGTTCTTTCTTTGATATAAGCTCTACAGTTGGCCTTGTCAAACTAGCTCAGTGTGCTACCTCACAGCTAAGTTTTCCAAGTTGTCAAAATCTGGAATGTGTAGGTAACTCCTCTCACACAGGCTGGATTGTGAGAATCCACTAGTAAAACCATTAAAAGTCACTCTGAAACATTCTGGAATGGTTTTAGGTTGCTTGATTTTATAGTGTTGTAGTGTACCATTTTTATTCCTTTCTTTCCCTGTATTTTTTTAGGTTTTTTAGTTTTTTTCTGTTTTTTTTTGTTTTTGTTTTTTGTTTTTTTGTTTTTGGGATGGAGTCTCACTCTGTTACCCAGGTTGGAGTGCAGTGGCATGATCTGGGCTCACTGCAACCTCCACCTCCCGGGTTCAAGCAATTCTCCTGCCTCAGCCTCCCAAGTAGCTGGCATTACAGGCACATGCCATCACCCCTGGTTAATTTTTGTATTTTTAGTAGAGACAAGGTTTCACCATGTCGGCCAGGATGGTCTCAAAATCCCAATCTCAGGTGATCCGCCTGCCTCGGCCTTCCAAAGTGCTGGGATTATAGGCATGAGCCACTGCACCCGGGCTTTTTTAGTTATTTCTTAGTGGTTACCTTGGGATTACAATTAACGTCTTAAACTTATTACAACCTAGTTTCGACAAACCAACTTAATTTCAGTAATATACAAATATTCTTTTTCTTATGGCTTCAATTTACTATTAATATCTACTGTCCTTTTTTTTCAGCCTGAAACACTCCCTTTAACATTTCTGTATCAGGTCTACAGTTAATGAGCTCCCTCAGGTTTTGTTTATCTGGCAATATTTAGTTTTCCCTTTATTCTTGAAAGATAGTTTTGCTAGATATATAGTTCTTGGTTTCCAGTTTTTTCTTCCAGGACTTTACATAAGGAATTCTGGTCTCCATGATTCCTGAGGAGCAATTGGCAGTTAACCTTATTGAAAATTCCTTGTACAGAACAAGTTGCTTTTCTTTTGTTGCTTTCAAAGTTCTCTCTTTGTCTTTGGGTTTCAAGAATTTGACTATAATGTGTCTCTGTGTAGATTTCTTTGAGTGTATGCCTCTTGGAGTTCACTGAACTTCTTGGATTTATGCATTCATGTATTTCCTCAGATTAGTAAAGTTTTCAGCCATTATTTATTCAAATATTTCTTTCTTCTGCATCTGGAAATGCTAAATTTGTATGTTGGTGTGTTTAATGACATCCAACACATCATTCATTCTCAGTTCATTTTTCTTCATTCTTTTTTCTTTCTGCTCCTTAGACTGGATAGTTTAAATTGTCTCAAGTTCATTTTGCCTGCTCACATCTGCCATTGAGCACCTCTAATGAGTTTTTCGTTTCAGTTGTTGCACTTTTCAACTTTTCTATTTGGTTCCTTTTTATAATTTCTATCTCTTTATTGATATTCTCATTTTGTTCATACCTTATTTTTCTGATTTCCTTTGTTCCTTTGGCATGGTTTTCTTTAACTGATTTCACATATTTAAGACTGTCGACTTACTGTCTTTGACTAATCATTCCTGTGTCTCAGATTCCTCAGGGATGATTTCTGTCAAATTATTTTTTTCCTGTGAATGAACCATATTTTCCTATTTCTTTGTATATTTTGTATTTTTGTTGTTAGCAACTGGATATTTTGAGTGTTATGTTATGGTGACTCCAGAGATTTAATTCTCCCACATCTCAGGAATTGCCAAATCTTGCTTTTTGAGGACTAGGGCCAACCATTTTGAAGTTTTCTAAACAAATTTTGCAACTGTATATTACTTGTTTTTTGTGGTCAGAGAAGTTTCTGTTCTGTTGCCTCTGCAGTCAGCCAATGACTGACAGATATTTCCAGACTGTCTACCTCCCAAAAGTGTCTCAGGGGATGGAGGAGTGAAACTAGCAGGTAGGGAATAGATCCTGTCTCTTCAAATCCCCTCAGGAGCTGCTTTAGCCCATGGGGGTTGAAACACTAGCCAACCTCTGTGCCAGTCCCTCCACAATCAAAAGCAGTGATCAGCAATCAAAACACACAACCCCAATTTTTGGAGGATAAAGTTTCTATTGCCCCACTGGGTGGCAGAAAGCGCATCAGGAATGCATACCACCACCCCCATGGCAAGCAGATGCAGGGCCAGGGGATGAGGGTGGTAGCCACTGCTAGACAAAGGGCTGAAATTCACTGGAAATTGCCAGCCTCTTTATCAAGCTCTCACCTGAATGCTCAATTATTCTATTAGACTTCAGAGTTCCAAAATAGTTGCTTCAGACAGTTCCTAGCTGATGCTCAAGTCCTAAATTCCTAGAGTTTCCTACTCCACCATCTTCCCATGACATTACCCAGTAGTGCTTCATTTTGATTTAGAAACAAGATAGACAGCAGGGCTGGTGGCAAACACCTGTAGTCCCAGCTACTCAGGAGGCCAAGGCAGGAAAATCGCTTAAGCCCAAGAGGTGGAGACTGCAGTGAGCCAAGATTATGCCACTGCACTCCAGCCTGGGCAACAAAGTGAGAACTTGTCTCTTAAAAAAAAAAAAAAGAAAAGAGAAAGAAGAAAGAAAGAGAAAGAAAGAAAGAAAGAAAGAAAGAAAGAAAAGAAAAGAAAAGAAAAGAAAAGAAAAGAAAAGAAAAGAAAAGAAAAGAAAAGAAAAGAAAAGAAAACAAGATAAAGTAATTATTAATTCAAAGTTCAAAGTACATGTTTTCCCAAACATGAAAAAGCATTTCTTCAATGTGGATCTTCACTTTTTCATAGTCTCTCCTCAGGGATTAAACAACCCAGTGACTTTTGTCTGCCATCTTTAAGTCACAGATATTCTTTAAAAGTTCCTTTAGGAGGCAGGAAAAGTATGAAACATGCTGGTAACCTGACTTGGAAAAAAATTCAAAGCTAGAAGGTCAGAATTGAGAGATCAAAGTGATGTCGCTCAATGAGGTACATCTTCTAGGGAATCAAAAGAGAAAACTAGTTTTCAAAATTAAAGAAAGTTTGATCAAGAGAAACACTGGATCTCAGGGCAGAGAAACCCCCGACCTCCCTGTACTTATTGTATACACTCTTCACCTAGTGCTTGGCTCCTGGTGGCTTGCAGCATCTCCATATTATGGTCCTCCTTGACCATTTAACTTTCACATCATTTAAGTTCTGCTGGGACATGGGGTTCTTTACTTCATCACAACTAGCTCCCTCTTAAGAACAAGAATTATTTCTTAAATATTACAATTAATGTGAAAGAGGAAGAAGATAATGCAGGAAGAGGGGGTGGGGAAGGATGTCTTAGTTTTCTAGAGCTGTCATAACATATTAACATGAACTTGGCAGCTCAAAACAAGAAATTATTTTTTCACAGTTTTGGAGACCAGATGTCCAAAATTAAGGTGTCAGCAGGGCCATGGTCCCTTTGAAGCTCCAGATACTGCCTTGCCTCTTCCCGCATCTGGAGGCTCCAGGAAATTTTTGTCTTGTGACAGCATAACTCCAACCTCTGCCTCCATCTTCACCTGACCTGTTCCTCTGTGTGTCTGTGTCTGTTTGCCAGTTCCAGTCTCTGATTGATAGGGATATCAGTCGTTGGATTTAGACCCACCCTAAAACCAGGATAATCTCTCAAGATCCTATACTTAAGTGCCACTACAAAACCCTAGTTTTTAAAAATAATAACAAACATTTGCTTTCCCAGACATGCAATTTTGTCTTGCATCAGTGCCATGAAGTAGATAACATTAGTGCTCTTTTACAAAGAGTGAAATGTGGCTCAAAAAAGTAATACAGGATTATGCAGGCATTCAACTGTGGCACTGGGAATCAGACACAGATTCTAAATCCTGTGTTTTTTTCTCTTATCTATGATGTCTTCGTTTTTACTCCTGCTATTTCCTTCTCCTCCTTTTTCCCCATTCCAAGGGTACTCACAGGCTTAGGATATGCACCCATTACCCTATGATCCATGGTTCTCAGCACTCTGAGTACACAAACCATCCAGGGAGCTTTTCTCAAAGCTTATGACTGGCTTCCAAGCCAGGAGAATCAAATCATAACCTCTGAGGGTGTGCCCTGGACGTGAGCAGTTCATCCAAGCCCCTTCAGCTGATCCTCATGTGCAGCCAGGATTGAGAGCTACTGCTGTAGATGCTTGTCTCTCTTCTAAGCCATAAAAAATAAAATATTCAGTCTTTCAAATATTATCAAATCTTTGGGGCAATTCTTAATAAACCTGTTGACTAAAACCAAAAACAAAGTGGCCAATGACACTTAAGCTGACATGTTTAGGGTCCCTCCCTTCCCAAATTCCACTGAAAGGATCAGAGAGTCATACTAAGTGGGGAGAAAACTCTATCACATCAAGGTAAAATAAGCATGGTATCAATGGGCTAGAAACTTGGAGGAAGTCAATGTTTGTGTAATTTGGTACCTGTGAAGGGATGGATCAAAGTACTGACAACCCTGTTCAATACTCACAAAAGAAGACCCTGTGGGAATCAAGTAGGTGATTCCCCGAAGATCTGGGAAGTTCTCAAACTTGAACTGGAGGAGGATGGGACTCTGGAGGGTGGCAAATGAGAGCAGTTTGGCAGCTTCACCAGGGCCTCACAAACAGAGCTGCTGGCCTCCAGGAGGTGGGGGATTTGGGGGAATGCCCCATCTCACCTCCCCACAGAGGCTTAAAAAAACTATTTGAAAAAGCAGTGAATTCCTCAGGGAAAACTGCCTTCCAACAACTTCTCCCAGCTGAATATATTTCCCTACACAAGGAACATCAAACTGCCAAATAAATAAAAACATAAAATTTCCCCTTTGGGAGTAAGAGAACAGGAACCAACACAATCACTGACAAAACCATCTCAAGTCTCCAAACTGAATAAATATAGATCTCCTTCCAAAGACAAAAGCAAATCAAAGGAATACAAATAAAATCACAGATCATCTTGTTACAGTGGGCAGCTAGTCAGACATGAACAGGGCAGGAGAGGGCCTCCACACCCCACCTCCCGACCCAGGAGAGTCAGGGGACCATCAGATGATAGGAAACACCTGAAACTGGTGATCATCAGCTTCCCGGTAAGATCACAGGAGCTGGACGAGTGAGCTTGAACATGAGCATTATGAGGCAAAAGAGTTTCACTGGTATATGACCTTCTGGCAGCATTCCATGGGAAAAGGGATGCAAGACACAAGAAGCATGGCAACATATAAAACCCCAAGTCAAAGGGCAAACCCCACACTTGACCTCCAAGATGCTCACTTGGCCCTCTTCCAAGTGTACTTTACTATCTTTTCATTCCTGCTCTAAAGCTTTTTAATAAATGTTCACTCCTGCTCTAAAATTTGCTTTGGTCTCTTCTTCTGCCTTATGCCCTTCAGCTGAATTCTTTCTTCTGAGGAGACAAGAATTGAGGTTGCTATAGACCCATACAGATTTGCCACCAGTAACTCAGATACACATCATCAATGACAATATGAAAAGATTAAGTACACAAACAGAAAAAATTTTGGAAACTCATAGCAAATGTTGATCTCTGAAATACACTTATTTCCAAAAGCAGAAGATAAGTTTAACACAATCTTCAATTTTGTATAAGGAGAAAACAATTGATAAATATTCCTACCCAATGAAAATCATGCTCACTAAATATTATTTTTAAATCAACTTTAACTTGGGCAGTGTGGCAGATTAAATTTCCTAAAGATGGCCAATCTTTCAACTCATATGCTCATATGCAATGGGTCCTTTCTCTTCCAACACAAGAAGGAGTCTCTTTCCTCATACCCTTGAGTCTGGATAGACCCGCATGACTTCTCTGACCAACAGAAGCAACACTATGCCAGCTCGGGACATAGCCTTCAACCACCCCAGCACTGGCAGCATTCGCCTCCTGCCCGCTGGAAGTCAACAGCTGGAAGTCAGAACCCAATGGGTTCATCTTGCCCACTACCCAAACATAGCTGATTTATCAAGACGGGGAATTGCAATAAAGAGAGTTTAATACACATAAAGCCAGCTAAATGGGAAACCAGAGTTTTAGTATTATTCAAATCAGCCTCCCTGAATTTTTGGAGGCTAGAGTTTTTCAAGGATAGCTTGATGGGCAGGGGGCTAGGGAAGGGGAAATGCTGATGGTTGGGGATGCAATCGTACTGGTGTGGAAAACGGTCCTCCTGCACTGAGTCCACTTATGGGTGGGGGCCACAAAGGAGTTGCTGGTCCAGGTAGGGCCATCTGGTCATCAAAAATGCAAAAGCCTGAAAAGACATCTCAAAAGGCCAACCTTAGGTTCTACAGTAATGATGTTATTTACAGGAATAATTGGGGAAGTGACCTCCAGAATAATGGCTGGTAATCGCTTAACTATACCTACATCTTAAGGGAATTCAGGCCCCTCTCATCCTCCTAACCTGGTGTCTTTTCATGAGTTTTAAAATTAATAAACTTGTTAATTTTAAGTTTTTAAGTTTCTTTTGGAGAGGGCTATTATTATTTAAACTATACAGTGAATCTTTCCCAAAGTTAGTTTGGCCCATGCCCAGGAATGACCATGGGTACTTTGGAGGTTAAAGGCAAGATGGCGTTGGTTAGGTCAGATCTCCTTCACTGTCATAATTTTTTCACTGTTATGATTTTTGCCAAGGCAGTTTCATGACCACACTGAGACCACCATGCTGTGAGAAGCCCAAGTCACACAGAGAGGTCCTAATGGGTGAGACAGCATAGAGAGAGAAAAAGACAGATACAAAGACAAGACAGAGAGGCCAAGGCACACCAGCCATGAGAATGACAAAGCCAGCATAGAAGTGAACCCTCCATCCCAGCTGCACCAGCTGAGGCCTTGTGATCAGAGCCACCACCCAGCCGAGCTTACCAAATTCCTGACCCTAAGAATCATGAGCAAATACAATTGCTCACAAGCCATAATGTTTGGGGGTAGTTTGTTACACAAAAATAGAAAACTGACAGAGGCAGCCAATAGCAGGCTGGGGTATCTTAAAGAGAAACAGGGGAATGGGGGGTGGGGCAGATGTATACTTCCTGAATGTTGAAATCCCAAACCGTCTTCTCGATTCAGCTCTCGGAATGCTGGCAGCCAAGATATTACCCTCTGGACAGGAGACTGGCAAATTCTCCTCTGGGAAATAGGAACAGCTCTAGAAGACCTAAAGCAACTCACTCAGGGATCCCTCACAGCCGCCCTGCTGAGAAGCTCATTTGCACAGGATCCCAGCTATAGGCAGGCAGCCCCCATGCCAATAAACATATGTAAATCACCCAGGTTTATTCTGCACCTGAGGAAACCTTTATCATGAAAGAGAAAGACCAAATACACAGGAAAAAAAGGGGATTTGGAAGAAACAGACACTATGCAGGCAAGAGAAGAGTTAAAATCAAAGTGAGCGTTACTGTCCTTGGGGACAAAGATGTAGAAGATACTGCACCTGCAAAACAAAGAAGAGCAGGATGCTATTAAAAAGGAAAAGTAGGCCAGACACAGTGGTTCTCATCTGTAATCCCAGCTCTTCGGAAGTCTGAGGCAGGAGGATGGCTTGAGCCCAGGAGCTCAAGGCCAGCCTGGCAACATGGTGAAACCCCCTCACTACAAAAAATACAGAAAAGTTAGCTGGGTGTGGTGGTGGGCGCGTGTAGTCCCAGCTACTCGCAAGGCTGAGGTGGGAGGAGCACCTGAGCTAAGGAGGTCGAGGTTGCAGTGAGCTGTTATTGTGCCACTGCACTCCAGCCTGGGTGACAGAGTCAGACTCTGTCTTAAAAAAAAAAAAAAAAGGAAAAGTCGTCAAAGAACAAAAAAAAAGTTGTTAGAAATTTAAAATATAATAATATAAATAAATAACTCAGCAGAAGAGTTGGAACATAAGTTGAGGAAACTTTTTAGAAAGGAGAGCAAAGGACTGAGATGGAAAATAAAAGAGAAAAGATAAGAAAATTAGAATACCAGTGCAGACTAACAATTATCTGTTTCATCCAAATAATAGAGTCCCAAAGAGAGAGAACTAAAGAAATAGAGGGGATGAAATCACCAGTAAAATAATTCAAGGAAATTTCCCAGAATTGAATGGCATGACATATACCAAGTCACATCATCATGAAAGTTCACAGCATTGGTGAGAAAAAGAAGATTCTGCAAGAGGGAGTGGATATTTCAAAGGAAAGGTCATGTACAGAGGTTAAGAAGTCAAATGACTTAGAACTTCTCAACAGCAGTATAGGGAGCTAGAAGATATGGGTGCAATACCTTCCAAATTCAGAGAAATTATCTGCATCCTGGACTCACCTACCCAAACTGTGCATCAAGGGCACGTGATTTTCAGACAAATTTTCAGACACATAAGGTTGCAAAAAATTAGCCTCCCACACACTTTTCTTAGGAAACTGGAGAGCATGTTTCATAAAACAAAGGAATTAACCAAGGAGGAAGAAATGAGATCCAGGAAACAGGCTTCAACACCGTAGAACAATAAAGGAAATTCCCAGGACATTAGTGAAGAGGGATCTCAGGATGACCAGCAGCTGGTCCTGAGGAGAGCTCAGCAGAGGCCTCCAGGGCAGACCTCTCAGAAGATGAGGAGACAGAATGGCGGATGTGAATCCACATCTCAAGAGGAGATCCAGATCACAGGCATAGAATCAGAGTTGAAAAGTGCATGGAAAACCAAATAAATAAACCAAGAACAACTTTCATCCAGAGCAGCCCTATCCAGCAGAACCAGAATGTGAGCTCCGTGTGTAATTTTAAATGTTTTGTAATCACATTTTTAAAAGAGCTCAAATTCATTTTAATAATACAGTTGCTCCTTGGTATATGGGGGGTTGGCTTTGTTCCAGGACCCCCTCAAATACCAGTATCGATGGATGCTCAAGCCCCTTATATAAAATGGTGTAGTAACTGCATAGAACTTATGCACATCCTGTTGTATATTTTAAATCATCTCTAGATTACTTATAATATCTAATGCAATGTAAAGGCTCTATAAATAGTTGTTATACTGTTTTGCTTTTTTTATTTGTTTTTTTTTTCTTGAATATTTTTGATCCTAGGTTGGTTAAATTCATGGATGCTGAATCCATAGATAGGGAGGGCTGACTGCGTGTTATATTTAACTCAATATATCCAAAATATGTCAACATAAAATCAATAAGAACTAAAAATAAAATCCTAACAGCCCCCACCCCTGCCAACTGACTGAACTGACCCTGTCTTGGCCAAGGGGACCCCCACAGAAACCTTAAAACCTCAGTTTCTGGCCATGATGGGATAGGATGTCAAACATGTATATCCCCTTTCTTTTATGGTTTAGACACAACCACTGACAAGCATTAATGTTAAAACAGAGATCGTAAGGCTGACAGAACAGACTCTTTGTGGCAATAAGATACCGAATTCTAAACAGAACCTAGGCCTTGCTAGTCATGCACCCCTACACTTAAAAGAGTATACTATGTCCTAAGGGCTACAAGGTTTTTCTTTTTCTCTGGCAGCCAACCAAGCAGTGGCCCTGAGATAAGCAATATTGAAACAACTGCAGCTCACCAGCCACCAGACACCACCAGACTAACCTCCATCCCCTGTTCCACAGCCATAACTACAGCTTTGATTGGACAAGAGCCTTTTTTCAGTAACTTTCTCCTGATAAGAGACCACTCACCATGGACTGGTTCTGGCTGGTTTACAGAGGCTATACACTGAGTGCCCTGGTGTCCCTGCTTCAACTTTTCACGTATAGAGCCTGATTGTGGTACACTTCAATGTTGTCTCCACCACAAGGTGAACATGCTCGTATGTACATGTTTGTTCAGTACACATGCATTAGGACCCCTTTTGTGAACATCCATAGCACCATGACTGGCCTTCTGGTTTTCTTTATCTTTTCTTTTTTTTTTTTTTTTTTGAAACAGGGTCTTGTCCTATCACCAAGGCTGGAGTGCAGTGGCAGGCTAGCAGCTCACTGCAGCCTTAACCAGCCGGGCTCAAGTGATTCTCCCACCTCAGCCTCCCAAGTAGCTGGGACTACAGGCACATGCCCCCACACTCAGCTAATTTTTGTATTTTTTGTAGAGAAGGGGTTTCACCACGTTGCCCAGGCTGGTGTTGAACCCCTGGCCTCAAGTGATCTGCCCACCTCAGCCTCCCAAAGTGCTGGGATTATACGTGTGCACCACCATGCCAGACCTAGTTTTCTTAACAAACTTAACAATATTAGTTATTGTTAATAATATTGATTAAACTCATACATGTTATAAATCTGATTTTTTTTTTTTTTTTTTGAGACGGTGTCTTGCTCTGTAGCCAGGCTGGAGTGCAGTGGGGTGATGTCAGCTCACTGCAACTTCTGCCTCCTGGGTTCAAGCGATTCTTCTGCCTCAGCCTCCGGAGTAGCTGGGACTACAGGCGCACACCACCATGCCCAGCTAATTTTTTGTATTTTAGCCATGTTGGTCAGG
This sequence comes from Theropithecus gelada, assembly GCF_003255815.1. Classification (NCBI taxonomy): domain Eukaryota; kingdom Metazoa; phylum Chordata; class Mammalia; order Primates; family Cercopithecidae; genus Theropithecus; species Theropithecus gelada. The sequence continues at coordinate 63,175,142 of NC_037676.1, read as the reverse complement.
CTGGTCTCGAACTCTCGACCTCAGGTAATCTGCCGACCTCGGCCGCCCAAAGTGCTGGGATTACAGGCATGAGCCACCGTACCTGGCCTTGCACAGTGGGTCACACCTATAAGCCCAGCAATTTGGGAGGCCAAGGTGGGAGGTCATTTGACCCCAGGAGTTTGAGACCAGCCTGAGCAATATAGTGAGACACCATCCCACAGAAAATGCATAACAATTCGCCAGGGGCAGGTTTCAGCGACTTGGAGGACTGAAGTGGGAGAATCGCTTGGGCCCGACAGTCTGACGCTGCAGTAAGCGGCGTCTCTAAATAAGTAAATTGAATTAAATGATCTCTGGAAGATTAGTCCACGGGTGTGTGTAGAATTTTCTAGAAAATATTACCAATGTAGGATTGTCACTTTAAAACGTGACCCCTTCTCATTGGTCCGTGGACAGAGCAATTAGGCAAAGCTCGGAGGCAGTCCCGAGTACTCATAAGAAGGAAAAGAAAGCAAAAGGGATGCCGGTGGTGGCAGATGCTTCCTCCTGGCCAAATCCCAAATCCCGCCCTCAGCACCCACACCCTGAGCAGTGGGCAGGAGAGGCCTGAAAGCGTCTGTACAAATGGCTTCCGAGAAGCCCTGGGGATAAAGGAGCTAGAGGCGGCAACACATGGTTCCCAGAAGCTGAATGTTGCCCAGACGACAGGATAAGTATGCACTGCACCCTGCTTCATCCACACCTCAAGCTGGCCCCTTCTGCTGGGGTCTGGCTACTGCGCTCATGGTCTCCTTGGTAGCTTCACGATTTATGTCTCTATGCGGCTTCCATTCCCCTTCCCTCTGCCAAACTAGTTCCACCATCCTTCACCGCCCAGTGTAGATCTGCTTTCTCCAGTGAGTTTTCTGTAACCACTCCTGTCCTCACCAGCCATCTTTGTTTTTAAATGTCATGCACCTCATTGTGTATGTCTTACACAGTTTGGGCATTCATTATATGCTATTTTAAATTGCATGCTCTTGTCTCCTATGTAAGTTCCAATCTGCATGGTAACAACAAGGACAATACCCTATGCTCTTGCATGTTCCATCAAACCTAGCGCAGGACTATCTGCAGTACAGGTTTAAAAAGTATTTGATGGTTGATTATGGACAGTGAGATTTCATATGCATTTCTGCATTTCTGTGATACTTTTAATCACAGAAACTATGGTATGTTATAGGTATGTAGATAGATGAGAAAGAGACAAAGAGAATTTCCGTTTCCATACATAGGAATTCAAGTGCAAAACTGAGTTGTTTCTTCAGTTCATGGCATGTTAATTATCATAACTGGGCAGTTTAAACTCCCTCTATTCTTTAATTTTATTTGAATTTTTTCCCTCTAACTTCGATCCCCATGACAGGTCTCCTTCTTCTCTCTCCACCCAATGTCATGTATAAGAAATTTTGTGCCTGGAAACGTAAAAATACAATACTGTTTGTATGTGTATGCTTCTGTTAATATTATTAAATGACACCGTGCTATAGATAGTGTCCTGTTTCTTACATGTTCAGTCAACAGTCTTGCTAAAGAATTGTGTTCATTCATTACTTCAGCTGCTACATGGTATTCCAGCATAAGCTCCCACCACATGTTCTCTATTCCCCAAATGATGGGTACCTAAGTTGCCTCCAACTCCCTGGGACCCAGAAAGATGTGTAGGACATCTTTACTATGTTTATTTCCACATGAATCTGTGCAAGAGTTTCTCTGGCATGTATTGGGATGCTGGGTCATGGCATATGCAAATATATAATTTGGCTATAATTTACATTGTTCTCCAGAATGACTTGACTCATCCTGCTTTCACCCTCCGTGCGTGAGAATTCGCTGCAGTGTAATTCCAAAATAGCAGTGACCAAAGCAGCTCTGGGAGCACAGCTGAGCACCTCAGAAGATAAGTCCTGGGATGATTCTTGTCATCTCCGTGAAAAGGAGAGGATGAAAAGGCAGAGGCTGCTGCCTGAGTGTCCCTTCACCTGGGCTGCGTAGCTTCGCCCATGCTGACCAAATTCCCCATTTCAAGCTTCGGACTCGCGGACGCGCTAGTTAGGGTACAACTTGTTCAGACAGCTGTTTTCATTCACATCTCCAAAGGTCCTCTACCTTGGAAGAAGAAAGAAAGAGGGAAAGAGAAATAAAAGGGATTAATTAAGAACACTGGGGCCAGGCGCGGTGGCTCACGCCTGTAATCCCAGCACTTTGGGAGGCTGAGGCGGGTGGATCACCTGAGGTCAGGAGTTGGAGACCAGCCTGGCCAACATGGCAAAACCCCATCTCTACTAAAAATACAAAACTTAGCCAGGCATGGTGGTGGGTACCTGTAATCCCAGCTACTTTGGAGGCTGAGGTAGGAGGATGGCTTGAACCTGGGAGGCAGAGGCTGCAGTGAGCCGAGATAATGCTATTGCACTCCAGCCTGGGTGACAAGAGCGAGACTCTGTCTCAAAAATAAAAACAAAAAACAAAAAACACAACTGAACCCACAGTTTCATAAACGGTAAATAAAAATGCCACGCACCATGAATCAGAAATAACGCTCTGGGTTGGCATCTCTCCCCCACCAACCAGGGAACAGATGCACCCCTTCACCAGGGGCAGCAGAGGGAGGTGGCTCTGTCTTCCTGACTTCATCCTCCTGTTTCATCATCCAGGTTCTGTGTGGCCCAGCGGCCTGGGGCTCTTTTGCTTGTCCCCTCCCTGCCCTCCATCAGGAGTGCCAATGGGGCTCCCAAATGCTCTTCCGCCATCATCTATCCCCCTCCATTATGTCCTGAGTCCTCCACGTGCTCATGTGTGAGCTTGAAGATCAGACACCACAGACACTCTTTCCCACTCTGCCTCAGCTGCCAAATCCAGAGAAGGAAGGATGGATCAGACACCGAGACAGAAAACAGAGTACCTGAGAAAGGCAGAGAGCCATCTCCTGCCTCAGCCCCCAGAGGCCCCTGTGCCCCTCACTTCCCTCCCCTGATTCCCACCATCTGGGGTCCACCTCTGAATTGACAAACTCTTGCTTGGTCACATCTGGTTCAAGAGAAGGAAACAAGGAGTTTGGAAACCTAAACTAATAGGCAGCACTTGGCACGCACAATAGAAGCAGCTGCTGTTTATAGCCCTTTTTAAAGGTGGCCTCAGGCCGGACCTCACACTTCCCTCCCTGTGGGGCATTGTTTTACACAGAGCATCTGCAACCTCACAGTCTTGCAACTCAAAAAAAAAAGAAAAAAAATCATGCATCCCGTGAATCTATGAAGCTATAACAAACTCTTTCCTGGGAAAACTTCCCAGGCCTGCTCCTATTTCCCTCTTAGAGTAAGGCAGGTCCATATGGTTCCTAATGCCTCAATTTCTCTATCCATTAAGTGGGAATATAAAATCAGCCAGTCAGCTATCCAGTTAAAATGCTACCATGAAGGCTTTTTCCAAATAACAGCCTACGAAGTTTGAAACAGTTCCAATGTCTAAACTGGGGGAAGAAATCAGCATGAATTCAGGTTGTCAGTTCAAGACTAATCTCACACTGCAGAAGAGGCAAGGAGCAAGGCCCATCCTGCTTGGCATTGTGATCCATGCCTCTTTTCTGACCCCAAGGTTTCTTTCCCCTGGTCTTGTACCCATAGAAACAAGCGTGGAGTTGGCAGGCAGGGGGAATCGTCAGACTCCATCAGTGCCCTTCCAATCCCCATCCTTGATTTCAGACGCCTGAGCAGGCTCCATTCGGCAAGGTGGCGCCTAAATACCTCCCTTCTGTTTTTTCCCTTCTCTCCTCTCTTGTCTTCTTCCCTCCCCACCCCCTCAGAGGACAGCCTTTCCAAGAAATAACACACACACACTCACACCTGGCACGGTGAGATAGGGAAGCTCACCATGGATACCGGGCTACCATTCCCACTCCGGCGGCAGCTCCTGGGAATAAGTAACTATCTCTAGAATGCTACAAACTCCAGATGTGCACCGACTAGTGCCTTGAGACCCAGCATCCCTGTCTCATTATGCCTATTTTTTTTCCACAAGTTTCATATATGCATATCAAGCTTTCAGAAGGGGAAAAAATTGGAAATGGTAATCTTCCTTTTAATATGCTACCACATGCCAGCCCCGAACAGCTGTGCACACAACACATTGGACTGGACATGAAATATAGCCCAGGACCATTTTTTAAGCATTCATTTCCAGGACTTACAAAACACATTTACTTGGAGGGAGGTCACACAGTCTTCCTTCTGCATAAAAAGGTGGCTTTGAAATAGGTACAGCCATCTGGAAACAGCCTCCTCTGCTATTGATATGTAAAATGCACATATTACACCATCTTGCTCAGGAGCATGCAGCAGGAGGCTGAGACACACACAGGCCGTAATTGTTTAAATATACAGCCTCTGGGTCTCTGCAGTCCTTACCTTGCTCTGAAAAACCATTTGCCAGCAGCGTAGGTGACTCTGAACAGGCTGGGAAGGCAATTTGCTCACAGGGGCATTCGTCTGTGTGCAGTAGGACTGTCCTAGAGCCCAGGTTTGGGAGAAATTATTTCAACACTCCACTGCTGCTCCAAGCTTGCTAATAAGAAAGAATGTCTCAGGTGCATGACTAAAAGCAGACTGCAAACACACTATCAAAATAATGACCCCAGCTCTTTTGCTTATTATAGCCAAGCATTTGCCTCTCACCCCAAGAAGACTAAGACCCCACTCCTAAGAACGGATTTTGTTCCACATTTACAGACCAGGAGCAACAAGTCCTAGATTGCTCACTGACTCCACGTAGTCAGGGGGATGACTCTGACTCTGTCAGTTTACTAACATTTGCTCCTTAAAATTAGCATCCTCCCCCTCAGGAGTATTTTCATCCCCGTCAAGAGTATTTTTTTTTTTTTTTTTTTTTGAGGTGGAGTCTCACTCTCTTGTCCAAGCTAGAGTGCAGTGGAGTGATCTCAACTCACTGCAACCTCTACCTCAGCCTCCTGCCTCAGCCTCCCAAGTAGCTAGGACTGCAGGTGCCCATCAAGACGATGGGCTAATTTTTGTATTTTTAATAGAGATGGGGTTTCACCATATTGGCCAGGCTGGTCTTGAACTCCTGACCTCAGATGATCCACCCACCTCGGCCTCCCAAAGTGCTGGGATTACAGGCGCTAGCCACTGCGCCCAGCCCCCAGATAAATTCTTGACCTCTGGAGCTATTTAACTTTTGTGTTGTTTCTGCCATTTTTGTTTCCTAAGCTTGATTTTTAATCTTTGCTTTTTTTCTAAACATAAATATGTAAGGTAGCTAAATTGAAATATACATATATTAGCTAAATCAGCTACATAAAAATTTAAAATGACTAACCAAAGGGTACCAAGTTTCAGTAAGACAGGATGACTAAGTTCTGGAGGTCTATTGGACAGCATGATGACTATAGTTAATCACATCGTATTGTATACTTAAAAATTGCTAAGAAGGTAGATCTTCAATGTTCTCTCCCCACACTCACGAAATATAACAACATGAGGCAATGGGTGTGTTAATTAACTTGACTCTGGTCATCATTTCACAAGGTATACATATATCAAAACACAATGTTGTACACTGTAAATATATACTATTTTAATTGTCAATTGTACCTTAATAAAGGTGGAAAATTTTTAATTGTATCCTAGAGAAATCTTAGAAGAAATACAGAGTTCTGAAGTAACTCAAAAGATTAAGCTGTTAAATGCACAAATAGAGCTCCTGTTACAGAGAGAGAGAGACAGAGAGAGAGAGGAGGGAGAGAGAGGGAGGGAGGAAGTCATGGGGAGGGAGGGAGGGAGGGAGGGAGTGATGGGGAGAGAGGGATAGCCTATTGGAAGGAGGAGGCCACTGTAGGTCAGCCTGTCCTTTACATTGTGAAGAGTTTGAAAGAGGCTAATAAACCCAGCAGCCTATGGCAAAGGTAATTTGTTTTATATTCCTAGTCATCACATGCAATATTTTTTGGAGGGGGAGAGCAAATATAATTCAAAGAAAGTGATAAACAGTAAAAACAGTACCTAGTGATGCTTCCACCCCTGTTCTGAGACTGTGTGCCTTCCTTGTCCCTTTTGTGGTGCGTTTCACAGCCTGTTTGCACACCACCATCTTGGAAGTGCCTACCTAACAGGCTGAGAGGGACAGCAACTCTGCCGCACCGGGGGTCAGTAGCCCTTCTTGGAGGCGACACAAATCACAAGAGATAACTGACTTCCAGGGGTGGGCACACACATGTCTCACTGGCACCTCCCAGTCCCAGCCCCTGGAAAACACATCTGCTTGGCTCTCAACCAGATCCTGGCTGGGAATAATTACTAAGTGGACAGCTCTCCACCTGGTGGATTCCCTGAGCCCACGTGGAGGATAGCTTCTCCTGGGCTCGAAGTGAGAGGCTGAGCCCGCTCCGCTCCCAGCTTGCACTTGCTACATTCTACATGAATGAGGTCACTGGACTGCAGATGAGGTAACAGTGCAGCCTGCCCAAGAGCTGTAAGAGGTTACCATATGACGAGTCATGTAAGCACAGTGAGGTCCCCGTGGGGCCTGAGGACAGCTGGACTCTGCTCCTGGCTGCAGAGTGATGGGAGCTATGGGACTCCAGGAGACTGTCTGCACTCTCAAAAGAGCCAAATTACTGCCTAAGCTCATGTCACACCCACCCAGACATCAGTCTACCAGCCTCAGTTGAGAGCAAGGTTCCTGCAACAGGAGAACTGGCTGGCTCCGTGGAAGGTGTGCATGAGGGCGTGCATGAATAAATGACACAACCACATGAAAGAAAAGCTTTCCCAGGCAGAAAGACACCTGAGGCCTGTACAGCACTCTGCAAGTGTAGCGCTCCACCTTTCTTCACTCACCTAGTGGAGGTGGGCCCACCCTTCCAGCATCTAGACACACCTCCTAATAGTCTCTAAGTTAGAAGCAGGCTTGGGAAACAAGCATTTTAAAAAATCAATAAAGAAATTCACTTATTAAAGATCTTCTAAACAAACTGTAGAACAACAGATGCATTTCTGGAGGTGGAACAGTCCTGCTCAATGGTTCCAGGGTCCTGTACTTCTCAAGGTCAGAATGTTCTTTCCAGGGTCAAATTGGATTAACTAAATTCAGTATCTATCTCATGTATTCCTTATTTATTTCTTTTATACTGAGCACTACCATGTACCCAGCACTGTAGAAAACCCTGGGAATGTTGTAGACAACAGGAGGTCACATGCTAACAGACAGTCTAGGAATGCTTACAGTAGAGGGGCACATGTGTCATGGAGGGGAAATGTGGGGGCCACAAAGGCAGAGGGCATGGGGAGGCCACCTAGAAAACCTCATTAAGTTGAGACCAGATCATGAGAGTCACAGTAAGAGTCACAGCAGCAGTGGAGAGGCTAGCTAACATTCACAAGGGCTTAGGGGGTTCTCAGTGCTATGTGTTACAGGGCACATCACACGCCTCATAACGATTCTGTGAGGTGAGGTCACTGTGATCTCCATTTTACAGATGCTCATAGAGCTTACAAGAAGTTAAGTAAATTGCCTGAGAAAGTAATAAAATCAGGATTTGAACCAAGGGAGTGAGACCCCAGAGCCTGCACTCCAGAATCACTCCACCCCAAACACTATCAAAGGGACACAAAAACAAGTAGACTCTCAAAGCCATGCATGGGGATGGTGCCCTGCAAGCAACAGAGGCAGCTGGGCAGGCAGGCAGGGAGGGGAGACTCTGGCAGAGGAGAGCCAGATGATGGGGAGGGTATTTTCTGTGTGTGTGTGTGTGTGTGCATAAGTGTGCATACACATGTGTGCATAAGATTGAGAGATAGACAGATTTTGCAAGCATACCAAATTTCAAAGAATTTGAAATTTCTCCTAAGGGTCACGGCAAATTATTTGCTACGGGTTGAATGTGTCTCCCAAAGTTCATGTGTTGGAAACTTAATTTGCAATGTGACAGTGTTGGGAGGTGGAGTATAAAGGGAGGTGTTTAGGTCATGAATAGATTAATGCCATTATACAAATGGCTTGTGGGAGTGGGTGCAGTCTCCTGTGCTCTTGCCCTTCCACCATGAACTGACACAGCAAGAAGGGCCTCACAAGATGCCAGCACCTTGATCTTGGACTTCTCAGCCTCTAGAATTGTGAGCAAATAAATTTCTACTCACTACAAATTACCCACTCTCAGATATTCTGTTATAGGAGCACAAAACAGATTAAGACATCATTGAAGGCCTTTAGGCACATTAACAAGATGTTCAGACTAGTTTGAAACATGGCTCTGGCTGCCATGTGGAAAATAGGTTAGAGAGCAGTGAAAGGTGTGTTTGCAATAATTCAACTGAGGGATGATGGCCAGGATTCAAAAGGAGTGGTGAGTACAGTACCAATGCAGGAAGTCAAGTTCTATGCAGGAGGTAGGATCTGCAGACCGTGGTCATGGATTGGACTTGAAGGGTGAGAGAAGAAGGAAGGTGGAAGAAGGAGAAAGATGTTTTCTGATGGAGCTGCAGGATGCTGGAAGAAGATCAGGTTTGGAGGTACCCATTAGGCACTCAGACGTGCAGATCTGAAGCTGAAGAACAAGATCTGGTCTGAAGATAGAGATTTAGGAGTCATCAATGACTTTATTGCTCAATGAGAACCTTGTTACTTAATGCGACAAAAGCGTCACTAGTAACTTGCATTTTTTGATGTCTTCTGTTAATCAGAAAATAGAAAGGTAATAGCAATCATGGGAAAAATAAATATTCAGAAGAAATTGTTTAAATAACTTGCATTTTTTTGATGCTATAGAAAGGCACATTCTCCCCCACTGGAATACAAGCTACACGAGGACAAGGATTTTTTTCTCTTGTTCTGCTCTTATTTCCCAGTACATGACATATGGGATGTAGAAAATGATCCATAAATACTGTAGAATATAAGAACTAAAGGAAAATGCTTTCTAAAATAAAGATGTAAAAATGATACGAGAAGAGTTTTAAAAGTCTTAAAGCATACCAAAAAAATGAAGATTTAAATTCTCCCTCAAACCTTTGCCCCTCAGACCCACTACATAAGACAAGAAAATAATTGTACCTAGGGCTCATCATTCTCCCATCCTTGGTCAGCTGCGTGCTCACTTCTATAGCATCAGTATTTATAACTATATTTGTCCATATGCTGTATTGTTTATAACTATATTTGGGTCTTCCTTGTTTTGTTAGCATAGATTGACTCTAAAACTTTGACCTTGGAAACCACATCTATAATACTACCTTTATTGCATAAATATCATCTACTGCAGTGCTTAGGAGTATGCTTTTTCTCATAGAAAGTCAGTGCATAACACACACACACACAAACGGTAACAATTAGAAGTAATGATACATTAATTGGCTTCATTGTGGTGATCATTTCATGATGTATACATGTATCAAAACATCAAGTCATGCATCTTAAGTATATACAATTTTATATGTCAATATCTTAATAAAGCTGTTAAAAAAAAAAAACTCAATGTAGTAACCATACCATATATCACTAAGCCTGTACTGTCTATAGAAAGAAGCACCATACATCAAGATCAAATACTTTCTGTTTAATTAAATCAACTGCTGTCATGCCACATTTCAGCTTACTTCACATTTAAACTATAAATTTATTCTGAATATTTATTTTTCTCATGATTGCCATTACCTTTCTATTTTCTGATTAACAGAAGACGTATGTCTCCATCTTATCATGAAAATCTCCCAGGTTCTTCATTATATCAGGTGTGCCATGTAATCTCCTTTCTCATTCAACCCATTCTTGGGCCCTCAGCTCTCCTGTTCTAATTTGGACCAATTGTTTCCTAAGACTGCTGCACAGCTGTCATCCCCGGGCTCCTTTTCATTGCACTCCTAGGCTAGTCCCACTGTTTCTCAGATTCTCATTTTCTTTTTTCTTTGAGACCTTTTCGTTTTAATTCTGCTATGCCATATCTCAGCCACACTCACATTCTCTCTGACTTCTGAAAATACCAAAAATGTTCCCCTTCCCTCCCCTGCCTCAGATCTTTCCACAGCTTGTTCCTTTATATCATTCAAGTCAGGTTTAAATGCTGCCTCCTCATCCAGCCCTTTATCCATCTAAAACAACAACAATAAAAAACAAAAACAACCTGTTTGTCATTCCCTATTAAAACAACTTCTTTCATCTTCAACATAACACTCTCATTATCTGATATTTTTCTAATTTTATTCGTGTTTTTTTTGTTTTTGTTTTTGTTTTTTAAGACAGAGTTTCACTCGTTGCCCAGGTTGGAGTGCAATGGTACAATATCAGCTCACTGCAACCTCCACCTGCCAGGTTCAAGCGATTCTCCTGCCTCAGCCTCCTGAGTAGCTAGGAGTACAGGCATGTGTCACCACACCCGGCTAATTTTGTATTTTTAGTAGAGATGGGGTTTCTCCATGTTGGTCATGCTGGTTTCAAACTCCCAACCTCAGGTGAATCATCTACTTCGGCCTCCCAAAGTGCTGGGATTACAGGTGTGAGCCACTGCACCTGGCGTATTTATTTTATGTCCCTTTCAATTAAAATACCAAGTCCAAGAGAACAGGTTTTTCTTTTTTTTTCGGTTCTTTCCACCTGTGAATAATTCTAGGCTGTAGGACAGCAAGAGATATGTAGAAGAGGTTCAATGAACACAACTGAAAAGGCTCTCAGAAGGCCACATTCACACACAATACCCAAGTCTCTTCTATGCATCCTCTGACATGACAGAAGGGAGGTCGGAATCTTAGTATCTCTATTCTGAAATCTTGCTACCCTGAGACTATAAGCTCTCAGAGAGATGAGTAGCTATAAATTGGTGTAACAGGATGCTAAAGGACTAGGGAAGATGCTTAAAGAAAAACAGATGGTTGTCATTTAGCGAATTGTTAGGTTTTGTTTAGCTCAGAGGGTGTGTAAGCCGAAAGAAAGAGATAAATTGTTGGGTTTTGCTAGTAGAACTATTTGTTTTTAAAATCCCTCCATTGCAAAGTACTAAAATGCTGGATAAATTGCAGTATTAAGTGAATTGGTTAACTCTCAAGATAATAAGGGAAATCCCCAGAAATATAAAGTAAAACAGAACAAAATAAGCCATGAGCAAGTAAGAAAATCAGGAATCAGGGCTGCTTAGGAAACAAAGGCAATATCAGGATTCTAGAGCAGGGTTGGCAAACTACAGCATACAGGCCAACCATCTGTTTTTGTAAATAAAGTTTTATTGGCACATAGCCATGCCCATTCATCTATGTATGGTCAGTGACTGCTTTTGTGCGCAACAGCAGAGTTAAGTAGTTGTAACAGAGACCATATGGCCCACAGGCCTAAAATATTTACTACCTTACCTGTTCTGAAAACTTTTAATAGTTGTTCAGGGAAATGAATTCTTTTGGGCCTATACAAAGAAAAGGAGAAACCTGAGACTCATATATAGTTTAGATATTCAAAGTGACACACTCTCTAGGGAAAAAGTGGACTAGAAAAAAAAAAAAAAAAACTATTGGTGAAACAATCCAGAGGGAAATCTACCTTCACCACAGCTTCAAGTAAAAAAATATTATTAATAATAGTAATAGTAATAATAAAAACAATAATGATGGTCTGCCCTGAAAAGTTTTAACCATGAGACTGCCAGTTACAATTTTTACATAGTTCTCAGGTTCAGATTTTTACTGCCCAGTGAATCTTGAAAACTCCAAAGAGAAAAAATAAATGTCTGGCAGAGGGAAGTGCAAATCTCCAGAACAAAGCATTCATTACACAGTTACGTGAGGATTCCCAACAGTTTAAGTTCAATTAAATATGTTTTAAAAAGAGAAAAATTTTACCAAACCTCAAGACAGCCAATGACTACAAGAGAGAGAGTCAACAGAAACAGCAAGTGTGATTGAAACTCCAACAACTTCAAATATTAGAATTACGAGATATAGAATATAACTATGTATGATGTGAATTATATACTTAAAGGCTAACATATTAAATTTTATGTTATATATTGTCTTAGTTTGTTTTCTGTTGCTCTAACAGAATATCATGGACTGGGTAATTTGGTTTTTAAAAAGTTATCTGGCTCATACTCTGGGGGTTGGGAAGTCCAAGAGCAGAGCACTGGCATTTGGCAAGGGTCATCCCATGGAGAAAGGCAGAAGCAAGCACACAAGACAGAGACAAATCAGGCCAAATTTCTTTTTAACAGAACCCACTCCTTCCATAATTAACCTACTCTCACAATAATGACATTAATCCTATTCATGAGAGACAGCCATCATAACCTAATCACCTCTTAAAGTCCCTACCTCTTAATGCTGTTACAATGGCAGTTAAACTTCAACCCAAGTTTTGGTGGAGACATTCAAACCATAGCATATATATTTTACCATAATAAAAACACAAATATACTTATGTTTTCTGTGTCAATTTTTTTCTATCACTTTTTAATTCTTTCAACATTTATAAATAAGTATAAATATAAATGTATATTTTACCATAATAAAAACACAAATATATATTTTTAAACACAAATATATGTATATATATTTGTGTGTATATATATATTTATGTGTATATCTGTATATATATATTTGTATATATGTGTTTCTGTTTTTAATCATGGTTATATAGAGAGAGCTTGAAAGAAATAAAAGATGATAGAAAAAAATTAATAAGAAAAGAGGACTATCAAAAATGATCAGATTTAACAAAAAGCCAAATAGAATTTATAGAAATAAAACTATATCTAATTAAAATCATATGTATTAAACTACATATATATGTATGTACATGTGTATATGAAAGATACATAGATGAATGAATGCAAAGATAAACAGATAAACTAATAGGTGAAGCAGCAAAATGAACATGAATGACAAAAGAATTTGTGAACTGAAGACAGATCTTAAGAAAACACTCAGAATGCAGCAAGAAAAAGATGAGAGAATACAATGAATAAGAAAAAGGGAGGAAAGAACGAGAAGTTCTAACATACACCCAGAGTCCCACAAAAAAGAATAGAAAAAATGGGGGAGACATTCCAAAAAGATAATGACTAAGGAAATTCTAGAACTAATGAATGACATGAATCCTCAGAGACAGGAAGTATAATGCAGGACAAATTTTCAAATATAGCCTGGGCACCTCAGCTCACACCTGTAATCCCAGCACTTTGGGAGACTGAGGCAGCAGGATTGCTTGAGCTCAGTAGTTTGAGATCAGCCTGGGCAACATAATGAGATCTCAGCTCTACAAAAAAAATTAAAAATTAGCCAGGTGTGATAGCATGTGCCTGTGGTCCCAAATACTCAAGGTGTTGAGGTGGGAGAATCACTAGAGCCCAGGAGGTTAAGGCTGCAGTGAGCCTAGATCATGAGACTGCACTCCAGCCTGAGTGACAGAGTGAGACCCTATCTCAAAAAATGATAACAATAATAATAATAATATTCACATACACTAGGCACATTATGTGAAACTGTAAAACACCAAAGCAAAAGAGAAAATGGTTTAAGTCACCTGAAATGAAAGATAGATCATCTACTACAAAATGACTGTAGTCTGACAGCAGACCTCTGTCAGAAATCATAAAGCACAAAGACAGTGGAATCATGTCATCAAATGCAGAAAAAAATAACTGTCAATCTAGAACTGTGTCCTCAGAAATACTACCTTTCAAGAATGATAGCAAAATAAAAACATTTTGGTGAAACAATAACTGAGATGGTTTACCACTCATAGCCTCTCAGGAAAGAAACATCTAAAGGATGAATATGTGGAAGAAGGAACATGATCCTTGTAGAATGCTCTGTTAGAACAAGAAACACTGAGCTGAATTGCTCAGTGAATAGAGAGTATTTTGAAACAAGAAAAGAGAGGGAGATATGAAAGCTGGAAAAGAAAAACGCTTTTTGAAAATCAAGTAATATGTGTAATGGGGGTGTTTTACTGTATTTTTGCAGTGTGAAATGCATTGTGGATTCTTCCTGTTGATGTTCACAATATCTTCAGTAAAATATATTGTATTAGTCTGTTCTCACACTGCTAATAAAGACATACCTGAGACTGGGTAATTTATAAAGAAAAAGAGGTTTAATGAACTCACAGTTCCACGTGGCTGGAGAGGCCTCACAATCATGGCAGAAGGCGAAAGTCATGTCTTACATGGCAGCAGGCAAGACAGAATGAAGACCAAGCGAAAGGGGAAACCCCTTATAAAATCAGCAGATCTTGTGAGACTTATTCACTACCACAAGAACAGTATGAGGGAACCGCCCCCATGATTCAATTATCTGTCACCAAGTCCCTCCCACAACACATGGGAATTATGGGAGCTACAATTCAAGATGAGATTTGGATGGTGCCACAGTCAAACCATATCATATACATTGCCCTTCAGTATTTTCTGGTGTTGAGTCTTTTTCTTGGGATGGCATCAAGAGCCAGATAAACGTTCAATGTATATGTAAAACATAGGACAACATAGGACATAGGTCCTATATGTTGGGTACTGGTAAAGAAAGGGGCATTTTCTAGATGTGTACCCCAGCTCTAATAGGCACAGCATAAGGAATTTCTGGTGGGAGCTACTGGCATTATTTCCACAGGGCACTTTCATGTTTTTCTCTCCATACCACTCACCATCAGCAAAAAGGATCATTCACTAGGTTGGATTATGGAGCAATCTTGTTACCAACCGGGATGACTAGGGTTGGACTATGTTTTGGAAGAAAAGTTAAGCAACACCTCCATTTCCACCAAGGCCAGGCCTCATCATTGCTGATGGCAGATTCCAAGCACAACCTTAGAAGAAAAGGGAAATGAAAACTCATATGACTAGGCACCAGGCACTATGTTATGTCATTTAGCCATCACATATAAGGCATATAGGACTACAAGGTGGGTATAGCCATTACATAGTGGGAAGGAGGCATGGAAAAGAGAGGCCACAAAGTGTAATATACCCTACCAATTGGAAATAAGTTTGTTCCTAATAATTACATTTAAAACCAAAACATACTTGATGAGATCAATGATCTAAGAAGTTTTCTAGCTAGATGCAACCTCACTATTGCCTAAATCAAGGGTCAGCAAACTACAACCTGTGGCCAAACCCAGCCTACCACCTGTTTTTGTACAGCTATGAGTTAAGATTGGTTTTTATATGTTTATAATGGTTGAAAAATCCACAAGAAGACTATTTTGTGACAAGTGAAAATTAGATAAAATTCAAATTTCAGTCCTGCTATGGTAATGAATAGATAATGGAAGGTATGGCCACCTTTCAAGCCCCAGAGGTCATTGCCCTCACTCTAATTTTGATGATTCATGTGTGACTTATTTGTTATCTATTGCAGATATATAAAAGAATGCTGTTATCCTTTTTATAAGAATCTAAATTCAAATCATCTTTAATATCACCAAGTTTCTACTCCCATCACCCTTCAGAACATTGACATATTAACTTTTTGACCTAACCCAAACCCTCCTGCTACTTCCCAGGATACAAAAAACATATCTGCCGCACAGCTGGGTGCAACGAGGAGCGCCCACGCAACAGTGCATTGAAAACAGGTTTGGGAGAACTAAGGGTTAAGTGAAGTCCCCCAGGAATTCCAATCTGTTGCAGGCTGCTAATTCAGAAGCTGCCTGGGGCCTAGGTCTTAATATTTGTATGCCTGAAAATTCACGTGTTGAAGATCTAATCACCTCTGTGTTGGTATTAAGAGGTAGGGCCTTTGGAAGATGCTTAGGTCATGACAGTGGCACCCTCATGAATGAGATTAGTGCCCTTATAAAAGAAGGCCCAAGCCAGGTGAGGTGGTGCACACCTACAGTCCCAGCTACTCAGGGGACTGAGGAAGGAGGATTGCTTGAGCCCAGTAGTTCGAGGCCACAGTGAGTGATGATCACACCACTGTGCTCCAGCCTGGGTGAAAGAACAAGACTCTATCTCTAAAAAAGAAAACAAACAAAATGAATAAATAAAAGAAGCCCCAGAAGGTTGCCTTTCCTGTTGCATGATGTGAGGACACAGCGAGAAAAAAAACAACAATCTATGAACCAGGAAGCAGGCCGTCATCACTGAACCTGCTTGTTCCTTGACCTTGGGCTTCCCAGCCTCCAGAATGGTACAGTACATTTTGGTTGTTTATAAGCCACTCAGTTGATGGTATTTTGTTATAGCAGCTGGAAAGGACTCAAACAATACCATAAAAAATGTATTGGAACACAGCTGTACTCATTCATATACATAGAGTCTAGGCTGTTTTGGCACTAGAAGAGCAGATTCGAGTAGGTGTGGCAGAAATAACAGAGTAAGGGATGAGCAAGACATAAGAAAAGAGATGGAACCATAATTCCAATAGAAGTAGTGCCCACATGGAAACAAGCACCCCAAACACTCACACTCTCTGCATGTGCCCCAGTGCTCACCTCCTACTTCTGCTGCTCTGTCTTCCTCATCCCTCCCTTAGTTCTGAAGCATGAAGTGCTCCCATGACTTCCCCGTATTTCACATGCCTGCTAGAAGGACTTGACCACAAAGCTACATATTTGCCTTGACCACGGCCACAAGCCCCATGTGGCTCCCACCGACGCAGCTGACTCAACCCTGGTCTGGATGGCCCGTCTGCAGAAGGTACTTGGTTTGGTTGCAACATGAGTCATTCTGGAAAATTATAAGAACTGATAAACTCTGCAGGAACCAAATTCTGCTCTCCCATGAACTAATGCTTCTGTCCCAGTCAAGGTGGATAATGGAAGGTTATGGTC
Organism: Theropithecus gelada; assembly: GCF_003255815.1. NCBI lineage: Eukaryota > Metazoa > Chordata > Mammalia > Primates > Cercopithecidae > Theropithecus > Theropithecus gelada. Next base: position 63,158,354 of record NC_037676.1, on the reverse strand, counting down.
ACCTTTCAAGCCCTGCAGAGTTCTGCAGCTCCTCTAGCCACCTGCTCCCTTCAGGAGGCCACAAATATGCCCACCCCAAGTTTGCACTCCAGCATACCTTTCTCTCCTGATATAGCACAGTCAGTGGATTAAGATGGAACTGGTTTAAATCCTAGCTCTCTCACTGGACTGTATGACCTCAGAGAGGCCACCTCACTTCTCTGAACCAGTGTCCTCACCTCCAAAATGATGATGGCAAGCCCCCTCTCTAGACTGTTGAAGTTGGCATGGCAGGCAAGGCTTCCTGGTGCGTTACCTCAGCCCAACCTTCCCACACCCTCCCACTCCCCACCCCACTGGAACTGCCCCCTATGCCTCTGCCTTGCTTCAGTCACTTCCTTTCTTGTTTGCATTTCTCTCTGCTTTTCCTGCCTTCTGTCCTTTCGGTTTCACTTCCCTGGGAAGTTTCCAACACTCTGGATTTCCTGAGTGCCATTTCCCTGTGCTATGTGGCCACCCTGCCTACCTATCTCATAGTCCTTACTCTGATGCTTCAAAATTATTTCCACGCCTCCCTGCCTGCCTCGCGAGGTCCTCCAACGTGGGAAATTTGATTCCTTGTTTGCCATTTCCAAACTCACTGCCCGGCACATTGGACTCTAATGAAGGCGGAGGGGAATAGGATAGGAAGTGTTCAAGTCACAGGATTCTTGAGTTCTGGAAATCGAGACAATTTGTCCTTTTCATTGCCTATAACTCTGCAAAATCTGACCTCATTGAACTGAAAACTGCCCTTAAGGGCCCTGTGACACAAGCCATGGCAACTCGGCAGGAAGCCTTGTGTGCGCCCCACCTGCGGGCACCAGCTCTGCAGCTCCAGGTTTCAAAGGCTGAAAATCTGGGGGCTGTCTGTCCTACAGCCCCTGTCACGTGTGTGCACAATCGGCGGCCTCTCCAATACAAACAACCCAGGAAAGACAATACCAGTCTGTTCCAAAGACAGAGGAATTCTAAGCAGTTGCTACTTCCTGGATGACTGAGTCTTCTCTACCCTGACAGCATGGACAGTCTGAACAGAATTTATTCAAAACAGCTTTTCCCCCTAGTTTCAAATTAAGAGGCGCAATGTTACCTCTAACCAGTTTGCAATAGTGGTATCGGAAACAGGGAGGTTTGCAGCGGATATTTCAGTATTGCCACCTCCATGAAGTATGCAAATTCAAGGGTAAAAACCAGAAATGAGAGTGCAGGGAAGAATGCCAACTGCCTGCTCACTGTTTTCTGGGAGACCTGTAGGTATAATTTCTACCTCTGATCAGTGTCATTGTGCAAATGATTTTGCATGTACCATACAGACATTTATTTTTTTTAGCTTGACTATCAGGCGAAGGAGGAAAACACTATGGCCTTTTATAAGGGAAACTGTCTCCCTAAGGAAATAATTGAAGGCCTCAATTGCTCGAGTCTTTCAAAAGACAATGTACAAAGCACCCCTGAAAACACTGCGGGGAATAATTCTGTGTTCACTGGGGAACTGGCTAGATGATCTAATAGGTCTTTGCCCTCACTCTAATTTTGATGATTCATGTGTGACTTATTTAATTGTTATCTATTGCAGATATATAAAAGAATGCTTTTATTCTTTTTTTGAGAATCTAAATTCAAATCATCTTTAATATCACCAAGTTTCTACTCCCATCACCCTTCAGAACATTGACATATTAACTTTTTGACCTACCCCAAACCCTCCTGCTACTTCCCAGGATACAAAAAGCACATCTGCCGCACAGCTGGGTGCAACGAGGAGCCCCCACGCAATAGTGCATTGAAAACAGGTTTGGGAGAACTAAGGGTTAAGTGAAGTCCCCCAGGAATTCCAATCTGTTGCAGGCTGCTAATTCAGAAGCTGCCTGGGGCCTAGGTGTAACCACAGCTAGGAAAACAATGCCGAGCTGCCTTATCCTGAGCAGCATTTAGCATTTATCATGGTCAGAAAACCACCTGTTACTTGGGAGAGATTCAAAAGAATCCTGAGCCATAATTAAAGCAATAATGAATAAAAACATATTGCGAATTGCTACCCAAACCCCAGGCAGATGTGTTATTTAACTGTGGGCTTGATCTGCACTATTAATTTAGAATAAAAATAACAGACAACAAAACATATACAGAATCAAGACCCTGCCTGTGCCGGAGTTTTGTTTCTTTTCAAGTCCTTGGCAGTTGTGGTTAGCAACCCAAATGCAAGCAGAGCTGACTTTCTTGCAAACTGGTGTGGTGTCTGACAATACATTAGAACAGAGCTGGCAGCCAATCAGAGTCAAATGAATCACTGGATCCCTGTGCAGATCCATAAATGACAGTTGAAGGAGATGGGCTAGTGGCATGTGCCAGTTGGGTTTTCATTCTCCCACTTCTGAGGCCTTTTGACCCGGCTGAAGCCAAGAGCAGATTTTCTTCCCCAGGGGAATGCACACCTGAGTACTGGGATCCGGCCAGGAGATACTTCTGGTTGTTCCACTGGGAAACATCTGAAAACACAGTTCTCTGACTATCTGTAGAACTGCAGTTAAACACAGAAACTCGACCAGGCATGGTGGCTCACCCCTGTAATCCTAGCATTTTGGGAGGCTGAGGCCAGCAGAACACTTGAGCCCAGGAGTTCGAGACCAGCCTGAGCAATATGGCCAAACCCTGTGTCTACAAAAAAATATAAAACTTAGCCAGGCATGTTGGCACATGCCTGTAGTACCAGCTACCTGGGAGTCTAAGGTGGGAGGATGGCTTGAGCCCAGGAGGTCAAGGCTGCAGTGAGCCAAAATCCCACCACTGCATTCCAGTCTGGGCCAGCGAGACCCTATCTCAGAAACAAAACAAAACAAAACAACTCACAGGCAAGGAACAGTGGCAGGGAGAGGTCATCTTCTACTTAAATGTTCTGTTCTGTTTGGCAGTGAATAGTTTGTTACTAAGGCTCTGACTCCATCTCATTAAGCTCTTTCCAAATCTTCTGAGAGGAACATGCTCTTGAGAGGGTGAGGGGAAGGGCATGGGGCTGTGAACTGAAGAAGAGAGGGGCAAAGCAATTTTGTGGTACGCGGGTGTTCATAACTTTGTACTACACATTACCCTTAAAAGAATTCAGATTCAGTTGACAGATCTATGCAAATGTATGAGAAGTGGAAAAAGACAAGCTAGCATTTGTTTCAGAGGTTGAAAGCATCACTTTGATTTGCAATGATTTCCAATCTACCTCTTTTTCCACAAGGAAAAATTGCAAAGACAAGATCCCTAAATGTCACAAAAGAAAGCCTGCCAATGTTCTGTTGGCATATAGTTTAATTCTTGAACAATTACCCTGCCATATACATTTATTCTTAAATTTTATATATTGACACATTAAATTTTGAAACTGAAAGAAAAAATGACACATGTAAATACCCTCAAACTCAGAACTGACTTTAAAATTTGATCTATTACTATGTATGCATGAGTGTGTGTGTACTAAACCTATGACAAGTGCAAGTTGCTGGTTTATTGCAATTGACTTAATATCACTCTCAAAGACTGACTGTACATTCTCATTTCCTGAAAAAGTTTTGAGTAGATCTCTTCTGGGACAGGCTATCATGTATATTTAAGACATGATCTCTACAATAGTAAAAATACGTTGCGCTAATATGAATTCCTAGTTGAGAGTGGCCTTTGTGGCTGCAGGCATACTACCGCCCTGTAGTAGCTCCCCATTGCCATTCACATTCACTGCAGACTGTCCTTCAAGACTGCCCAAGTATGACCTCAAACACCTTTTCTGGATTCACCTTCCATTACTCAACAAACTTCAGATCAGCAATAGTGGACTCCTGGATGCTTTATAAAGCTTGCTTATCTTTTTCCTCTTTATGTTTTTGCTCACCCAATTTCCTCATCTTGAAATGACCTTCCAAACTATCCCCATCCCAGCTGAAGCCTGATCCCAAAGATCATTTTCTGAGTGCCATGACTATGCCTTATTCGTGGCTATATTCCCAGCAGCCAGCACAATATCTGGCAAGGGGTAAATACTCAATATGCATTGAATGAATGAATTTTCACAGCCTTTTCCAAAATTAGTTGTTTCAATTAAGTCTTTTCTGATCCTTTCCTCTACAGGACTCCAGAGCATGGTGCTGGAATTCTTTGGTGGGACCTTCCGTGTTCAATGTGGTATTACGATTACTTGTCTACTCCTCCTCCCAGCTCCTCTCCCATCCTGCCCATCCTAGCCTCCTCAACTTGCTATCTGCTAAAGCTATTAATTCATCCACCTTATACATGTACCTTACATGCATAAAAACAATAATATCATCATTTGAATAATGCAGAAACATTTACAAAGTACTTCACATTCATCATCTTATATCATTCCTACCAAATCAAATAGGAAGGCCACCATTTAATAGATAATAACAATAGGTAACATTTATGGAGGGCTTACTACCTGCATTAAATACACAGCCTTGTTTAACCCTCACAGTCCCATGAGGATAGCTGTTTTTTTCCTCCTTTTACAGAAGAAGAATCTGAGCTCAATGGGCTAAGTAAAAGATCAAAGGCACCCTGTTGGTAAGGGCCAGGGCTGTGGCAGGTGGGCTAGCTGGGTCTGGCTCCAGAGTCTATGCACCTAGTCATTGCACCCCACTGAAACTTAGAAAGCCTGTCTCAAAATCTCAGTGCTAGGGACAGCAGAATCAAGGCAGGAAGTCAGTTCTTTCTACTACATGCTACTCTTCTTCCTCTCTGGAAAGACTACTGAACAAAGAACTGGATTTAGTTTGAGAGCTGAATCTCAGTGCGTAGTATAGCAAAGTGGGAAGAGCACTGATTCTGGACCCAGATTTCCCAGCTTCAAAGTCCAGCTCTACCACTTACTAGCAGAGGGGCATTGTGCAAGCTGGTTAATTTCTCCAGCCCATAGCTTCCCCTGTGGAGGCAATAATAGTATCTACCACATAAGGATTTTGTGAGCACTAACTGACAATATATGAAAAGCTCACAGTGGTCAGGCACAGTGGCTAACGCCTACAATCCCAGCACTTTGGGAGGCCAAGACGGCAGATCACTTGAGGTCAGGAGTTCGAGATCAGCCTGGCCAACATGTCAAAATCCCCCCTCTAATGAAAATACAAAAATTAGTTGGGTATGGTGGCACACACCTGTAATCCCAGCTACTTGGGAGGCTGAGGCAGGAGAATTGTTTGAACCCTGGAAGCAGAGGTTGCAGTGAACCAATTCCACACCACTGCACTCCAGCCTATATGACACAGCAAGACTCTGTCTCAAAAAAAGAAAAAAAAAATGAAAAGTGCACAGAATAGTGCATGCTTTATGCACACTTGGAGCCTTGCCTCACTTAGAGAGGGTTCTGAAGCCAATGAACTGTCAAAAAAAACCCTTGTCTTTGCCTGTTTGGGTATCCAGACTCTGTATGCTAGCATCACCCCTAAACATTCCAGAGAATGATTTCACTCCATGCAGAACTGGGTCTCACATCTGAGGCCATCCTGGCCCCAGTATGATGACTTGGTGGTCTCACCTACTCAGCCTCACACGTGCGCACGAGAGCTGACCGGGATGGAGGGTAATGTTTCCTGCCATGGACACACATCTCCCAGTCTAATCCCACCCCAGGCCAACTCCCTCTCAGAATTCACTCTTGGCCCATTAGGAATACACTAACGACCATATAGATGCTCATTTTGTCATTATTTCACACATGGTCCTCCAGATGGGACTGACATTCTACACTATCTCATTTTCCATTTGTGTGCACTTAACCCAACTAAAAGGCCACCAGCGGTGCCTGTCTGTACCAGCTCCAAAGCCCCCTTATCTGTCTATCTCTCTACTCCCAGCTCTCTGCTTCTCTCTTTGTTTCCTTCTGTTTCTCTACCTCCGCCTTTCTCTCTGAGTGTCTCACTCCATCTCTCTTTCTCTGTTTTTCTGCATCTGAGGTTTTTCTCTCCCTTTTTTCTCTCTCTCCCTTTCTGTCTCTCTTTCACACACACACACAGACACACACACACACATACACTCATTCCCCAACATGACATGCTAACTGGGCTCCCAAGTGAGTTTGCCTCACCCCTACAGGCAGAAGTAAGTCGAGATGGGTTAGAGAGGACACACTTCACACCTGTCAATTAAGCTCAATTGCTTGTTGCGTGAAACTAGACCCGAAGCCCAGGGCAGGCCGACCTGGCTGGATGAGGCCAAGCCTCAGCTGTCCCTCCAAAGTGGGCTGAGGAAACAAATGCTCCCTCTGTTCTCAGTGGATGAGAGCATCTCTTGGAATGTCCGGGGAGCAGCTGTGGGCCCCTCCATAGGGTGGACAGAGGGGACTGTTCCCAGCAAGTTTATAGAACTATATGTACTGCAGTTGGTCAGCTATTTTTACAAAATTCCAATTACACAGAAGAAGGACAAACGCTGCATAAGGAGGAAATAGATGATGTCCCTGCTCTGATGTCGCTGGAGTATATCAGTAGCAAGTAAAGGTCTTGAACCTGGACTGGCCATAATAGGAAGGAAATATTACCCAAAACAAAGGTGCCTCTATTAATATATTACTTTCTACTTAAAAAGATCTGCCAATTGGAACAGAGCCCATCAAGAGTGAACCCTGGATGTTGCTGCAAGGCAAGGGTGGAAATATTTTTAAGAGTGGGCTGAGATCCAAGGCTTCATCTGTCATTTTCTTCACTTGACAATTATTTGCAGACTTACAGTGTTGAAAGCATGGGACTAGCCACAGGGGATGTCCCCCAGCCTCACAAAGCTTATGGTTTAGAGGAGAATAAGGACAAGTGAACAAGAGGTGATCCACTGCGTGCTGAGTGTGGGGAACATGGAAGTCCAGGGTGTTGAGCATGGGGGCCGGGGGTGGGTAATGTAGGTGTGCAGTCAGGAAGGGCCTCCTGAAGGAAGCAGCACAGAAGCTGAGGCCTGACTCATGGGTGCGGGCAGCTCAAAGAACTCAGGGAAACACAAGGAAAGGGAAGCAAACAACAAGCAAAGGGAGGGAAAGAGTGTTCCAGGCAGAAGGGACAGAACATGTAAAGGCCAGCGTGAGAGAGGCTGGCGAGGAGAGGGAAACCCCACGACAAACGATCTCATGGGCCACGTTAAGGAATTTGAGTCACATCCCAAGATCAATGGAAAGTTATTAGAGAACTTTAAGTAGAATGCAAGGGTACGATGTACTCAGAATTGCATTTCAGCAAGATGTCCCCGGCTGCTGTCGGAAGAAAAGAATGAAGGCAAGTGGGTGGCTGCTGTAGTAACCACAGTGGAGAGAATGAAGGAATCAAGAAGCATTTAGGAGGCAAATCATTAGGGTTTGGTGGTTAATTGTATGAAGGGCTGGCTAGAAGAAGGAATTGGAAGCTGGGCACAATGGCTCACACCTATAATCCCAGCATTTTAGGAGGCCAAGGCGGGTGGATCACCTGAGGTCAGTAGTTTGAGACCAGCCAGGCCAACATGGTGAAACCCCATCTACACTAAAAATACAAAAATTAGTGGGGCATGGTGGCACATGCCTGTAATCCCAGCTACTTGGGAGGCTGAGGCAGGAGAATCACTTGAACCCAGGAGACGGAGGTTGCAGTGAGCCGAGATCACAGCCTGGATGACAGAGTAAGACAGTCTTAAAAAGAAAAAAAAAAGAAAGGAAAAGAAAAAAAGAGGAATCAGGGTTTGGTTTGAATGGTGATGCCATTCCCTCCTGCAGGAACTTATGGAAGAAGAGCAGAGTGGTCAGGAGGTGATGAGTGCCACTTGGGGGGTATTGATGATGGACATCTATGTCACTCAGACTCTTGGGTTGCCCCATGGTCCATCCTCCTGGTGTTTACCTCCTTGGATAATCCCTTTTCCTTGAGTGTAGGCAGGACTTATGATTTCTTTATAATCAATAGAATGTAACTCCTATAATTATATTAAGTTATGTAAGACTTTTTCTTAGCCTGCTGAAACTAGAGGCTCTACTGAGAACTTTATGAAGCAAAAGCTGTATTGGAAAAGGCCACGGGGCAAGGGGCTGTGAGTACCCTCCAGAACCCGAAGATGGCCCCAGCTGACAGTCAGCAAAAGTCTGGGATCCTTGGTCATATAGGCACAAGGAAATTAATTCTACCAACAATCTGAGTGAGCTTGGAAGCAGATTCTTCCCTAGTCAAGCCTTCAGATGAGCACACAGCCCAACTGACACCTCAACTGCAGCCTCGTGAGAAGGGGCAGAGGATCCAGTCAAGCCATGTCTGGACTCCTGGCCCATGGACACCAGAAGATAATAGATATGTGCTGGTCTAAAATAATACAGCATCTAATTGGAGAGAGCCAACAAGCAATTGGATATTAGGTCTGGACCTCAAGACAGAGGTCAATCTTGGAGTTTATTGGCAATTATTAGCACAAGGATAGTAGCCAAAGTCATGGGAGAGCATGCAGTGACAAGGAGAAGGTCTAGGACAGAAACTAGAGGGCTCATCAACATGAGTAGATAAGAAGCCTCAAAAGATTCTGAGAAAGAATGCCCAGAGAAACAGGAGGAAAACTAGAAATACAGTCATATTCATAATAGCCAACATTTACTTAAAATGTTCCATGTGCCAAGTACTGTTCTAAATGGACAAGAGTTGTTAACTCATTTAATCATTACAGCCCCCCTCTGAGGTAAGTACTATTATGTTAGTACCCTTCCATTACAGATAAGGCAACTGAGGTACAGGGAGGATAAGTAACTTACCCGAGGTCAGGCAGCTAGTAAATGGCAACTCAGGTGGCTGCCTTAAAGCCCACATTCTTACCCACTTAAGCAAACTTGACTCCTTCTGTTATAGGAGCAGAAGCCCAGTGCAAACTGACTTAACCATAAGAGGGAATTTACTGGTTCACCATAACTAAAAAGATGAGGGGTGGAACGTACAACATATAATGTTTCAGGTACACTTGGGGAAATTGGTGCAATGCCATCCTTTCCTCTGCCCTTGCCATCTTCACCCTTGCCTCTCTCCATTTCTCAGATCAGCTTTCCTAGTGTTGCCTTTATTCTCAGACAAGCTCTATTGACAAAGACAACTCCTGGCACATCCAGCCTGACTTTATCTTCAAGGAAGAAGCCTTGCCTGTTGCTTACTTGCCTTACACCAATCGTAGGGGCCAGGGAGATGAGTTCCTTTTGTGTGTCCTCCAAATTCATATGTTGAAATGTAATATCTAATATGATGGTATTGGGAGGTAGGGCCTTTGGGAGGTGATTAGGTCACAAGGGTGGAGCCCTTATGAATGAGATTAGTGCCCTTATAAAAGAGACTCCAAAGAGCCACATTGGCCCTTCTTCCATATGAGAACACAGAAATACTGTTTATGAACCAGGAAGTGGGCCATTGCCAGATGCCAAATCTGCCAGCACCTTGGTCTTGATCGTCCCAGCCTCCAGAACTGTGTGAAATAAATTTATATTGTTTGTAAGTCACCCAATCTATAGTACTCTGTTATAGCAGCCTGAAAACTCTGGGACAACTCTCTCCCACCCCAATTTTAGACTCAGTTGAGAGATAAGTGTAAGAGGCAGGCAGAGTCCACAGAGTCCACATGTCAGATTTAAAGGTGATGGGGAGGGGAGCTATAGTGGAGACATGACTTACATGTTAAGAATAAAAGTTACCCAAGTCATAGGCCACACGGGACAACTGCCAGCAGGGGCACAGCCTGGGAACACAGGCTACCCAGCTAAGCTGGCCACGTGGCATCCTAATGTATTTTCTCATCATAATGCACCTTCTCTTCAGGCAGAAGAGTGGGAGAATGAAGCTGAGCCACACGTGCCTCCTCCTGAATTTACCTACCTCTTTACCCTCCTTCCCACACACTCCCCACCATCCCCTAGGGAATAATGGAGGCGGGGGGAATCCCAGATACGCTCTGATTAGAATGGCTTAAATTTTAAAACCTGACAATACCAAGCGCTGATGAGGACATGGAGCAACTGGAAGTCTTATCCATTGCTGATAAGAACACAAAATAGTAAAGTCACATTGAAAGACTCTTCTTATGAAGTTAAATGTACTTTACCATATAACCCAGCAATCCCATTCCTAAGTATTTACCCAAAAGCAATGAAAATCTATGTCCACACAAAGATCTGTAAGTGAACATTTATAAAAGTTGTATTCATAGTCACCAAAAACTGAAAACCATCCAATATCCCATCAACAGGTGAATGATTAAACAAACTCTAGTATCCACACAATGGAATACTACTCGGCAATAAAAAGAAAACATTACAGATACACACAACAATGTAGATGAATCTCAAAAGTATGGTGATAAGTGAAAGAAGCTAGTCTCAAAGGGCTATATGCTGGATGATGGCATCTGTATGACATTCTGGAAACGGCAAAATTATAGGAACAAAACTCAGATCACTCTTTGCCAGGGGCTGACAGTAGACGGAAAGATTAAATACAAGGGGGGATGAAGGGACCTTCCTGGGTGATAGAAGTATTAGATGGCTCATTAATAATAGCAATTACATGACTGTATGCATTTGTTAAAATTTATAGAATTGTCTATCTTAAAAGGATGAATATTATAATTTATAAGTTAAACTTTAATAAACCTAAAACAAAACAAAAACAAAATAGGAGTGTTATGGTAGTGCATTGGTTCTCAAACTTTAATGTGCATCAGAGTCACCTGAAGAGCTTGATAAAACAGATTGCTGAGCCTGTTTGGGAATCATTCTCATCAGTGAGTTTGGGTGAGGCCTGAGAACATTCATTTCTAGCACATTCCCAAGGAATGCTGACACCACTGGTGCAGGGGCCATGCTTTGGAAACCAGTGCTCTAGTGAAATCCCTCCACATGGAAACAATTAGCAAGAAACAAAGAGCAAGAAACAAGCATTCCTCCCTAACCAGGCATTTGAGCCAGTCCAGGGCAAGTGGTGGATTGGTGAGGGAGATCAGTGCTTTCATGGACGGTCCCACCAGTAAGGCAGGGGAAGTTTCCAAAAGGAAAAGGGGCTCATTTTCTAAAGGAGGAAGATCAGAAGATAAGTAGCTGTATTAGACTGGGTTCTCAGAGAAATAGTAACAATAGGATAGATACAGATGTAGATATAGATATATAGATATATAGAGAAAGAGAGGTTTACTGTAAGGAATGGGGTCATGTGATTATGGAAGCTGAAAAGTCCACGATCTGTAGTCGGCAAGCTGGAGACCCAACAGAGCCAATGTTGTAATTCCAGACAACGTCTGAGTCTGAAGGCAGAAGACAGATGTCCCAGCTTGAAGACAGGCACAGAAAGTGAATTCTCCCTTACTCGGCCTTTTATTCTGTGAAGGCCCTCAATGGATTGGAGGAGCCTCACCCACACTGGGGAGGACGACCTGCTTTACTCAGTGCACTGATTCCAAGGCTACTCTCACCCGGAAACACCCTCACAGACACACCCAGAAATAATGTTTAACCAAATGTCTGGGCACCCCATGGCCCAGTCAGGCTGACACATAAAATTAACCATCACCGTAGTGTACTGGAAAGAGGTCCTAATCCAGACCCCAAGAGAGGGTTCTTGGATCTCATGCGAGAAGGAATTCAAGGCAAGTCCATAGAGCAAAGTGAAAGCAAGTTTATTAAGAAAGTAAAGGAATGAAAAAGAATGGCTACTTCATAGGCAAAGCAGTGGCCTGGGCTGCTCAACTGAGCATACTTATAGTTATTTCCTGGTTATGTGCTAAACCAGGGGTGCATTATTCATGAGTTTTCTTGAAAAGGCATGGGCAACTCCCACAACTGAGGGTTCCTGCCCTTTTTAGACCACATAGGGTAACTTCCTGATGTCGCCATGGCATTTGTAAACTGTCATGGCACTGGTGGAAGTGTTTTTTGGCATGTTAATGTATTGTAACTAGCATATAATGAGCAATGAGGACAAACACAGGTCACTTTTTTCACCATCTTGGTTTTGATGGCTTTTGGCTGGCTTTTTACCACAATCTATTTTATCAGCAAGGTGTTTGTGACCTGTATCTTGTGCTAAGCTCGTGGCTCATCCTTTGACTTAGAATGCCTAACCTCCTGGGAATGCAGCCCAGTAGTCTCAGCCTCATTTTACCCAGCCCCTGTTCAAGATGGAGTCACTCTGGTTCAAATGCCTCTGACAGTAGCCCAAAACAATGCTGTCTTTGGAGAAGCATCAGAGAAGCCAAAAGAAGTTTTCTACAAGAAAGGAGTGGGAATGCTGTCAGATGCTCAGTTAGACCAAGGAGATAAGGACTCAGGTGCATTCACTACATCTAGCAGCAAGGAGGCAACTGTGACCTTGGAAAGACAAGATTTTAAAGGGTAACAGTGGTGGAGCCAGATTGCTGAGGAGTGGTGATGCAAGGTGGGAAGACAAATGCAGGAACTGACACAACCCATTCAGTAAGCATAGAAGACACATATGGGGAGGTAGGCACAAGGGTTTTGGTGGGGCATTGCATTTCCTTCTCAATATGAGAGACACTTAACTTAGGAAAGCAGTTAGTAGATAACAAAAGGTTGAAATTATAGGAGAAAAAGTATGGTCATGGAGTGAGGTCCCTGAGAAGGCAGGCAAGGAGTGCAAAGAAAGAAGATGGGGTGCAGATGTAGGTAGGTTTGTAAGTTTAGTGGAGGGAAATTGAGTGTGTTCTCATCTGCAGGCTTCTGTTTGTTCTGGGGAGGAAGTCCTAGGTCAATCAAGGGAGGCACTGAAACTCTGGATTGCAAAGTTAGTCTCTGGAGTCAGAGCTCAAATTTGCTGCATAATAGTGGACAAGTTTCTCCAGTGCTTGATCAATGTCTATGAAATGGGAATGTTATAGGGCCTTTTCAAATATAAAAGTTTTTCCAGCTGTGCCTGAAACATAGCAAATGCTCAGTGTTTGCTCACTGCCAGTGAAGAGTTTGAGGAGTGAAGAGAATATCTGAAGTACAGACTGTTAACAATAGAACTTCGAATAGGTCGCAGCTATCAGAGACAAACTCTACTAAAGGAAGGAGAACCTTTGTTAATCTAGTCAGCTGAGAGTCCAAGCAATCTGGGGAATATTACTAGCAACCCTCTTCAAATTCTCACAAGATAGTTAACCTCATTTGTAAAATTATGGGAGACAATGTGCATGCTGGGGAGGGATTAGAAAGTCCTAGATTCTACTACCCCCTGAGCTACCACCAGCTAGCAGAAGGTGAGTGATTTGTAGGCAAGGCCATTATTAAGGTCACCTGTAAAGTTGCATCAAAACCCAACAAGTCGGTGTTTCAGAGGTTCAGAAATTAGTCACCTTTTTACAATTGACACCATCAGATGGATTGATCGTGTAAAATACTCTGGATTAAAAGAGTGGGGGTAGTGGGACTTTAGCTAACCTGGAGAGACTGAAGGGGACTCCCCCACCCCCCAGCTCAGTTCATCAGCCACCGGCTAAGACTGCTGGGAGAATGACACTGCTTGCATTCTGCAAGGTAAGCAAAAAGATAACAGAGCTTTTTTTTTCCCCAAAAACATTCCATCTTCCTTTCTGTGTGCCAGGCTGAGTTTGCATTTCCAAGAGTTTTTCCCCCTTGAATTCTTTGGATAGGAGTACATAAAAGTGCTAACCCAGATGTGGTCCCAATTTAATCACAGGAAAAGCAGAACTGCTCCAGTTCTTTTGCTCCTTTTCCAAAAGGTGAGGCAGTTTCCAAGCTTCTGTTTTTCCCTGTATGGCCTTTTCCTTAGGAAGTCACCAAATGGTAGTTACCATGTTTCATCAGTTCTAAGGCACATGTATTCTTCACCTTTTAACATCTCGGATATGGAGATGCATTTTACAGTCCACGGCGCCTCAGCCTCGTGTAATAACAAGTTGGCCCATCTTACAATTAATGTCTTTGTTTTGATGGACTATGGAAATTGTCCTTCAGCAAATGCTTTGGTACAGGGACTTTTTGTTTTGCCTAACTTCACTCACAGCTCCATGCATTTGATACGATATCCTCTATTATGGCAGAACACAAGGATTAGACAGATGTAGTGACCCGCTGAAGGCCACATGGTTAGTAAGTAGCAAGTGGGATAGTGCAAAGTCATGCTGCCTCCTGAAATATTTTAGCTGGATCAGTATCATCAACCAACTATTGAACTACCAACCACCATGAAAAGCAGAGAGGAGATGAACAAGATTCACAGGGGGATTAGACCTTAAACTATATATCGCGGTAATGTATATCAAAATTTCAAAACCAGCTATGGGATGAAGCAACCATAGAATTGTTATACTTTCTGGGCCTCGGCATCCTCACCTACAAATGTGGTCACAAAAACAACAATGGCTACCACTTATTGAGGATCTCCCTGTAACGGGAACTGTGTCAAACATTTTGCCACATTTTCTTATTTAATTATCGTGATAGCTTTTAAAAGTAGATGTCATTGTTCTTGTTGGAAATGGTTGCTTAGAGTGTTTAGGTAACTCACCCAAGATTACAGATTAGAAGCAAGGGAGCTGGAATTCAGCCCTGCCTTTCTGGCACCAAGGAGTACCCAACCCTTGTCCTATTCAACCCCATCGGGAGAGGTAACTGAACCTGATGACCTCTGATGTCCTATCTCTAACAGGAAATGGTCCTGCTTTCACAAATAAGTACACAATGCCCCTATGGCTGGTGACTATGCACTATGATGAGGTGTTTAATTCTAATCTGGTTTTGTAAAGACTTCAAAAAGTTAAACATGGAATTACCATATGATCCAGCATTTCAACCTCTAAGTATATACCCCAAAGAATTAAATGCAAGGACTCAAACAGATACTTGTATACTAATGTTAATGGCAGCATTGTACATAGCCAAAAGATAGAAACAATATCATTGATAGAAATGTCCATAAACAGATGAACGCATAAATGTATAGAAATACAATGGAATGTTATTCAACCTTAAAAAGCAATGAAGTTCTGACACATGATATAATATGAACAAACCTTAAAAGCATTATGCTAAGTGAAATAAGCCAGTCACAAAAGGACAAATGTTTATGATTCCATTTATATAAGCCAACTAGACTAAGCAAAGTCATACATACAGATAGTAGAATAGAAGCTCCTAAGGACTGGGGATGGGAGAATGAGGAGTTCATGTCTAACATGCAGAGTTTCCATTTGGGATGATGGAAAATGTGTGGAAATGGATGGTGATGATAGTTGCACAACACTGTGAAAGTCCCTAATGCTACTGAAATGTACACTTAAAACTGGCTAAAATGGGCCAGGCCTGGTAGCTCACACCAGTAACCCTAGCAGTTTGGGAGGCTGAGGTGTGAGGACCACTTGAGCACAGGAGCTCAAGGCCAGACTGGGCAACATAGTGAAACCTCATCTCGACCAAAAAATTTTAAAATTAGCCAGGTGTGGTGGTGTAATACCTGCAGTTCCAGCTGCTCAGGAAGCTGAAGTGGGAGGGTGGCTTGAGCCCAAGGGATCGAGGTTGCAATGAGCCATGATCACGCCATTGTACTCCAGCCTGGGCGACAGAGCAAGACCCTGTCTCAAAAAAAAAAGAGTGGTGAGAGTGGGCATCCTTGTCTTGTTCTGATTCTGAAGGATAAAGCTTCCAGGTTTTGCCCATCCAGTATGATGTTGGCTGTGGGTTTGTCACAGACTGCTCTTATTTTGAGGTATATTCCTTCAATGTTTAGTTTGTTGAGAGTTTTTAACATGAAGGGATGTTGAATTTTATCAAAAGCCTTTTCTGCATCTATTGAGATGATCATGTGGCTTTTGTTTTTAGTTCTGCTTATGTGATGAATCACATGTATTGATATGTGTGTGTTGAACCAACTCTGCGTCCCAGGGATGAAGCCTACTTGATCATGGTAGATTAGCTTTTCGATGTGCTGCTGGATTTGGTTTGCTAGTATTTTGTTGAGGAGTTTTGCATCTTTGTTTATCAAGGATATTGGCCTGAAGTTTTCTTTTTGTGTCGTGTCTCTGTCAGGTTTTGGTATCAGGATGATGTTGGCTTCATAGAATGAGTTGGGGAGGAGTCCCTCCTTCTCAATTTTTTAGAATCATTTGAGCAGGAATGGTACCAGCTCTTCTTTATACATCTGGTAGAATTCAGTTGGGAATCCATCTGGTCCTGGGCTTTTTCAGATTGGTAGGTCTTTTGTTTTTTGTTTTTTGTTTTTTGTTTTTTAAGACAGAGCCTCACCCTGTCACCCAGGCTGGAGTGTAGTGGCACAATAGTGGCACGATCTTAGCTCACTGCACCCTCCGCCTCCCAGGTTCAAGCAATTCTCCTGCCTCAGCCTCCTGAGTAGCTGGGATTACAGACATGCACCACCATGCCTGGCTAATTTTTGTATTTTTAGTAGAGACAGAGTTTCACCATGTTGGCCAGGCTGGTCTTGAACTCCCGACCTTAGGTGACCCACCTGCCTCAGCCTCCCATAGTGTTGGGATTACAGGCATGAGTCACTGTGCCTGGCCTGGTAGGCTTTTTATTACTGATTCAATTTCAGAACACATTATTGGCCTGTTCAGGGATTCAATTTCTTCCTGCATGTTCTCACTTGTAAGTGGGAGCTAAATATTGAGTCCACATGGACACAAAAAAGGGAACAGCAGGCACAGGGCCTACTTGATGGTAAAGGGTGGGAGGAGGGTGAGGACTGAAAAACTACCTATCATGTACTACTATGCTGGATGATGAAATAATCTGCACACAAATCCCTGTGACACACAATGTACCTGTGTAACAAACCTGCACATGTACCCCTGAACCTAAACTAAAAGTTTAAAAAATATTAATGAATGAATTAATTAAAATTCTATTTTAAAAATTAGCAAAAGAAAACTAGGTTTTATGGACACAAAGATGGAAACAACAGACACGGAGGACTTCTTGAGGCTGGCAGGTGACAGAGTGTGTGTGTGGGAAGGCAACATACTCAGTACTATGCTCACTACCTTGGTGGTGGGATCATTCGTACACCAAGCCTGGTAATTTACCCACATAACAAACCTGCACATGTACCTTATGAACCTAAAATGAAAGAAAAAAATGGTTAAAATAGTGACTTTTATGTTATGTACATTTTACCACAATTTTTAAAAATTGCTCCCGAAAAGTGACTTGGGACGAATTGTGCTACCCCAAATTAAAAAAAAAAAAAGAAAGAAAGAAAAACTTTGAGACTTGCATAAAGGTAGAAATAAGGAATTATGTTCTGGGAGTATGTTCTGGAGAAGCAGGTAAGGGCAAGAGGGGGAAAATTGCATATTCCGAGAAGAGGGAAGAAACAGAAAAGGCGGAGGACGTGAGTTCTGCTAGACAATCCTGGGCACAGACCCAGAGTGTCTCTGAGCAGATGGCAAGTTTGGTCTTGACAGCAAGGAACGGCTGAGGGATTCTATGTCATTGAGAAATAAACCATCTAGCTCAGGACTCAGGGGAATGACTTTAAAAACACACACACACTAGCCCTTCCACATATCAAACAATACTGTATCCTTCCTCAGACCTATAAACAAACATCTGTGCATCCTAATGGTAATTGCAATAAGGAAGCAGTTGACTTAGAAAGTCACTAGTTGGCCTTCAGGAGACATTCACGCAACCTAAGATGTTAATTCCCATCAGACTCCGAATAGAGAGTGTGGTGCTGCTCATGATAAATGTGTGCTGACGGGCAGTTCCTGTGTTGCAGGAAGTGTTTCCCAGGAGGGCTGTGGTGGAACAGTGGGAAGCCATGAAGGACCAGCTCACGCCACACCTGCCTCCTGTTGAAACAAGCAGCACACAGATCTGGTGCTTTCACATTGTTTTTACAAAGAAAGGAATAAACTACTATGTTCAGAGAATCAGGAAGGACTCTAGTACTCACCCCGTCTCAACTCTTGTTTGTGTGGGCGTTGTGGGCAGAGATGAGAAGGGAGATGAGACAATGCATGTCTCACCTGGGTATTGTGGAGGCTGCGGAAGAGTCTGCACTGGTTTCAAGATTTATCAGAAAAACAAACAAAGGAAAGTATTCTCTGAAACAGTAGCAAAAGTCCCAACTCCGGATCAGAGGACGATCATCTCATGTAATAACTCCAGTCTATTTCCGTCAGCCTGTGTGAGTCTAAGAACCAACCCAGCTACATCCATGCAGTCAGGGGGTTTCACCTGCCCAGTGTGGGCAGATGGGGGCCGGGGGTTGGGGCCTGGTCATGGCCTTGGCAGCTCACTCTGTCTTTCTGTGTCTCAACTTCTTATGCTAAAATGAAGAGGTAGAAATAAGTAGTTTCTAATGTGCAATGCCTCTAGTTACTCTGCATTGACAAAATTTAATAATAAGGGTGATGTAACACAGACCAGTAAAATTAATAAAATAGAAACAAATTTAATGACCCTAATTCTACCACCCTAACATAAATACTTTAGTTTTATATTTACCTGTCTTTATTCTGCAGGATAAACAAAGCATAGCTGGTTCTGAAAAACACTAAAATGTTTCTCTGTTTTTTCTTTCTTTTTTTTTTCTAAGACAGGGTGTTGCCATATAACCCAGGCTAGAGTGAAGTGACGTAATCCTGGCTCACTGCAGCCTCAACCTCCCAGGGTGAAGCATTTCTTCTTTTCAGAAAAAAAACAAATTAAAAAATTATTAATACATTTTAGTTTTTTTCGTGGTTAAGCCCCTGTACCTTCTAAACTCCAAGGATCTATTCTGCACTATGGTGACTCTTGATGTGTCTGGTATGGGCCGAATTGTGTCCCCCCAAAATTTATATGTTAATGTCCTGACCCCAGTACTTCAAAATGTGACTGCATTTGGTGATAAAGTTTTTAAAAGAGGTGACTAAGTTAATCGTATTAATAGGGCCACTATAGTAGGCAGTAATCCAATGTGGTTGATGTCCCTAAGGAAGGAGGAGATTGGGACACAGACAGATGTGTACACAGGAAGACCATGTAAGGACACAGGGAGAAGACAGTCATGTGCAAGCCAAAGGAGAGAGGCCCTGGAGAAGCCAACCGTGCTGACGCCTTGATCTCTGACTTCCAGCCTCCAGCACTGTGAGAAAATAACTTTCTGTTGTTTAAGCCACCTAGTCTCCGCTACTTTGTTACGGCAGCCCCAGCAAACTAACCCAGTGAGATATGATTGTCTTTCTTTTTTTTTTTTTTTTTTTTTTTTGTTTTGGTTGAGACAGAGTCTTCACTTTGTCGCCCAGGCTGGAGTGCAGTGGCCGGATCTCAGCTCACTGCAAGCTCTGCCTCCCGGGTTCACGCCATTCTCCTGCCTCAGCCTCCCGAGTAGCTGGGACTACAGGCGCCCGCCACCTTGCCTGGCTAGGTTTTTGTATTTTTTGTGTGTGTGTGTAGAGACGGGGTTTCACCATGTTAGCCAGGATGGTCTCGATCTCCTGACCTCATGATCCGCCCGTCTTGGCCTCCCAAAGTGCTAGGATTACAGGCTTGAGCCACCACGCCCGGTCATGATTGTCTTTCTGGGTAAACTATACCAATCACACTAACAGTCATTGACCACAGAAGTGTCTTGTGACCAAGACCTTCCATATAATACCAAGGCACACACCTACACACACATACACACACACACACACACACACACACACACAAGCTGAGCTGTTTTACTAGGTACACACCTATTAAATTGTAACATAAATGTGTTTTGCAACAATTTTTTTTGATCCTGTAACAGAACTAGGGTCTTGCAAAGTAACCACATCCTCTGCCTTCAGCTGCTTCTCCCTTCCTGCCAGCCAGCCACACTCACTAGATACTTTGAGAGGAGCCAGGGACAAGGGGTTAAGTGGACTGTGTCCTTCCAGCCCAGCCTGCCTCTTGAATTCTCTCTGAGAAGGTCTGGCCAACAGTCTATCTACTTCTCCAAAACAGAGACCAGAAACACCCCTCACACTTTCTTCAGGAAGGGTGTAAGCATCTCCAGGGATCAGATGGCTCATTTCTACAGCCCTAAGATGACAAATGTTCCAGGGACTCACCAGCAGTAGCCAGAGCAGCCCCTTTACCTTCCAGGAATGGGGAGGGGGGCTTCCCAGCAGCACTAAGGTTTGCTTTCGGATTCAAATCACCAGCTTCCCCGGCAGAGACCTGGGTATAGAGAGTGGCAGCTGCACAGAGACTCATCTGCGTCATGACCCATACAGCTTTCAACAGGGACAAAGAGAACAGGGGGAGCCAGGCAGTCTTACTTTAGGGAAACATGTCACAAGGCTCTTCAATTTGGAGTTGGTATTGCCAAGAACCCCCAAGAGTTGAGAAGGTAAACAATGCACCTTCCCTATATCATTCTGAGGAGAGCATGGAGGCTGAAAGGAGCGTGGCCCTGGCTGCTCATTTTAGCTACAGCCCAGCACCAGGGATGACCTCCAAAAGGTGGGCAGTATGGAGAAGCACTGGACCACAGCATGCTGAGAAGCACCTGCTGCATGACCAACAGGATGGGGCATGAACACCCCTGAGGATTTCTGGTCTACTAAACAACCAGCAAGAACAGCTAGGACAATTGCTGAAAGGCACAGCAACTGTAATGAATGTAACAACCGGCTGCTGCTGCTGCTGCTGCTGCTGCTGCTGCTGCTGCTGCTGCGGTTACAACCTAGTTTCAGCATTTGCCTCAGCCAGATAACTCATCCTCTTTCTCATGGGGAACTCTCCCCTGACCACTATTACCTCCTCTCATTAAAAATCAGCCTCTGCATTATCACTTCCTTTGCACTGTCACTGAGGCCACAAAAATGTAAGGGAGAGAGTGACACCCCGCCTAGCCCTGCCCATGGGTACTTTGTCCTACCTCCCCAATGACATCATGTTTTTGCAGAGTTAGGGAAGAATGAGCCAGGCTTCCCACTGAGACTCTCCAACAAGCCAGGGCTGACCTAAGGAAGTGTGTAACAGGAAAAACGTCCGCCAAAGCCATCAGAGGAATGCTAACCTTTTATTTGTTCAGCGACGATTTTAGCGACCACAACTTCAGAAGAAGGCATTGACAAGACAAAGGCAAGTGGCTCTATCTCTATGTGCAGCTTTCCACACACATCTTCCCACTTACTCATAAGTATGTGAAATATTAATACCCACATTCAACAGAGGAGGTCCTTTCCATCAGGCCTTTGCCCAGTGTCAATTTCTCAGGGAAGCTTGCCCTGGTTATGCTATCTATCAACACTGGTCAAGTGCGATGGCTCATGCCTGTAATCCCAACGCTTTGGGAGGCCAGGGCAGGAGGACTGCTTGAGCCCAGGAGTTCAAGAACAGCATGGGCAATAGAGAGACCTCATCTTTACAAAAACAACAACAACAAATTTAATAGCTGGGTACAGTCTCATGTGCCTGTAGTCCCAGCTACTCAGAGGGCTGAGGAAGTAGGATCACTTGTACCTGAGAGGTTGAGGCTGTAGTGAAATATGATGGCACCAATGCACTACAGTCTGAGTGACAGAGTGAGATCTTGTTTCAAAACAAAAACAGAAACAAAATATCCATACCAACCCCTACGTAAACACATCTGACCCTGGGTATCACCTTAGCAGTTTATCACTCTGATATGCCATCTTACTTCCCTTATTGTCTGTCTCCCAGGATAAAATATATAATGTCTACAATTACATATTCCAAAAGCTCCATGAAGTCAGGACGATGTCTGTTTTACCCAGTGTTGTATCCCCAGCAGCTGGAATAGCGCCTAGCATGTAGTAAAGGCTCATACAGGTGTGTCGTGTGAATAAATAGGGAACTGAGGCTCCTAAGGTTGAATCCAGCAATGCAAGCTATAAAAAGGCAGAACTCAAATTTGCCAATACCAAATTTTCCCCAGGCACTGGTGGAAGTGGAGAAACTGCTGCATTCACTGGCATCATGGGAGACAGAGAGACCATCAAACAAAAGTAGGTACAATAGGACCCAAGGGGAACAAACACAAGTTGTTTGCATTTCTTTGAGAAAGGCTAGAAAAGCAAAGGCAAGTGGTAGGACTCATGAGAAAATACGAAAGTGACAGCTGATTCCAGGCTGGTGAAGGAAGGAAAATATAGGAAGATGAGGCAATATGAAAATAGGAACAGAGCTCTGGGGTGGAGGAACCTACTCCATCCCTAGGGCTTTCTTTAACAGCAGATAGAAAAATGAAGAATTCATATACTATGCTTGCTTCACGAAGAGTCAGGAAAAGAAAGGGAACAACAACATAAGAGTCTAGGTAGGGCATAGTGGCTCATGCCTGTAATCCCAGCACTTTGGGAGGCCAAAACAGGCGGATTGACTGAGCTCAAGAGTTCGAGATCAGCCTGGGAAACATGGCAAAACCCTGTCTCTACAAAAAAAAAAAAAAAAAAAAGTACAAAAATTAACCGGTGTATGTGGCGCATGACTGTAGTCCCAGCTACTTGAGGGGCTGAGGTGGGGGGATCACTTGAGTCTGGGAGGTTGAGGTTTCAGTGAGCCGAATTCGCACCACTGCACTCCAGCCTGGGTGACACAGTAAGACCCCATCTCTAAACGTTTTGTTTGTTTGTTTGTTTTTAAAGTCTAAACTTTGTAACTACCCAAGCGACCTCTGAGGGTTGAGGTGGGGGTAGGACTGGGAGGGGCTGGGATGAGAAAGTTGTGGAAGGAGCAGATGGTATCCTAAACCAGGATGGGGAGGGGAGGAAAAGAAGGGAAGCTTGTTTCGGAGTGGCCCAAAGGAGAGGCAAGGAGACTAGGTAGAGACTGCACACTTAGGACTAGCCAGGTGGAGTCTACGAGAGCACTCGGCGCCTCTCTGGAACAGAAGCAACACAGATAGACAGACTGAGCTAGGGCCCAACAATCAAGGGAGGTTATGACAGATGTCAGAGATGGCCATTCCCAGAAGCTATGCCTGGAATGTCCCTTTTTCCAATCAGGAATTCTAAGGAGGGACAAGTAGCCCAGAGAAGCTCCCCTTGGAGTGTGAGTCCTGGACCTAACTGATGCAAAGAATCCTATGGGCTTGCACTGTTGTGGGTACCACCCCATCCCCGGGCACTCAGAACTCCATACTGGAGGAAGATGCCTTGTTAGGAAAATACCTCAGGGGAGACGATGGTCATGGGAATACATGATGACAGATTGGGAATAATGACCTGAAAATGAAAGATGGGGACCAGGTGGTACACTGACCAGGCCAGGCCAGCTTGCCAGCAGATCCAGTGCTGGTGTTTGGGCACCTGACAATCTTTGCTGGAAAGGAACTCCTGATTATCACTTCCTTTGGTCTAAGTGGTCTCAGAACCAAGATGTGGGCATGGCTTTCCCAGAGAGAGGTACCAGACCCTGCCCCAGTGTGAAATGACCTCAAGGGAGCCTCAACTTCCTACCCCCCCAGCCTGCAGTCCTCTCGGCTTAAGTAACCACTGAACCAAAAATCATCTTATACAGGTGAAATGATAGGATGGCTGGGAATTGCTTTATAATTCTCCAGCAAACCAAACAAACTGTGTGGGGGCGGGGGGGATAGAAGGAACAGAGTGGGGAGGTGTTGTACATATTGAAGGTGGGAGAGGGTATAAGGAGATTTATTGGACCAGTGGATGGCAAAGTGCCCTTTCCAAACCAGAAGCAGCACCACCTGGGGGCTCTAACAAGTTGCAAATTCTCAGGAGGGAGCTGACCCCAGATCTACTTAAAAATACACAACAAAAACCTCTAGGGCTAGGGCCCAGCAATCTGTGTTTTAACAAGCCCTCCAGAGGATTTCGCTCAGCGGTCCGGATGCTTGCTCAAATTTGAGACCCACTGCACAATACCTTTCTCTCTCCTTTTGTGCCTCTGCTCTGATTTCCATAATAAAGGGTTTAAAAAACCATCCCTATGGGCATTTTTGTTGTCAAGTTGTTTATTTCTTACATCACTTGTCTTCAATTGCTATTTAACTATTGTTTTGATCTTTTCCTGGAGCCAGAACAGAAAAGCCAGAAAGCAGAAACCACTGCGTCTTTCTCCTGCCGCCCACCCCCCACCCCGCCCCCTACACCAGCCCAGTTTGCAAATACAAACTTCCTGTAAGAGACGCCCCCGGCCGGCGCACACACAACTCACACCTGAAGGCCGTGTCTGCAAAGGGGCCCGGGAACGACTCCCAGGGTGACGTGCAGGCCGCATTTCGGAGCTGCCCCACTTTCCCCGGCCTTCACCGGGTGCCCTCAGCGCACGCCGGGGTCCTGGCCCCAGGCGCGCCCGCCTCCCGCAGTCCCAGAGTCCGGGCCCAGGTGGCACTGCCACTCGTCGATCCTGTGTGGGCACCCGGGCCTCGCGAGAGACGACCCCTCTAGGACTGACTTTCGAAATGCAGCTCGAGATACGGGTCCCTTGATCTTTTCCGTTCTCCCTTTCAGAAGTTCTTTAAAAAGACGAGGAAGGAGGCGAGGAGAGTTGGAGGTCGAGTCACAGGGTGGGGCCCTCCAGGCACTGTCGCCTCCTCCCCGCTGTTTCGGGTCCTGGATGAGGGTGCGGAGCTCGGGAGACCTGGGCGGTCGCAGGAGGTGAAGGGTTAAGAAGCGGGGGGCCACCCCCCTCCCTCCGCGTATCCAGTGCCCCTTCCTCCTCCTCCTCTCCCTGTTCCTCCCCCCACCCCCCTTGTGTGCTGTAAAACAATCCCTTTGTTTCCTCTTTAAGACGTTAGCCTCAGGGGCCATTATAGGAAAGAAAGGTAGCCAGGCCCTTTTATCTGCAAGAATCCATTAAGCGTGGCCTCTGTGCAGCAGGCCGCTCGGTTATGGGCTGCTCCGCGAGGGGTTCCAAAGTGGGAGAACCCCTCCCAAGGGAGGAACCAGACGCACCTGTATCCCATCTCACTACCTCCCCCTCGGGAACTGGAATCCAGAGGGAGTGGAACGCTGGCAGCTTTCAAACGAGAGTGAATATAGAGCCGCGGTGGGTCTCTGGCAGAACCCCAGTTTCACACCTTCCTACCCTCGCGCCGTCTCTTCCCGCACACCCGGGAAAGGGGGTAAACTTTCGACGGCAAGATGGGAAAAGACCCTACCCTTCGTTTCCTCAGCGGGTCTTGGTGCGGGGCTGCCACCGTGCGCGGGAGAGGGGACGCAAGCAGCTGCTGGTCCGGGCGACCAGACGCGCACGTGTCTGCCGGTCCCACCGCTTGTGGGTCGGTCCGAGGGTAGGCGAGGACGCCGCTGTCCCGCAGCCCCGCACGCATTTGATTGTGGTACTGAGCGACAGCTACGAAGTTTGCCACTGGGGGACCGAAAGAGGGCCTTTTACGTTTCTTAGGAAGCTGTGATGCAAAATGCCTGCTGAAAGCACTGGAGGTTTCATGTGTCTCATCAGAAAGTAATCTAACACCAATTCATTATTTATATCCTCCCCCAAGAACCAGTCGTCCCAAATGCCCACTCTGCCCGTGCGCTCTGTCTCACCTAGCCGCCCAGTCACAACAACAAACACCGCCCGCAGGCCCAAAACACAGGCTCAGGGACTGCGGCTCCGTATTCTGGATTTGGGGACCAGGCGCAGGAGGAGGGGAGAAGGCGTGGCAGCCTGGCCCGGGCCGGGCAAGGGCCAGTGTGATACCTGTATCAAGTTTAGTGGGAGGAATCTTTTCTTTTTTAAATTGCCAATAATTCGGATTGTTGAGAGTAACGGTGGCAGGAAAGCAACAAAAGAAAACTCTTTCTTTAAATTCTCTGTTGTATCCAGGTCAAAGACACAATATCAAGTCAGTGTCTCTTGCTTGAAATCTCTGTGGAATGACCTTCTTTGGATCTTCTGCTCTTTCACCATGAATATAAATATTTTCTCCACTTACCATATGTTACCCACGCACTTCCACAGACCCCACCACCACCGCCCTGCTGGGCTCCTTGCAAAAGGAAAGTCCGCCCTGCTCTCTCCTCTCAGCCGGGAGGGCAGGGGGAGGAGGGAGCAGTGTTGTTCAAGGGACAATGTCACTTTCCTCTTCATCAAGATTCTTTGTCAATTGCTGGGGAAATAATTGACCTCAAGCTACTTCAGTCACAACCAATAGAAAAATGGAACGGTGATGTGTCCAGCTGTTAAGGGGAGGCAGGCTGGAAAACAAAGGTGGCAAGGAAGGGAGCTGACATGAAAAATATGTAAAGCTTCAAGTGCAAATTCTTGGGAAACAGTGGAATTTCATTTTAAAATAAAACCAAAAACCGGAATTGTGTTCATTTGTCATATATCCAAGGTTGCGGTTCTTGATTTGTGCCTTTGGATAGCTTAAAAGGAGAATCCCAGCACAGAAGCCCTTTCATACAGCTGCAGTCTTTTCAGTTCTCTGACCCTTTCCTTAACTTACACAATGGCACTTTTTCCAACACCCTTCACTCAGTTAGCAGCCAAAATGATTCAGCTCCATCTGATTCAGGGGCCCAGGGAATAATTTGGTAGTTCTTTGAGTATTGTTTGGCATTTGTTGTTTTTGGTTTAGTTTTGAGTTTTTTATTCTGTTTTGTTTTTGTTGTTGTTGTTTATTTGTTAGTTTGTTTTGTAAGTAGCAGGAGAAAGCAGCCTGAAAGAGAAAAGGAAAAGTAGGAGGGGTGAGAGGGATAACCAGAGAAAAAGTCAAGAAGAAATTCAGCAATTGCCTTTCCTTGCTTCCCTTAAAGAGATGATGGTTAGGAGTGGTTTGTTAAAACAAATCTCATATTTCAGCCCACAAGATGTCCCATTTATGAAGCTGATCCTGTTCCGGGTTGGACCAATCAGACAAAAATCAATAAGGACATTCAATGCCACCAATGTGGTAAGAAGCAAGAACAATATCAAACAGCAACTCAGCAAGGCCTCAAACATGAGCTCTTAGCCTGAACTGTGTCTTCTCCAAAGAGGAGAAAAGAGGACTTGGGGTAGTGGAGGGGAGGGGGCAGTGGCAATCCAGATGCTACAAAAACAGCCTGATATCTTCCATGGTACACATTTACCTTCCAGTGTGTGACTAAACCAGTGTAGTGGATGTGTGAGTGCTGATGAGCAGCCACCGTGGAAGAACCAAGGCCCCTGCCTTTTCCAGGCCCAGCACTGAAACACAAAAGGTGAAGAAGAAGAATATTAATACGGCAGAAACCCCTGTCACCTGGCAAAAGAGCTCATCAGACTCACAAATATATTTTTGACAGCTTATATCTTCTCCATGGAGTTGTAGGGAGTGGTGAGTGAGTGATAAGGCCATCCTTAAAAGCAAGCAGAAGAGCACACAGAAAGTAAATGCTATCAGTACAGATGCTCAGTGACAAATATTTGGTATCATTGCAAAAATTTCCCCAAGAGCATGATGCATTTTTCTCTAACAGAATTTTAAAAATTTTTGTCTGCTCTAAGATGTCCCCAGGTAAATGCGATAATGGGTACTATAGTCGGAATGCTTGTGTCCTCCCCAGATTCTGTGGAAATCTTATATCCCAAAGCCATTGTAGTAGGAGGTGGGACCTTCAATAGATAATTAGGTCATGAGATTAGGACCCTTATAAAAGAGGCCTGAAAGAGACTCCTCGCCCCTTCCATGTGATGATGCAGCTAGAAGACACCATCTATGAACCAGGAACCAGGGCCTCACCAGACATTGAAGCTGCCTGCACCTTGATCTTGGAGTTCCTAGTCTCCAGAACTGTGAGCAATAAATGTATGTTGTTGATAAGCCCCTCAGTCTATGGGATTTGGTTATAGCAGGATGACCAGACTAAGACAGTCAGTGTATTTCCAAATTTCTCCAACCTCTCACAAGTGCTTTCCAGATCTTCTCCAAGGCTTATTCATGTCATAGAACAATCAGCAGCTATACTTTACTTCTCTCAGAATTACGAACTCCAACCAGTTGAGTGGTATTTATTTAAGGAAAGACTTCGCTGCTTAAGGAACTCTCTAGTGTTCATCACTGTTTAGAGCTGCTTAACCTGTTTCAATGAATAGAGAGATTTTTACATATAACATACTTGAAAACAGCTGGACTAGTTGTATTCTAGCTGCATCTAGAACGTCACCTAATGGTTCACCTAATGGAACTTCACCTAACGGAACTTCACCTAATAGAAGTTCACCTAATGGTTCAAAGATGAAGCTGTTGAGTTACTGTCTAGTGATGGCAATGGATTTGCATTGAACTCTCTATGTTCTCTTTCAGTCTTCCTTATGACCCCTGGCACTTGTTTTCAAGGTGGGAAACCAGGATTGGGGTAAAATCTGTGGATATAGTAGTAAGGCTAATTGGCTCCTGTGAAAATGAAACATATGGCTTGGCCTCATTAGCCTTGCATTAAATCTAACATCTCAAAGTGCAGTTAAATGGACATAGTTCTTACCTGGAACATATTTGTAATTTGGTAGAATCCAATATGTTCTCACCAAATATTGCCCCATCCTGAGATGTTCTGGGTGAAACAGAGGAAATTAAAATAAGTTGACAATTGATATTCTAAATTAATGAAAATCAAATGCTTTCAAATTATGTTTTTCATTCTGCAAATAATTTAGGTTTAAACATCTTAAAACACATTTTTGTTATGTATAAATTATGATTATATTAGTAAAAATTTTTAAAAATGCCTAGAAGAAAAGCTGAAAAGAAATCAAATTGTTTATGTTTTTATTTAGATGGCAAGATTATGAGTAAATGATTTTTTCTCATCTTAATTTTCCAAGATGTTGTTGAGTGGTTACAATTACTTGCCAATGGAATAAAATATATGATCATTCCATAAATATTGGTTAATGTTTATGCATAGGAATCTCTCAAAAAAAGTGACTTGACAAGTACAATTTCTGTTTTCTGAAAAAGCAGTGACTTGAACAAGCATAAGAAGAAGTAACAAGAGGAAAGGAGCAGTCATGAGTGCTTCCTACCATCTGTCGGGCATGTCACAGCGTTATCTCATTTAATTCCCTCTGCTGGTAAAGGAGACACTGATTTTACAGAGCAGGGAATTGAAGCTCTGAGCGTGCATGTAAGTTGCTCAAGATCTCACTGGTAAAGGGGCCACTCACACTCAGTGTTTTATGCTTTCCTCCTGCTACATGAAAGACGTAGCAACAGAAACATTTAATAGGTTAGACAAATAAATAAGTGTAACATCCTGTCTTACCAAAAATTGCTGTATAGAACTGGTCTGACCACACCCCTTACACAGAATCCCCCGCCCTGCCTTACACACACACACTGCTATCACGGATTGGACCAGAATGGTCACCTGACCCAAAGCTGCTGAACCATTAACTTCTCAGTGACCAATCAGATCCTCTCTTCTCAATAATTTACATAAGGAGATGTATAAATTTTGGTAAAGTCTAGAGTAAGCTTTTCAATTCAGATCTTAGGCCAGTTGGGGGAGTAGAAAGGATTGGCTCTGTAGAGAGCAAAGATAACAGAGGATGGAGGCCTCATAGATAAGCAGAGAAGACGTGCCTACAAAGCAGGGAGAGAAGCAGAAACGGAGGAACAAGAGGCCACATGGTCCTCCTGTGTAGTTCAGAAGAGCTTTTCCCATTCTCACAGCTTCCCTGTGAGCAATGTTTCCCATGGAGGTATTTGAACAATACCACATTTTGTTTGAACTAGCTTGAGTGAATTTCTTCTCTTACAATAAAAATATCTCAAACTACAGAAGCAAGGTGCAGTGGCTCATGCCTGTAATCCCAGCACTTGGGGAGGCCAAGGTGGGAGGCTGGCTTGAGCCCAGGAGTTAGAGACCAGCCAGGGTAACATAGTGGGACCCCTGTTTCTACAAAATTTTTTTTAAAAGATTAGCCAGGCATGGTGGTGTGCATCTGTAGTTCCAGCTACTTGGGAGGCTTGCGGTGGGAGGATAGCTTGAGCCTGGGAAGTCAAGGCTGCAGTGAGCTATGATTGTACCAGTGCACTCCAGCTTGAATGACAGAGTGAGAACTTGTCTCAAAGAAAGAAAGAAAGAAAGAAAGAAAGAAAGAAAGAAAGAAAGAAAGAAAGAAAGAAAGAAAGAAAGAAAGAAAGAGAAAAGGAAGGAAGGAAGGAAGGACGGAAGGAAGGAAGGAAGGAAGGAAGGAAGGAAGGAAGGAAGGAAGGAAGGAAGGAAGGAAGGAAGGAAGGAAGATCTCAAACTACAGAAGCAAGAAACACACACTTCGTCAGAATCTCAAGTTACAAGTCTCTGCCTGGCTTTGCCAATGATGATCAGTGCTCCCAAACACATATCCATGTGGATATCTCTCAGGAACCTCAGACTCAGTATTCACTGAGTGAACCTATCCATTTCCCTCCACATGCTCCCAGTGTTTCCAAACTCAATGAATGCCACTAATATCCTCCCAGGTTTCTGACCTGTGAGTTCCCCTCAACCTTTCCTTATTAGCTTCCTATATCCAACCTATCTCAAATTCACTCAAATACTGACCCCATCCTTCTGCTTCTCTGCCCCACCCCAATGCAGGCTCCACCACCTACTATGTTGCAGGCAGCAGCCTCCTTGCTGGTTTCCCTGCCGTGGTCTTGCTGCTCTCCAACAGCCAATACTCAAGTCTGGTCAGTGTACACACACACACACACACACACACACACACGTGCTTGTGTGCGCAGCAGCATTTAAAACCCTCCCATGGCTTTCCTTTTAGGGTAAAATCAAAACTCATGTGCATGGTCTCCAGGGCCCTGTTCATTGTAACCTCTTCAGTCCTGTGTCTCAGCATCCTGCCCACACTCTGCCCAGGCTGAACTGCTTTCAGTTCCTCAAACTTGTCACGCTTCTCTGCCTGAAGGACTTTTGTGTACCCTGTGCCTCTCAATGTGGAACTCCTCCCCTACTTAGCGGCTCTTACTCTTCTCTTGTGCCTCAGCTTAGATTTCATGCCCTCCACATAGTCTTACCTGATCTTCTGAACTTCAGGTTAAGTATCCCTAGTATGTGGCCCTGTGACTTTCTGTGCCTGACCACCCAGAGTACTTGCCAATCTTCATTGTAATTACTTGATTGTATTGTCTCCCTGGTTTGACTGTAAACTCCCTGCAGGCAGGGCATTGCTCTGTTATATCTCCAATGCTGAGCCCCTCCGGTGATCAGAGAAGAGAAAGTGGAACCTGGGGGCCTGGTTATATAGCAACTAGAGCATCACAGCCATGAGGTGCTCAGGATCTAGGTGTGTATGATGGTCTTGGAAAAGAAATAGCTGTAAGAAGGACACAGTAAGAACAAAGAGGCTTTGGACCAGATTCTCAATAGATGAGGACAGTGGTAGAGAAGAAAAGTATTCAGGAGAAGATGGAACCAGTATGACTCCAAGACATTTGGAAGTTGAGAGAGGATTTCTGGTTTAGCAGGAAGATGATAATTTGGTTTTGTGAGAGTCTGATTGGGTTTGTGATGGCACAAGAAGTCCAAGTGACACTTAGAGTGGCAGGACTCCAGCTGCAGAGAAGCAAGGGCCAGAGATGACAATTTGGAGGTAACTTGTCTGGAGGTGATGGTGGAGGAATGAATGAAGGAGCTTCTACAGTGTGAGCCAAATATAGGGCCAACAGGAACTTTCCAGTTAAGTCAAGCAGAGCAGAGACGAAGATGGAAGGAGGACTTCAAGGAATGAGTGAGAAAGCAGAGACTAGAGTCCATCCCCAGAGCATACTATGAAGTTACCAAGGCCAAGAGAGGAGAGAGATTAAGGAGAAGCTAGCTTGCAAGATTCAGTGCTGATTGTTGTAATGGCCAGCATGTATTTGAGCCCTTTGCATGAGCAAGGCATATTTTGAGGAACTCTTCATCAATGACCTTGTTTAATTTTCACAGCAAGTCTACGAGATGGGTGCCACTATTATTCTCACTCTACAAATGAGTTACCTGAGGCTCCAAGAAAGCCTACAGCTTACAGAGGTCAGATGGCCAGAAAGCAGCAGAGCTAAGACTCAGACCCATTGTCTTGGAACTCAGAGCTGGAACTTGGGAGATCAAGGGAAAGATGGAATGGCGGGATCGGGAAGGGGAATATCAGTTTTCTGTGACTCTAGATAGCTTGATGAAACAAAGCAGAAATCTCTACTGTAGAAGAAAATTGAAGTTGAAAAAGATAGGAAGCCTAACTTCTCTTCTGATGAGTGGAGCCAGGAGGGGGCGACAGTTAGAGGCCAGGAGAAAAGGAGGCCCAAGGCCTCTAGACCCATGTCCCTGCCTCTGCCCAGCAGCTGCCTCCTGCCCAAAAGAGTGAGCTACGGTGGCTTCTCCAGAGACTTCTCTGCTTCCTGACTGTAAACAGCCCCAGGGTTGCCATTCTGGGTGCTTTTCAACAGGCCAAGGGGCCATTGAGAGCCCGCAGTGCAGAGATGAACAGCTAGCTTCCAATCAACTTCCCAGGGGCCCGTGTGTAAAGTTCCCTGCAGCTCTGGCAGGAGACAGAGGCCCTGAGAGGAACAGGAGGTAGACAGACCCACCCATTTAGAGACCCTACTAGGGGGCCTGCCTGAGGCAAACAGCTGGGGTGTCCACAGCACTCCATTTTAAAAGAGGCCAGAAACAGTCAATCTTAGCGCGTGAGTTTACTTACACCTGACAACAATTCTTCCCCCAACATGGAGACCTGGGGATGAAGGCGGAAGAGTCATCCCACCCCCACCTCAGCCCCTAGTTCCTCTTCTTTCTGCTGCCTCATTTACTCTTCCTTTATTTCTTCCTCTCCCTCATATTTCTTCCCAAGGACTGGAAAACCCTTGTCCATCAAGAACCTAAGTTTAGGAAAAAGAGAAGCAGGGACCCGGCGCGGTGGCTCACGCCTGTAATCCCAGTACTTTGGGAGGCCGAGGCAGGCAGATCATTTGAAGTCAGGAGTTCCAGACCAGCCTGGCCAATATGATGAAACCCCTCTCTACCAAAAATACAAAAAAATTAGCAGGGCATGGTGGCATGCGTCTGTAATCCTAGCTACTTGGAAGGCTGAGGTAGGAGAATCACTTGAACCTGGGAGGCGGAGGTTGCACTGAGCCGAGCTGGCGCCACTGCACTCCAGCCTGGGTGACAGAGTGAGACTCTGTCTAAAGAAAAAAAGAAAGGAAAAAAAGAGAGAGAAGCATGAAGGGAGGAGAGAGAACCTCTTTTCCCAGGAACCCCAAGTTGACTTGGTCCTTTTTGGGGGAGAAGAATAAAATCTGTGGACTCACTACCCAGGCCAGGGAGTGTGAGTGAAGAGCCGCAGGCCTCCACAAAGACATGTGGAGGAGATTTGAGGACTGAATTTCAGGCCTCTGGGACATACAGGCACAAGGAGCATCAAAGGAAGAGGAGAAAGGAAGCCATGCCCACGTCAGAGGGGACTGTTCCAGTTGGCACAAAACTTACCTGAGAGAAATACTGGTCCTCCATTGGATGGATCACGGATCTCTCACCTCAAATCTTTGTAACCCCAGCCCCTCCCACCAGTCTGCCAGCTCCCAAGACACACTCCTTTGCACCTCCCTCCCACACATCAGACACCATTTATTTGTCTGCTGCTTCTGCTGGTTTCAATAAATATGGCTGGCTTTAAAGTCAAGGCAAAGGAGATTTACATATAAAAGGGATGGGGTCTGAACTTTCAGCTGAGTTGCTGGCTTTGCAACTGGACCTGAGTCACGTAGATGCTGGTTATGTGCAGCCCACAGTAATGTCAGCACCCCTGGGGTTGTGCAAATCACCAACTCTGGTAAGCACAGAGGAGTTGGTGGGTGAAGGGACTCTGAACCCCTTCTCCATTCTATTTCTCCCCATCCCGGTGACAGGGGCCTCCACGCGGCTCATCTCAGCCTCAGGCCTTTATGTGGATCTCTGCCTGGACCATTTCTTCCAAGGGGCACCATGGTTGGCTCAAATATCAACTCCTCTGAGAAACCTCTGTATTCTCTTTTATTATCTTCGTGGCACTTATCCCTATCCAAAAGTTATTTTTAAAATTAATTCCTAGTCCCCACTGCCACCCCATAAAAGTTCCATGAGAGTATGGCCTTGGGGTACCCTATTCTCACCTGCATCTGGGGCACATAGGAGAGCACCTGGCTTTTATCAAGGCTGCTCTGTAGAAGTGTATCAAATTGAATTCACTGAAATGGAAGCTTCAACCCACAAAAAGCAGCCAAATGTTTAAAATGATTGTTTATCAGCAATTAAAATTTAGTTTCAGGTCATTATTTTTGCCCATCTCTCAAAACAATAGCCAATCTTCTCCCTAATCGGTTGCCTCTTTCATCTCGCCAGATCCTACATTTGGAATGTCGAGAATATCTGTAGACTCCTGACAGTTAAAGGAAACCTATGGCTTTAAAAAGACGGTCATCACTGAAGATTGCATTAAACACGCTGTAAAAGGAAAATCTCCAAAGGAGATAAAGGGCCTCAGGGGTGGGTGGTGCCTGCCCAGCTGCCCCACCCCTGCAGGGAAACCTGCCCGCAGCCTCCTTAACCCTTCCGTGGCCCACACCTCAGGAAGATGCTGGGAAAGATCAGAAGAATCCAAGCACTACTTACTGACTGGAAGAAAACAGCAAAAAAGAAAAAAAAAAAAAAAAGACCGATTCCAGTGTTGCTCCCCACCCCCATCCTTTCTTCTTCCAAAGAGCCTTCTGTTCAGAGAAATTAAAGGACTCTGATAGCAGATCACAAATTCAGGACAGAAAAGCTCCACTATGTAGCCAGAGACTGTATTGTGGGTAACCAGACGTTGGGCACTTTTTTTGCTTATGAACTTTTGGACACCATTCGAATAAAAGACTATTTGTTCCTGGACAAACACTCACCAGCAAAGAAGCTTTTAAGAGGAGGGGATATTTTTGTTTTGCATTTTCTCTTTGTGGAAAAAAAAAAATGAGAGAGTGAAAGAGATTGAGAGACAGAGACCAAGAGACACTTGCTCTACTTACTTTTCACATAAAAGAACTTAGACTAATTTGTTTACTATTGCTGGGGATTCATGTTTACAAGTTCCTGCAGCATTGTGGTAAAAGAAATGCTATTTTTAAAAAGTAAAAACCCACACAAGCCTCCATATTCAGGGTTCTTCTTCCCCTTCCTGCCTTCCTCACTCCCCACTTTCATTTCACAGATGGCCACAAACACATGAGCCAAGTCGAAGCTCAGGGGGCCCTTGTCTTTCTCTCCCAGACCCCTTTGAGACTCCCCTGTGAAAGGGTCATACCTGAACTTGGAAGGTAATCTCTAGTTCAAGTTCAGTGGAATTCTACTTGCCACAAAAGTCACACCCCACCTGTGCTCCTTTTCAGCAAACCAAACTCCTGGCAGTCCTAAATACACACCCTAGATTTATTTTCCTTATATCCAGGGACCATTTCTGAAATCAAGCTAGCAAGATGTTGAATAATGTCCTTTTTACAAGAGGGTGTGCCATAACTGGGTCACTAACTGTGTGACTAATCACGGGTGCCTGTAACCACAGCGACTGTGGCTTCAACCTGACGTGGTCATTTGTAAACCACAAAATGACCCAGCCATCTGCAGGGGCTGCTGGCTCTGGAGTTTGCGGCTCTTCCCATGCCTGTCCCCTCCTCACCCACGGGAGCAATGGGAGCAGCCCCTGGCTGAAACCACCCTCCCCTTGCCTCTGCACTGGCAGCATCTGGGAGGGAGCTACTCACTTCAAACCTCTTCTTACTCAAGTCTTTACAGGCCTGTGTTGCAGAGACAACCGCAGCAGGCATTTGCAACAGTTGCTCTCTGGCCTGAGTTCCATTTAGCAACACTAAGTCCAAAGGAGAAAAAGAAGGGGTCTAGAATAAATTTCTTTTCAAGAAAAAAGCAAAACAAAACTGGAAAGGTGGCCTGAGAAAAACTTCCCCCAGCTAATTTAGGGCTCTTTGTTGTGCCTAACATTTATTCATTGCACTAAAAGTTGATAAAATCCATAAAGTTTTCCCCAATCACTAAAGCAACTTTAGGAATTTTCAACACGGGAGTATCCTTTTGCCCAAGGGTCCCCAAATGTATCCTAAGTTAGGAGCACTAAGGCTGCAGTGCCTCAATGCAGGTCCCTCCCAGGGATCAGCCCAGATTGGGAAATGCAAGAACAATCAACCCCTTACCCTCTGGAGACCCAGGTTCATTTTGGGGCGTCCTGCAGCGCTTCAAGAATAATCTTGGCCAGGCGCAGGGGCTCACGCCTGTAATCCCAGCACTTTGGGAGGCCGAGGCTGGTGGATCACCTGAGGTCTGGAGTTTGAAACCAGCCAGGCCAATATGGCGAAACCCCGTCTCTACTAAAAATACAAAAATCAACCGGGTGCCAGTGGTGGGCGCCTGTAATCCCAGCTACTCAGGAGGCTGAGGCAGGAGAATCGCTTGAACCTGGGAGGTGGAGGTTGCAGCGAGCCAAGATTGCGCCATTGCACTCCAGCCTGGGTGAAAGAGAGAGCCTATGTAAAAAAAAAAAAAAAAAAAAAAAAAAAAAAAAATTAGAAAGAAAGAAAGAAAGAAAAGAAAAAGAAAGAAGAAACATCTTAGGGCCAAGGGGCTTATTTGTAATTGAGGAGGATGATTGGTGGTAGTGGTAAGGAAGATCTGCTCCCACTGCCTCTCAGCATGAACCCTCCACCCCATCTCTCTGAAAATGGCCTTACTTTTTTCTTCATGGTCTGGGTAAAATTGGTGGAAGGTACACAAAGGACTAAGCAACCTCTCTTTCAGCCCCACCCCCTTACCTGTGTTCACCCATTCCCTTAATCTTCAATCCCATTTTTTTTCTCCTTATCACATTAATTCAGTAGGGCAACTGCTTCTGTCCTGGGGAGGGAAAGAGTTTTCTCCAAAAGGACAGACGGAAGCAACAAATGGGAAGGAAACTGACAACGCTTGTGAAATCCCAAACCGGATTGGTAAGAACGCATCATAAATTATGGATCCCTCGAGCCGCCTCCGGCCTGTCACTGCGTGGTCTGTCTCCACGGCGCTGCCCGGCGCGGGCGACACTTGTCCATGAGCGCAGGTCTCTCGGGCCTCAAATGTCCCCGCCCGGCCCGGCCGCAGCGGTGGCCCAACTTAGGGCCGCGGGGGGCTCTGGGCGCTCAGCCGGGAGGGACGCGCCAGCGGCGGGGACGACCCCCCCAGCCAGCAGAGCACAGGCTCACCATTGTTCCGGAAGACCCCCGCGGGAACACCCTGAGCTGGCCTGGGCGCTCCGATCCGAGGCGCCAAGGCCGAAGAAGGGAATGCGAAAGGCGCCGGGGGCGGGCGGGTGGAGAGGGTGCGGGACGTGCCCGCCACCCCCCGGCGCGCAGGTCCCCCGGCCTTGGTGGGCGGTGTGGCGGGACCCCGGGCAGCGTGCGACATCTGCGCGAGAGCACGGGGGCGGGAGGGGACGTCGTCACACTCAGGACGCCCATCTGGACCGACTTTCCTCCCGTGCCAGAAGCGAGGAGGGAGAAGTCAAGGTTAAACGCTGCGGCGGGGCTGCAGGCGGGCACTGGCGGGGGCACACAAAGCCGCGGGCCCCTCCACTCGCGCCCAGCTCGGAGCACGCCGCCCCCGGCCCGCCAAGAGCCCCGCGCAGGCTACCGTGGCCCCACCTTGCCCTTTGTCTTTCCTCCGGAGCAGATGTGCTGTGACCCCTGTAGCATTCTGGCTGTCAAGATTAAAGGAGCCTCCACTCTGTTTCGAAACTGCAACTCTTGCTCCCCAGACCTCATCAACCCCACCTCTTGCTTTTGTTTTTGTTTTGTGTTTTTGGCCACAAGTCAACCACTCATCATAAGGTGGGCAAACCCCTCGGTCCACATTTAAATTTGTTTGTGTGACAAATTGGCCTGCCGTTCCACCCTCTTAGCTACTGTAACCAGCACCAGAGAAACAATGAATTACAAGATTAAAGTTACGGAAAAACGGCTCATCCTGCAGATGTTGTCTGCTGAAGGCTGCTCTATGGACAAATATGTAAAGGGTCGTGTGTGTGTGTGTGTGTGTATGTGTGTGTGCGTAAAGCCAACAGCCTCACATTTGTTCTTTGGTAATTTGTCTTCAATATGCCTCCCCCCCACCCCCATGATGAAAGGTCAATTATCAGACTCAAAAATAAGCAACCTTATCTGGCAAGCCTGTACTCCCAGAAATGAATGGGAGAGCTGGGGTTTCTCATGGGGCAGAGAAAAGGGAACTCCAAATCAAGCTGAATTGTGTGTGAGTCAGACTCTGGAGAAAATCGTGGGTAAAGGAAATGTGGGGGGCGGTTTCCTGGATTTCTGTTGCAGGAAGAAACCACCGAAGGGAGGGAGGGCTGTTAGGGGAAGAAGTGAGGGAGGGGTGGAGGAGGAGAGCGTGGGCCGGGAAGGGAGGGAGAAGAGCCTCCTTAAGGCCGAGGGAGAGGGGCGGGGTGGATCGGTAGGAAGGCTGGGGCTTTCTTTGTTTAGTTGGTGTGGACTGGGGCTGGGCTCAGTGAATGTGCCTAAGTGTGCACCGCGCGGTCAGCTGCCCGGCGAGGTAACAGCTGGCACCTGTGCGCGAAGTGCAGCCTGCATTAGCAGCATCATTATTCAGCATTAGAGCATTACAAAGATAATTACTGCGAGTTAGAAAAGCAGAGGACAGAGGGAATTGAAACCCCAGACCCCTTGGCTTATCAAACTCCCAGGTTACAAGTGTAATTTCAAGCAGCTTTGGGAAAGGCACCTCTCGCAGAGCTGTGAGTCTGCCACGCTAAAGGGAACGTTCGGAAGACCCCACAGCTGGAGCCAGTGGCCCAAGAGCTCTTCTCCAGGTTTCATCCTGGCTCAAGGATCAAATTGGGGTCATAGATAGGATGCTGAAGGTCATCACACTAACATTTTCTGGTCTCCAAAGCAGTTCTACTCAGACTATCAGAACCATCCTTTTTAAATCTAGAATGAAATGGGTCAAATGGAGTAGAGTAGGTACTTTGGTCTTTGAGTAACAATGATAGCCTCAACAATTAACAACTGTCCAGCTCTTTTTGTGTCAGACTGAATGGAAACACATTTATGAATTAT
Source organism: Theropithecus gelada (assembly GCF_003255815.1). NCBI lineage: Eukaryota > Metazoa > Chordata > Mammalia > Primates > Cercopithecidae > Theropithecus > Theropithecus gelada. The sequence continues at coordinate 63,119,358 of NC_037676.1, read as the reverse complement.
TTCCCTCAATCCTCACAGTAACCTTAAAAGGAGGGCATGATTATTACAGCCATTCGATAGATGGGAAAAATGAGGCTTTGAGAAGAGTCAGCAAAGTTCTTCAGCATTTTGCTCCCACATTTACTCAGTGTTTTTTCTTGGTCTAGAGCAGTGATTCCCAACCTTTTCAGCACCAGGGACCATTTTGTGAAAAACAAATTTTCCACAGATGCTGGGGGATGGTTTTGGGATGATTCAAGTGCATTACATTTATTGTGCATTTTATACCTATTATTATTACACTGTAATATATAAGGAAATAATTATACAACTCACCATAATGTAGACTCAGCAAGAGCCCTAAGTTTGTTTTCCTGCGACTAAATGGTCCCATCTGAGGGTGATGGGAGACAGTGACAGATTTTCAGGCATTAGATTTTCATAAGGAGCATGCAACCCAGATACCTCACATGCACAACTCACAACAGGGTTTGCACTTCTATAAGAATCTAGTGCCAACACTGATCTGACAGGAGGTGGGGCTCAGGTGGTAATGGGAGCAATGGGGAGCAGCTACAAAAGCCAATCCTGGTCCATGGCCCAGGGGTTGGGAACCCCTGGTCTAGAGAAGACTCAGGCCTACTGTGCCTCCGATTTCCCACTGGTCAGACAGGAATACCATCCTGCCCTACTGCCTAGAGGTTGAGAAGCACATGCCTTTGGTTTTGGATAGCCAGTAAATCCCTTTCTCAAAACCTGAAATTTGCATGAATGCCAGCTCTCCAAACACACATTCTCTCTGCATGTATCCTTGGTTGGGTCAGAAGTAAATCTCACAAAAGTGAGTACTGTACTGTATTGTGATTTCTGGAAAACAAAGTATTTTTAAGAAGTGCCTTCTTTTATAGATTGGTATACTAATTAGTGAAAAGTGTTTCACAAACTGGCTCGGCAAAAAGTTTGCACTTAGCACGTGCAGCTAACTATGTGGGCCATAATAAGGTGAAGAACTTGGGAATAAAAATTAACTTGAGTTTCATCTAGGCCAGTAAACTCATTTGCCATCTCCTGACTCAGACACAGTAGGCTTGAGTCTTCTCCAAACCCGGGGTTCCCTAATCCCCAGGTCACAGACTGGGAATTTTTTCTAACAACTTTTTTTCTGACATTGTAGTGAATGAAATCAGAGGGGACATTTAATTTCTGGTGTACACATTGAGTTTATACCATCAGATTATGATACCTAGGAAGTACTATTATTAATAATATAGATCATAACTATTAATAGAAATGACTAACATGAACTGGGAAATGATGACGGGTCAGTTATGACACCAAATGCTATACATTCATTATCTCATTTAATCCTCACAATGGAAGCCCTGGCTTCTACTCCTTCCCTAGTCCCCTCTCCACCCTCTAGCTAGGAAGCTCTTTTTTTTTTTTTTCCAGGAACACGTGAACTTTATTGAATGCCATTGTAGAAACGTGTGTGAGGATAAAGGGCTGATACAGGGCAAGGAATGGAAGGTGGAGTGCGTGGGAGACAGGTCATGGTCAGAGCTCCTGGCCTGGATGCTGCTTCCTGTTCTATCGATAGACTTGGAAGATCAACACTGGGATGATGATAAACAGAATGATCATGAGGATGTCCAGAACCAGGGCCCAGATGTTCAGGCACTTGGCAGTGGAGGCATAGGCCTGGGCCCTGATCAGGTCACCAACCATCTTCCTATCCCTAGACTTCATGGAGTAGGCGAATGCTATGAAGCCCAGGCAGCAGGAGTTCATAAAGAGGGTGTTAAACAGGGACCGGATGACATGGTCGGGCACAGAGGTCTCGCTGCAGATGTGGATCATGGTGGATGTTGAGGCAGGAGGGTTGTAGGGCACCCCCAGCACAGCTACCTCTTACTCCTCCTTGAGCATCTCACAGTTGCGGGGTGGCCAGCGTTTGCAGGAGTGAAGAAGGTTTGGACTGTGTGGTTCACAGTGTCCAGCAAAGACCAGCTGTCAGGAGCTCTTTTAAAAATGTGAATGAGGCCCGGCAAGGTGGCTGACACCTATAATCCCAGCACTTTGGGAGGCCGAGGTCGGGAGATCGAAACCATCCTGGCTAACATGGTGAAACCCCTTCTCTATTGAAAAAAAAAAAAAAAATTAGCCGGTAGTGGTGGGCACCTGCAATCCCAGCTACTCTGGAGACTGAGGCAGGAGAATCACTTGAACCCAGGAAGTGGAGGTTGCAGTGAGCCAAGATTACACCACTGCACCCCAGCCAGGGTACAGAGTAAGACTCTGTCTCAAAAAAAAAAAAAAAAAAATTGTGAATGAGGTCAAGTCCTGCCCTTGTGTTAAAGGCTTCCAGTGGTTTCCCACTGAACTCAGGAAAATTCCAACTGCTTCTCTGGGCCTACAAGCCAGTGCCACCTGGACCTGCCTACTGCCAGTGGACTCTATCAGCCCACAGCACATGCCTCCACCTGCTTGGGCTTCTGGGCCTTTGCACGCACCCCTTCCTCTGCCTGCAATACCTAGCTCTTACCTGGCTAATTTTTAAAAAAATTCTTCCATTTAAATGTCTCCACCTCTGGGAGGCCTTCCCTCAAATCAATCAAATCACCCTCATAACCTGTTCTTTTTCTTCTTAGCTTAACACCATGTAAAATTATCTTTATCATTGTTGTTATTATTATTATTATTGTGCGTCCTTACATCTCCATTTTTCTCCCTGATCCCTAAGAGCCAGAAAGTCAGGGATAGGCATTGCTCTCCATGTATCTTTAATGCATAACACTTTTGGACCATGCAACAATGTTTGCTAAATTAATCGAGAAGCACCCTCAGAGTTAGATATTATTATTATTATTATTATTATTATTATTATTTTGAGATGGAGTCTCGCTCTGTCACTGAGGCTGAAGTGCAGTGGCATGGTCTTGGCTCACCGCAACCTCCACCTCCCAAGTTCAAGCAATTCTCCTGCCTCAGCCTCCCAAGTAGCTGTGATTACAGGCACGTGCCACCACATCTGGCTAATTTTTTATATTTTTGGTAGAGACAGGATTTTACCATGTTGTTCTCGAACTCCTGACCTCAAGGGATCTGCCTGCCTCAGCCTCCCAAAGTGCTGGGATTACTGGCGTGAGCCACCGTGCCCGGTCGTAGATACTATTATTATTCCCACTTTATAAATGGGGAAACCGAGACAGGAGAAGGTTAAATAACTTGTTAAAAGTTATACAACTGGACCTGGATGGGCATGTGACTATCTCAGATTGCTACCATTGAATGAAACCAAAAACAAAATGATAAACTCACATGATCTTGAAAAATAATGTTAAAATCAAATTAGACTCTGTAGAAAATGAAGTTACCTTGTGGACAATTTAAATTATTTACATAAGGGAAATATCTCCAAATACATCAGAGATTAACACATCAGCTTGCACATTTATTCCAGCCACACGGGTTAACATTAGCATATTCTGTGACTTCAGATGCAATGTTTCCTACTATTTCTGATTTCTTAAAAGGTTTTGAAGTATTTGAGCACTTGGACTGTTCTCTTCAAACTGTATGGGCAGGTGGGCATTCCGTCCAGTCATTTCTGCCCTCACCTAAAGGAACAAGCAGAATGTGGTTTTATTGCACAAGAGTAAAAGCCAATGCCACCACAAACCCAGTGACCTTCTAGCTACTTTCTAAATCTTTAAATAACTTAGAAACAGCCCTCACCCAAGGGAAGGGTGGAATTTAAATTAAAGAGAAGGGGCTGATTTTATGCTTACATTGCTGAAGTCCCTTCAAAATCAAGTGTCCCTGGTTTCTCCAGACAGGAAGTAGACAGTTTTTTTGTAACAAGGAAAACACCATGGGTCTTATCTCTGTGTTGCTTTCACAGCTTAGATAAACCTGTGTGCCCTACAGAGGAAATGCAACAGGGTTCCACCAAGAACCTGTATGCTGCGGGAGAAGCTCCCTCCAGGGAACTGAAGTCTTCCGTTTCCTTCCAGCGGGAACCATAGCTGCTCTGTAGGAAAATACAGGAATTTGATTGACATAGAACAAAAACCAACAACCCTGAGGGGTAAGGGGATTTTCCTGAAATAGATGAGTTTCCCTGGTTTCACATGATACTGTGTATGGTTTATACTTCATGTACCACAGAAGGCTGAAAATGGTCATTTCCTGGCCCCTCCGGTGGTGGTTTTCCAGCCAGGAAAGCATTCTGACTAACCAATCAATGCAATTTTTTTTTTTTTTTTTTACTTTGAATCTTCATGCTACTGAAAAAAAGCCGACTTGTCCTTGCAGGGGTTGGGGGAGAGGGTGGGGCTTCAGAGAAGCAACCTCGAGTTGGTCTTGTTATCAATCATCTCCGCCTATTGTGAGAGTTTGAACAGGCAAAACCTACCCACACACACTGGCGTGATATGCATTTTCGGTGTGTTACTTAAAGCATAAATGAGACGTCATCTGCTTTTCCATCAGATTAGGTTTGGTTTTTAAATATAAATATTCAGACCAAACTGAGATTTTTAGAACTTTGTAACACACAAACTTGATTGTGAAAATATAGACAAGAAAGATTAAACGTATTTTTAGTGTTTTTAAGTACAAAACTCTGTTTTCACTGGTTTGCTTACCCTTTCATATGTTCAAATGTATATACGTGAGCACCAGTGTGTATATTGAGGGAGGGGAGCTTTCGAATCTTGAGACCTCTACACAACGTTTATTTGCTGTTACACTTAAACGAGGTTGAAGTTCAACAAAGGCAGGCAAAGCAGGCCTTCAGTTTGCTTTGGTTTCATAGACACATCGATCATTTCTTCTGCTTTGTGTGGTCGTTGTCAAAATTGTCTGTACATGGAGGCACCAGCAGGGCCAATTCGGCCCTTCAGGAAGGGCCCCCTGACATGCAGAAACTCTTGGTATACTAGATGCAATCAACTGTCTGCAGAAATGATAGACTCTGGGTAATAGTCACTGAATGCATGGCTTAGAGAAATTTAAGAACCCCAGGCCCAATGGGTGGTGAGCATACATTTCTAGGAAGGCAATATCATGTCACCAAATGGGTCCTTGGGCTGGTCACAGTGAATGAAAAGAACCAATCTCAAGAAAGACTCTTCCAAATTGGAATGATAAACATGGGGACTTTTAGAAAGATAATTTAATCCAGAAATTGTCACTCTCTCCCTAATACTGTTGGGGAGAAGAGGGGGAGGAGGATGGCCTGACCAATGGCTAAAATTATTATGCACCCTGAGATGGACCTCCCTGCAATGGAGAAGGATACAGGAGGCTCTTATGGACAGACACCAGCAGCCAGCAGTGTTACACATATTCTTGACCATTTGGCTGGTATATTTTGCACTAAATATGCATGAACTGGACTTATGTTTCACATGTCAGTTTCTTGTGATTTTGATTAAGCAACAGGCAGTCCTAAGCCAAACACCTCCAGGTAGCCTAACAAATCACTTCTTGCCCTGAGAAGCCAGGACCAGACTAGAGACTCACTTTGGTAGTGCCCCTGGGACACCAGTCTGACCAGCCAAGTGGCCCCCTAGATGACCTCTCTTGCTTCTCTCTAATTCAAACAAACAAGCAAACAAGCACACTGAAATGAAACCTCAGGACATCACAAGAACCCATGAGGAATCCTTGTTAACGATCATTTCTTTACAACGCTCATACCAGAGTTGCAACTCGAACATCTGATGTTTTTTTAACACGATTCATTACTATTCATCAAAAGACAGTTATTTTTCAATACAATTTTGAAAAGATACACCCCTAAGTCGAAGTTTCTTTTTTTTTTTTTTTTTTTTTTTTGAGACGGAGTCTCACTCTGTCGCCCAGGCTGGAGTGCAGTGGCCAGATCTCAGCTCACTGCAAGCTCTGCCTCCCGGGTTTACACCATTCTCCTGCCTCAGCCTCCGAGTAGTAGCTGGGATTACAGGCGCCCGCCACCTCGCCCGGCTAGTTTTTTGTATTTTTTAGTAGAGATGGGGTTTCAAGTCGAAGTTTCTAAGGATTTTTTTCCTCCAGGAATAAATGTTTGAGAAAGAATCTTCCTGAATAGACATACATATTTTTAATAGAGCAAGAAGCCTGGAATATGTTCCAAGAAAATTAAAGGAAATGCCATGCTTATCATTATAAGGTATGCTCAATGTGGGGAGTAAGACCTCTTAGGAAGTAGAAGAAGGAATAAATGAATGAGTGAATAGGGTACCTCTCAGTGAGGGAATGAGCGATGACCGCTCCCACTGTTTTCTGGGGAGATATCTGTTCTCAGGACTTTTTTCACTGCTGGAAGGAAAGTTGAGTGAGGTGATTATGCCAAGCAGCCTGGAGACAATTAACCCAGGTTTCCAGAGAACATCCTGGTCCTGTCTAGGCTGGTGCTTGCCTCAAAGGCTTCCTCATCAGCATAGAGTTACTCAGGTGATCCTTCAATTTCCCTGAAGGTGTTAGATGAGTAATGTAAAAATCTAGAAGAATTGAGCTCATAATGTGATAAGTAACAAAACTTTGCAAGCCTATTAGAGGGGAAAATTGGAAAGGTTGCAGCCAATTATTAATAAGACAGATGAACATGAGCTGTCTAGAAAGCACTTGGACTCTGGGACACATTGCCAATGCAGAAATGCACAGAGCAGAGGGGGGCACCTGGCAGCCCCAGACAAACCCAGCCAGGAGGAGTGTTTTGATCATTCATGTTAAGTGAAATAACATAAAATCAAGTTTTTTTGTTTTTTGATTTTTACGTTTAGAAAAATTTGCATTTTCACCTCTATCTCACACATATATGAATGAAATTCATTTTTAGTTTGAGTCTATTAACCCAGGTCAGAAAGAGAAGGATAAAGTGATTGACCTCATCTAAAACACCAAAAAGTTTTTCTTTTAGGAAAATGAAATCACCACACTTCCATTGCAGAGGGTCAGGAGCCCTGGGTGCAATATTTAAGGACGCCTTCACTTTCTAGCTCCTGCAAATGCAGTGTTGGCGCTTGGAGTGAGGGTCTCCTTAAATTTTATGCTAGCCTCGTCCTAGTTCTGACTACCAGTAATCACAGTTGGGAGGGAGGAAGACAGCATGGTAGATAAAATGAAGACTCCTTTATTAAAATCAAATTAAAGAACTGTTGGGCTTCCCATTTCTATTAAATTTTAGAACTCAAATTACAAAGCTCCTAAATTTCAATTACACTGAAGTAGTCACGAATCTACGCCATGGCCCTGTGTAAGACTATGCTTTTAGAAGGTTCTCTTACTAGTCCCGCCTGCAGTTTAATAAGATTGTTTCTTGCTACCTTTGAGACCCATCTGCCATACTGTGCGCTCCCTGTAGGTGTGGAAGAGCTGAGCAACGTCTTTTTTAATCTTTGTTTTTCTTTTTTTGGGGGACAGAGTTTCACTCTTGTTGTCCAGGCTGGAGTGCAATGGCTTGATCTCGGCTCACTGCAACCTCCGCCTCCCAGGTTCAAGCGATTCTCCTGCCTCAGCCTCCTGAGTACCAGGGATTACAGGCACCCGCCACCATGCCTGGCTAACTTCTTTTTTTTTTCTGTATTTTTAGTAGAGACAGGGTTTCACTTTGTTGGCCCGGCTGATCTCAAACTCCTAACTTCAGATGATCAGCCTGCCTCTGCCTCCCAAAGTGCTAGGATTACAGGCATGAGCCACTGTGCCTGGCCAACCTTTGTTTTTCTAAAAGCGTCTCGTGGCCACCTTTTACCTTTTCTTACCCTTTTTCGTTTTTTCTTATCCAACTCATCTTCCTTCAGTCATTGAGGTTGTTGGTTTCTAGAGTTTTCATCCAGCTGTGCATCCACCAGTGGTATCATCTAGAGTATGAAAAAGCACATTGCATCTACTCTATAAAGATCTTTCTTTCAGCAAGTGTTATGTTAGGTTTATATAGCATAGACAGAGATAATGAAGGCTGGTCCTTTAGGACAAATACCAAATGTGTTCTTTAGGCCATGAAGCTCTGATTGTTGTACTCTGAGCAAAGCCACCAATGGTCGTACCTTCTATGTGAGTGCCTTAATTTATAACATGAGATGTGGCTCTATCATCCTGCTCAATCATCCAAGGCAAAGGCATCGGACCTGAAGGAAGCAATCTGGAGGCTTGTTGGTGGCTGTGAGCTGGCTTCCCATGACCCTGCTGATTGATAGGGACACTCTGTCCTAGATGCTAACAGACCCAATTAGATACACTTCCAGGGAACTCAATGTCAGGCCGTAAAAGAGGAACAACAGCAGAGTAAGCAGAAATAGGAGGAGGCTCAGAAGAGGAAGTAAACAGGAGGCTTGAGGGCATGAAAATTGGGAGGCAGTAAAAGGCAGAGCTAGTCCAGTGAGGAGGTAGAGAAAAGGAGGCGAGAGAGACTGCATGGTAGTGACTGCAGACATGGAGGCAGGAGAAGTGGGAATGGAGAGGATCTGAGAAGCTGACATAGGTTGCTTTTGCCTGTGAGCATCCATTGCCATTTCTTCGGCCACAGCAGCCTGGGACTTCTTGAGTCCCCCACCCCATCCCGCTCTCAGGCCTTTTGTTTTTTCAGGAAGTGGATTGAACCCAGCACAGCTCCCTGCTCCAGGCCCAGGACTGGCCAATGAGAGCATCACACACACTTTCGTGGCCTGGCCTGGTGCTGGGATTAGCATATGACCCAAACCAAGGCAGCAACAGCCAGTGGAACTGGCTTCCAAAATGCCCACAGTAACTCTCTGCAAAGCAACACTCTCTTTGCTGCAGTGGGCAAGCTAAAATTGCCAGGAGCTGACATATGGAGAAAGTGGGTCCCAAAGTAAAGTCAACCCAGAGAAAAGCAGAGCTGAGTGATGGAAAGAGAAAGGCTGAGTCACAAAGGGGGACTACCTCTAGATGGCTCAGACACAAGAGGTGCTATCAAGGGATGCCGGTGGAATGAATATCGCCTGGCACTTGCTTCTGAGGACAACAACATAACTGGATACAGCAAGGAAGGAATCAGCCACCTTTGTTCCTAGCATATGTATATAATTCCAAAACAATGCCTGCTGAAAGACGGACGCTCAGAACACAGGTGCTGCTTAGCCATTGATGGTTATTTTTATGAGAACATGATACATTTATTATCACCCAGTAGTGTCATATCTCACACTCTCAGAGAACAGTCACAAATTTCCAAAATTACCCTTGAAAACCCCTTAGAAGGCTGCCACTTTGCAAACTGGGGATTCTCCAAAGTCCAAGACATCCAGATTCTCCTCACTGCTGGGCAGATCACTGCTTCTTGAGCAAATCACCAATTGGAGTTGTTGGTCTCCATGTCGAGGCTTGTAGAGAAACCACCTCTTTCAATGCTAGGGTCACTCAGTTCACACCGTGGGAGGCCCTCGGGAACAGAGACCCATGGCGCAGATGACAGACTTCCAACTCCCAGCTTAGCCTTCTTCATGGGGTGTAGTTCACTGAGCAGCACCCAAATATTAACTTCCAGGAAAATCTATCTGGAAAGGAACCTCACACTTGGATTGTCTCTCCCCCAGCATGTTAAGCAAGAAAGTGGCATTTTTCGAAGGTAAACTTTGTGGTAATTCTAAAACAGTTACTGGATTCTTCAAAGTGTAAGAGTGTAGCAACGCAAAGGTTTGGCTTTCCCAAAAAAACTGTAATCGTTGATGATAAAACCAATACACGTACCATTTCCTCCCTGACCACCTCTGACCTTATTAAGTGAACATCTTTGTGAGAGCTCTGCCTAGGGGAAACAATGTGGCTAAAATTCTTACCACCAGGACACACGAGGTAAAGGTATTGATTGTGTCCTCCCAGAACCAAAGATTTAGCTTAAAGGAAGAAGCTTGATTCAGTTAGCACACACATTACATTCTGAATGCAGAATAGATGAAGATTGGTCATGATTTGAGAGAGCACAGGAGGACCTACAAAAATTGAGACCACAGAGTATTGGCAGGGCTTGGAGGTGGAAGGAAGGAGCTTGGAATGAAGAGTGAAAGTCACTGAAGGCAAATATTCCAATTGACTGGATCCACACCTGGCACCTGGGAGGATTAAGGGGGTGGGGCAATGAGTAGAACCAAAGAATATTCCCCTTTTTTTTTTTTTTTTTCTGAGACAGGGTCTTGCTCTGTTGCCCAGGCTGGAGTGCAGTGGCATGATCACAGGTCACTGCAGCCTCAACCTCACGGGTTCAAGGATCCTCCTGCCTTAGCATCCCAAGTAGCCGGGACTGCAGGTATATGCCACCATGCCCTGGCTGATTTTTTGTTTTTTTTTTTTTTAAAGAAACAGGGTCTTGCCTTGCTCCCCAAGCCGGCCTTGCAATCCTGTGCTCAAGCAATTCTCCTTCCTTGGCCTCCCAAAGTGCTGAGATTACAGGAATGAGATACCACCCTCGGCCCCAAGGAACATTCTTGACAGGCCAGAAATAATAGTCCAGAAGGCATGGGACCCTATTATTTATTGGCTCCTGGTCTCTCTCTACTCCTCCTCCCTGCAAAATATAGCAGACTAATATAATTCTTAAGAGTTCGGGTCTAAGTCAGGTAAACGTAGATTCAAATCCTGACTCTGTCTCCTGGTAGCTGCATGCCTCGAAGCAAGTTATTTCACTTATCTTTGCTTCAATTTCCTCATCCTGCCAATGAAGGTGATAATAATTCTTCATATCTCAGAGATTGTCTTGAGGAATATAAGAAATAATGGCACATAGAAAGTGTTTGGTAAATATTCGCTGCTGTAGTATTTTTACCGTCCTTAATTATTTATGCAGTGTCTGTGATAATTTACATGTGTATAGATTATTGAGAAGCCACCATTCTCCTCTGGGCATGCCAAGGCTGTATGGAATGCATAGGATGTCACTTTGATCGTATACGTGTTTACAGTCAGCAGAAATTAATTCACATACTAGATTTGTCTTTTACCGCGGGCTTCTGGGTCTTGCTTAGGAAAGACCTTGAGCAAAGGAAGAAAGAAGCTTCAATGTCAATAAGTGAATTTTAATCTTCATCAGAGTGGGCTCTTATTCAAATGAAGTCAAATGACATGTGAGACTTCTTGGACCAGCCTCCCTTGATAGGCAGGTGGAAGCTTTGGTTTTTACATTCCAGGAGTGAGTTTGTAAGGAACTAGTCTTTTCAAAGACCCCAAAATCACACCAGGAGGAAAACATCTGGAATATCTTCATAACAGCCTCCCTCACACACACACTTGTTGAGAAGTGGTTACTCATCTTTAGAATTTCATATTTCTCTTTGAGGATGAATTTTCCCAATGTTGGCCCCAATAGGGAACTTGCTCTTGTTTTAGAAGAATCAAGAGACATCTTTTGATAAGAATACTACATAGATTGTCTGCTGAATATGTTTTCTGCTGAATACCCGATTAATGGTGGTTTGCTCTGATCTGGGTTTTGCATAAGGAGATTTAGATCCATGAAATCATCTGCTTATCTTTTAGAAAGTAAACCGGTTAAGAAAGTAGGCTCTGGTAATAGGTAATATTCATTACCGTTTCAAACAACTCTTTTTTTTTTTTTCTGTTTCATCACAGTCATAATTAATTTCATGGCTCAGGTACACGAAGAGATTTAAAGCGATGTTTATAAAATGAATTAGCCTCTCCCTCATCTTATTTAGAGTTCTCCATTGTGAATATACTCAAATTGTAATGGAGAGGCAATTTATGAGAAAGCTCTCTGGTGTCCTTGATTCTGTATCCTCTAGAGGATTTATTATTTCAGCTCTCCTCCCTTGGGGCCAGAAGACAGACCATGTGGCTAAAAGACAGCAGCTTTGATGCTTTTCATTAAAAAAGAATTGTTCTGGAAACATCCCATTTGGGATATTTTGATGAGGCTGAACAGTGGGAGTTTGGAGACGAGAAATGGGGTACATCTATAACTCATTGGTACCGATGCAGGTTTAACAGGAATGAGGTTGCAAATTTAGGTGTATGAGGCCGTGTGCAATCCTGCACAGCCCTGGAATGGGGCTGGGGAGACCTAGTTCTAGTTCTGCTTCTTCCCCTATCTCGCCCTTGACCCTGGCAAAATCACATATTCCCCTGGTCTCCTACTTTCTTAGCAGTAAATGAGGGAGGTTGAAACAGATGAGTTCTAAGGTTTTTTCCAGCCCTAAAATTCCATGATTCTGGGTACAATTGTAAAAGTATCTGTTTGGCTACTTCTTATTTCCACATATTTTGGGGTTTGGGTGGTTGATTACATATATACTCATCTTTGAAATTATTTCTCTTTGCTTATATTGACCCATATCATGATTTTTAAAAATATGGTTAAGCTAATCCTTTGAGCTGTGTCCAATAGGCAGCCACTGACTATTTACATTTAAACTTGTCCTGCCGTTACACTGGCTGCATTTCAGGTGCTCCACGGCACATGTGGCTAGTGACAACTGTACAGAAGAGCACAGACACAGAAAATTTCTGTCATCACAGAAATTTCTCCTGGAGAGCACTGTGATGAGGAGGAAACCCATTTCTAAATAAGAGACTGGCTCAGGGGTACAAGACTGGCTTCCTTCCCAGAGGATATTCTTCATTCTAATCCCAGGTTGATAAATCATGATCTCTAAAGCCAGTCCCATAAGCAAACACTCAAATTGTTGGCAGAATTTAAGGCATCCCAAAGGCCTGTTTACAAATACCATCCCGCACACCGCCCGTGTTGCCCACTCTCTCTCTCCCTCACCTCCCCCTCCTTTCTCTCCTCCCTCCACCTGTCATGTCCAGGTAGTGCCAGGGCCACATCCAGTATCCCTGATACAACAGCTCAGAGAGGCAGCAGCTGGAGAGGACAGAACATAGCATTTTCCCTCCATTCAAATGTGCCATTAGTGACAGGGCACAGTATCGTTTGTTTGTGTGTTTGTTGCTGTTTTGTTTAATGAAATATTACTGTGAAATATTACTACTAATGAAATATTACTGTGAAATATTACTTTTCGGTCTTTGACCAGAGGAGGCCCCTGTGTGGGTTGGTGAAAAAAGGAAAGTTGGCTGTCACACGAGTGATGAGCATAAGCAGCTCTTTGTGCCTTTTGAGTTGGATTTGAAAAGAAATAACTTAATTTTCCCATCTTCCATGGCTCTTAAACAGAGACTTCAGAGAGAGTTTTTGGCAGTATGTTTAGGCAATAACTTCTGGTTTCAGTGATTGGGCAAACACCATATTCTGCCCCTCCTGAGCCAAAGCCTGGCAAGTGTCCTAGGTGAGCTGAGTGTTGCCTAGTCCCTGCTGCTCCCATCACCCTATGCTGCTCAACTGAGTTGAGGAAGCAGAAGCTTCACTCTGCAGCTTCATTTCAACTTTCCTGCTGGTCACTGTGGCCTACAGCTTCCCCGTGTCTTTGTTTCTGTCCCATTAAGGGAAAGAAAGTGGCTTTCAGGGTACAGTTCTGCAGGCAGGACAGTCTAAGGTCAAGGGGATGTGTCTGGTAAGAACCTTCTTGCTGTAGGGACTCTCTGAAGAGTCCAGAGGCTGTGCAGGGCATCACATGGGGAAGGGGCTAAATCTCTGTTTTTTGGTTTTAACTTTCTACTTTGAGTTAATTTTAGATGCAAAGATGAGTTGCCCAAATAGTACAAAGTGTTCCTGTATGCTCCTCATACAGCTTCCCCTTTGTTAACCCTGAAGTAACCATAATATAATTATAAAATGAAGAAACTTGTATGATTCTGTTAGTCAAATTGTAGACTTTCATTTGGATTTCACCAGTTTTTTCATTAAGGTCCTTTTTCTGTTCCAGGACCGAATCCAGTGTCCCACCTTGCATGTAGGTGTCATGTCTCCTGCTCCCCGCCCATCTGTGATAGTTGCTCAGCTCAGTCTTTACTTGTCTTTTGAAAAATGCTGCTCAGGTATTGTGTAAAATGCTCCTCAGTTTGGCTGTGCCTGATGTTTTCTCATGACCAGACAAAGGTGATACATTATTGGGAAGATATTACAGAGGGGATGTGGTCTTCTCAGTGTATCATATTATGAGGTACCTGATGCCAATATGTCTTATGACTGTTGATGTTAACCTTGGTCCCTTGGTCAGGGTGAAGTCTGCCAGGTTCCTCCATAGTAACATTATTACTTCTCCCTTTGTAATAAGAAAGGAAGGGGGGAGCAAATGAGATAATCTGAGGCTATGTAAAGGTCCTGTTTCTTTTCAGACTTTCTCTCACTAATTTTATCGTCCCTCAGTACTAAAATTGCCTGCAGCAATATGAATATCTGAGTTGTTCTACACTATTGGTTTAGTAACAACCATGGGGCATTAAGAAAAAAAGCACTATGCTTTTTCTATATATAAATATATATATGTATATATACACACACACACACATATATATTTGTGTATATATACGTCTATTTTATATATATATTTTATATATATATATATATTTTTTTTTTTTTTTGAGACAGAGTCTCGCTCTGTTGCCCAGGCTAGAATGCAGTGGTGCAATCTTGGCTCACTGCATGTAGGAACCTCTGCCTCCCTGGCTCAAGGGGTCCTCCTGCTTCAGCCTCCCAACTAGCTGGTATTACAGGCACATGCCACCATCCTCAGCTAATTTTTGTAATTTTAGTAGAGATGGGGTTTTGCCATGTTGGCCAGGCTGGTCTCGAACTCCTGACCTCAGGTGATCTATCCACCTTGACTCCCAAAATGCTGGGATTACAGGAGTGAGCCACCGCGCCTGGCCAAAAGCACTATATTAAATATGTTTATCAATTATAAGGCCCACCTTGATTTCAGAAATATTAAAATATGAAAAAAGGAGAGACTTTTCTGAATGGTTGAAATTCAGCCAGTTTGCTGATGCTAAAAGTCTGTGAGGCTCCCAGCCGTGGAACTAGTGCCCCCGCGGTTCTCAGGCCCCTCAGTCTACACCGCATTCTGATATAACCCTTTTATGGAAGCAACTGGGTACAGTGGATAAAACAGAATGATAGTTCTCCACAGGTGTCTTTTGAAACACACATTTCAAGAAATGAGAACTCACGACCAACAAACATGCAGGTTCTGAGAGTTTGTGTCATCTCCAGCTTGTAGAGATTCTCAACGCACATTAAACACTCTTACATTCCCTGAGGCATTTGGCAGTAAAAAAGCATGTTCAACTTTCTTTAGCTTAGAGTCCAAACCTGGTTCTTGGCAGGACCCCTTTTTTCATGTGCAAACATTGGCCAGCAGGGACTGTGTGCCAGCAACGTGTTTGAGGAGCCCCAGAGGAGTGTGCGGGTCTGGAGTCAGATATCAGGAGTCTGGCTCCTGCTCAGCTCTTAGTCATGAAATCGTGCTCCCCATCGGCTCCCCTTCTTTGCTTTCCTTCCAAGACTCACTGATGTTTGGGTCCTGCTGCTAGTATTCCACTGACATGCTCAAAAAAGGAGCTGAGTGCCCCACTGCAACTCCTGATTCTTGTAACTCCTTTTCCTTCCCCCTCCTCTCTTTTATTTATAAAAATGTATTCTCTCCTGCTTTTCCTCTACCTCTCCACCCACTTCTCCAGTCCTTTCCTATTCAAAAATTTAGTGTTGCTGGTCCTGGGAGTTCGCAGTTCTGTCCATTATCCCTAGCCAACCTGGTTGACTCTCAGGCCTGCAACCGCCCATCTTGTGCCTACGAATCCCAAATCTGTATGTCCAGGCCAGACCACTGGTCTGTAGATCCAACTTTCCAACCCAAATGCCTTTCAAATGCCCCAAACTCTGAAAGTCCATAACCAAACAGCATGTTTTCTTCCTGCACCTGTCACTTCTTCCTGTATTTCAACCTCAGTCAATGGCTTTCCAGCTCAGACATTCAAACCAGAAACATTAGGGTTATCTTTAATTCTTCCCTTTCCTTTGTACTTCATATTCGTTTTATCACTAATATTAATAAATAGTGCTTCCAAAATACTCTCAGTCCAATCCCATCCATCGTCATGACCTTCATGTTTCTTCTGACCCTTGTAATCTCTCGCCATTGGCAACAACTCACTTAACTTTCCTCCTGATCGTGGCCTCCTCCCACTTAAAACCATCTTCCAAGCTTCTCTTTCTAAAACAGAAGTTTTGTATTTTTTTCTTGCTTGCTTAATTGTCTTTACTGGTTCCCCTTAGAAGATAAATATCCAGCCTAGTTTTCAAGATCTTGAAATCTATTCTCTATATCCCCCTTTAGCTAGGTTATTCTACTAACTTTGGACTATTCGACATTCCCTGACTATGTCATCAACTTTAATAAATATTTATACTCTAGAATTCTCTCCTTACATGTCCCTCATCCTACGCCTCACTTTTCTTTAATGGGCCCTTATTTAGCCTTCAAGACCCAATGCAAATATCATTCGTTCTACTAAGTCTTCCTTAGTTATCCAAGTTGAAATGAATGATTTCCTCCTCTGCGCTCTCAGGCCCTCATACTTATTTAGATGAGTTTCTCACATAAGACCCTAAACTTTATAATCTTAGGGATTTTATTTTATTCATCTATCTATTCCCAAGGCAATAGGTACTCAATGGTAATTTTTTAAATTGTTGATGTATCCCGTGACATGGTGTAGTATATGTGAATCAAAGTTTTGGACAATCCTCTTCCCAGTTTTAGGGAATTCCCACCTCACAAGTTTTTTGAAAAACAGAGCCCAGTTCCCATTATCAGAGCTGAAAATGCCAGGTTTCCTTGGCCGCCCTGATTGCTAGGGCAAAGGGATGACTCAGCTCCACCACGAAATTCACGTGCCCTGCACTAGGAGTCAGAGTGTGGCACAAAGAGGTGGCACCACAAGAAGTTCTCTCTGGTGCAGTAATGGTTGTAGCAAGTCAAGATCCCAGGAGAACAGATCCAGTAGTGTTGGTTCTTGTGTCTCATGAACAAGGTGTCAGGTGTGGGAGAAAAGAGCCATAATCTTCATTGGATACGTTCTGTGATCTGATTTGGGGGAATTATTCCTTGTTCTCTCACACTTCTAGAAATTCTCTGAGATTCATGGTATCTTGTTTAATGAGTTTCTTTTCTGTTTAAATGGACAGTAAGTTCCTGCTGCTTAAAACTAAAAATGCCCACAGATGGGGAAATTGGAACCAGAAGTGGTTATCAGAAACAGACCTTATGGTAATGAGGAGAATCTGGGCTCGGTTATCATGCTTAGTTGGTACAGACAGCAGGAAAAAAAATGCTGGATGTGATTCTGTCAGATCTTATGGCATGGTGGCAAAACGGTTCATCATGACCTGTCATCCTTCAAATAAAATGCCCTTTCCCTAACAGCAAGCTTCAGTGGGGACAGGGGTCCCTGCCTACAGTGCTATGAAGGTTATGAGGAATTCAAGATCTAAGAGTGGGGTGGTTGTCTCTACAGAGGGGGACAACCTAAAGAAAATACTCAAATATCTAAATTCTTGACTCAAAGCATCGTCTTTAAACTTGGAGTTGTTATAGCAAACTCTTATTTCGTACAGCCTTAGATATGAGGAGGTCAAAAACTAAACTCAAAGTTGGATACTGTATGCTTATGGATTCACAGCTTTCCTAGTCTCTTATGCAAAATGTAGCACATTGGTTAGGAATGAGTAAAAGCCTGTGACTGAAATGGGGACTTGCGGGGATCCAGTGGACTTCAGAGTGTGAGGATCCCCTGGCTCCCCTTGAGTTCTCCATGCAGACCAGGGAAGTCCATCGTCTCTTTTGCAACAAAGCTATTGCTATCTTGTGGAAGAACCTCCCCAACTACTTCAACTGGGCAAAAATTATCCTTATGACCCACATCTACAACTTTCTTAGACATCTAATTAGCTTTTTAACTAGAGTCAGGCCCCAGAATATTCTGGAAGGCCAAGTAGAATACCAAATCTTAGCCCCCAAGAAATTGCACACCAAAGAAGTAATTTAGTTTAACACAAATCTGACAAATACATATGAAGATGTATTCTGAAGGGCCACATCAAGGTGGGAAGTATACACTTGTAGATTGAACTGAATTTCATGGGTATAGGTATATTTTCCAGAGAGTCTGGATTCTTTGAGCTAGCCCAGACAGCTGGGAACAGATTCAGTTGTTTACTTGTTTGGTCAACAGAAACCTGTACTCAATGATAGTCCCTGCTGAATGAGATTGAGATGCCAGGCATTACCTGGTAAAATATAGTTGAAGGACTCCAAAGATGTGGGGGTTGGAGAGTGAGAAAGGATGGGAGCAGATTTATCATGAGCAAGTAAGTGAAACACATTCCCTCAAACCTTACCACATCTCCAAAGAGGGTCCCAAGAAAACATTCCCTTCACCAAAGCATTGAGGGATGCATGGATCAGGTGAAGACTAATGTTATTTATGGCATCATGGTTCCCATTTTCTACAGGATAGATTGCTGATGCTCTTAGTAAACACCACCTCCTGGAGACCCAGAACACCACTGTGGTCCTCTCATCAAAGAGGGAGCTTTTGGGGAGTGAGGTAAGAAATAGAGTTTTGACCAAAGCCCTCTCCCAGGAGATTCAGTGGAATCCTGAACCCTTTCCCCACTGACTGCACGTGTCATCTCAGTAATCAGTCCAGTCCTCACTTTAACTCTCCCTTAGAGGTGAAGTAAAGGCTACAATGGTGGAAGAACTGAATGGAAGTCCTTGACACATGCTCTCCCTAGCAAATAATAAGTAAAAAACTATGTTCTGTCCTTGGGGGAACCGCAGAGATAAGTTCTTTTACCGAAGACTTTAAAGATGGAGGGGCTATACCATACAGAAATCAGCCAGAGCCAGTTTCTGTTGCTTCGGACTAAGGATGTTCATTGATAAAGGAACTGGAAACAGAAGTAGTGATAAGCAACAGAGCTCAGGGTGATGCAAAAGATAAAAGGGTTCTGGAGAAGGAATGGCAGTGGATTATCATAAGGCTAATAAAATGGTTGCTCTAATTGCCACCACTGTCCCAGATGTGGTCTTTCTCTACTGAAATAAACCAACTCAGCCCCTGGTATTTTCCATGCAAGTACTGATCTCAAAAATGCTTTTTTCCCATCCTAATAATTACAAAACATCAGAAGAAGATTGTTTTTGGCAGGCTGGACACCAGAAACTTTTCATCCTCTTGCTTTAGGGCTCTGTGCTAAAGGAAAATTGATCATTTTGCTTTCCCAAAAGACATCACATTGGTCTACTACATTGATAACATCAGTATGATAGGACTCAGAGAGCAGAAAATAGCAGGTGCCATAGATTTCTTGGTAAGATAGCATAAGCCAGAGGTATCCCATGAAAATGAAATGAAGAACACATCAGTAAACTTTCTGGGAGATCCATGGGGGCACCGAAGGCATATCTTCTGAAAAGTAAAGAACTAATTGTCTCACCTTGCAGCCCGTAAGAAAGAAGTACAATACTTTGTGAACCTTTTTCGAGTTTGGAGGCAACATATGCCACATTTGGCTGTGCTTTCTCCTCCATGCACCAGGTAATTGAAAGGCTACTAGCTTTAAGGAGGGCCCCACCAGTCTCCAACTGGACAAGTCTGTGGCAGAAAGATCTCTTCCATTTGAGCCTTAAGACTGGATCCAAGGGTGTTCAAAGTGCAGGTTGCAAATGAGGCAACTATATGAAGACTCTGCCAGGCCCCTAGGTTTTAGGAGTAAAGCCACAACCACTTGGCAAGAATTATTTTTCTGTTGAGAAAAGATTGCTACTGGACCCTGATGGATGCTGCAAATTTAATCATAGAAAACCAGGTGAACCTGAGCTCTGCATTATGAAGTAGGTTTTATCTCATCCTTCCAGCCAAAATTCAGGCATTCCCCAAAGCACCATCACTTAGGCTGTGCAGATCCTGAAGGCATAAGAAAATTGTATGGGCAGATGGCTCGCACACGTAGGTACATTGCCTACTATGTTATGACCCTTCCCTCATCCTATACCTAAGCCTCATGGAGAATCCTCCTGATCAGTTGACTGAAAATGGAAAAACAAATCTGTGTGTATATGACTTTGCACAGTGTGTAGGTGTTTGCTGGGAGTAGACTGCTAAAGAGTGACACTGACTCTTGAAAAACAGTAAAGAAAGGCAATCATCCCAGCATAACTAATTGGTTCTTCTCATTCTGTATTTTACCAAGAAGGAGATAGGAGTTGAGGTCAGGCTGTGTGGACAGTGATTAATTGTTTGACCACCTAGTAAAAACTTAGTAAAGAGCAAGACTTAAGAGTTGGTGACCAGATCAGGGAAAGAATATAGACTGACCTCTGAGAACAGGCACCAATAATGCCATGATAAGACTCACCAAAATTCCTTCCAGTGAAGAAGGCGCTCTTTAATAAGGTGGACATGACCATCCTCTCGGGATATCAGTCAGCCACTATCCCCAGAAACCCAGTGCCACCCAATAGGTACATGACGTGAGAGGCCATGGAGGGAGGAAGCTATGCAAGGGCTCAGAGACAAGCATGGGCCCTCACCTGGCTGCACATCCCACTTGCCTACTTCAGTGACAAACCCTGAATGTCAATGTGGCACCAAAATCAGGAGCAGCAGCTTGCCTTCGGTAGCCTGTTGATTACACTGAATCTTTTCCATAACTGTAGAGGTAGCAATTTGTCATCACTGGAATAAAGACTTATTATGAACCTGGATTGCATTGACATTCCTTCCTAACAAGCTTCTTCCTTCATGGCCCACATGGCCTTCATGAACACCTTATTAATCATGATGGTATCTCATACTCACATAGAATTGCTTTTCACTAAAGCACTTTTTTTTTTTTTTTTGAGAAGGAGTCTCACTTTGTCGCCCAGGCTGGAGTGCAGTGGTGCAATCTCTGCTCACTGCAAGCTCTACCTCCCAGGTTCAAACAATACTTTTGCCTCAGGCTCCCGAGTAGCTGGGACTACAGGTGCATGCCAACCTGCCTGGCTTATTGTTTGCATTTTTAGTAGAGACAGGGTTTCACCATGTTAGTCAGGCTGGTCTCGATCTCCTGACCTCAGGTGATCAGCTCTCCTCGGCCTCCCAAAGTGCTGGGATTACAGGCGTGAGCCACCACACCTGGCCTAAAGCAGTTATTTTTGAGTGAAAGAAGACAGGCAACGGGTTGAAGTCTATGGGATTCTCCAAGCTTGCCTTGTAGCCCACATCTCAGAAGTAGCTGCCCTTGTAGAACAGCAGCATAACCAAATGAAGACTCAGTTCTAGAAACAGCAAATGTTGGGGGAAATCCTTGCTCTTAAACTAAATGATATTGCCAGTGAATCATCATTTTTGACCTGCATAAATGGTGAGTTCATACCACTCGATGTAACAGTTTGGGACATACAGAAAGTGGGAACCAGTGATCCACACGCAGTGGATCCTTCCTGTGAATAGGGATGGTTGGAGGAGTAGTAAAGCCTCACAACCACTTGCAGCTATTTTGTTTTCTGACCTTCTAGTTCTGGGCTTTATTAGAGGTCTTCATAAATAAGGGAAGAATATAAGAAATAAGGCGAGGCAGCAATGGTTCCATTGTAAATTTGAAGCTGAGACTCACACCTGGACATTTCAAAGTCCTCTTGCCACTGGATTGAAAAAACAGTGTAGGCCGAGGCAGGTGGATCACCTGAGGCCAGGAGTTGGAGACCAGCCTGGTCAACATGGTGAAAACCCGTCTCTACTAAAAATACAAAAATTAGCCAGGCATGGTGGTAAGTGCCTGTAGTCCCAGTTACTCAGGAGGCTGAGGCAGGAGAATTGCTTGATCCCAGGAGGCAGAGGGCTGCAGTAAGCTGAGATCACACCACTGCACTCCAGCATGAGACCCTGTCTAAAAAAAAAGAAAGAAAGAAGGAAGGAAAGAAAGAGAAAGAAAGAAAGAAAGAAAGCAAGAAAGCAAGAAAGAAAGAAAGAAAGGAAGGAAGGAAGGAAGGAAGGAAGGAAGGAAGGAAGGAAGGAAGGAAGGAAGGAAGGAAGGAAGGAAGGAAGGGAGGGAAAGGAAAGGAAGAAAGAAAGAAAGAAAGAAAGAAAGAAAGAAAGAAAGAAAGAAAGAAAGAAAGAAAGAAAGAAAGAAAGAAAGGAAGAGAGAGAGAGAGAAAGAAAGAAAGAAAAAAAGAAGAAAGAAAGAAAAACAAAAAAGGAAGTGTGGTGTGTGAGGGATGGGGGATAATATGGGTTTTGACAGAAGTAATCCATCTACTAAGAAAGAATAAATGGAGTTCTGCTCTGCAGTGGACAATAGGTGCATAGATGGGGTCAGGGGGATTCCCTGGGGTGCCCCAGAGAACTGCAAGGTTCTTGCAACCTGGAGTTGGTGAGTTTTGCTAGGTTTCCTCTTCCTGCATAAATGAACCAACTCTCTTTCTACGTAAGTGAACCAGAGTTGGTTGCCATAACTTGTATCTAAGAACTCTGCCACACTGGGCTATGCCAGGTCATAGCTGTAAAATGGAGGTAAGAAAATTGACCACGGATAGGCTGATGGTTAAGGACATGGATTTATGTATCAGAGAGTTCTTGATTTGAGTCCTTTCTCTGCCACTGTCTAGTGGCATCATAGGGAAGTTACCTGACATTTCGAAGCCTGTTTTCTCATCTATAAAATAGGAATGATGATAACATCCATATCATAGGCTTTTGTAGGGATTAAATGAGATAATCCATATAAAATATGCATAGCAAGGATTAATAGTGTTAGCTATTATAATCTATGTTTTATTTGAATTGATATGAGTCTTAACAAAAAAATACCCAACATTATACAATGCTACTTATTATCTAGGCTGTATCTGCCCCTTTCTTTTTTCTTCCACACCATCCTTGTTCTTGATGATTAACTACAGTTCACCCTTGCGAAGGTGGGAAGAAGGGCATTTTGTGTGCTGGTGGAAGAACTGGGGTGAGAGAAAGCATACCCGAGTGTTAGTACCTGCCTCTCACCAGCTGGGTGGGCTGAAGAGAGTTGGTTCTTTCTCATAACTTGAATAGGTTGGATTCCTCCAGCTTTTTGCAGCTCCAGCATGTGAGGGCATAAGGGCAAGGCTGTGCTTCTGCTGGACCAACACATCTCTGTGGTATGTCCCGTGATGGGGAAGTTGATAGGTGACAGATAAAATAAAAAATTATTCAGATCCCAACTTTCCCCAGCACCAGACCCAATGACATTTCCCCCCAGATATTTCAGTCAAAAGGATTAGACCTTTCCGAGTTAAGACCTTAATGAGTTAAGACATAGCAAATACTTAGAACAACTTTAGGGTAACCATATAAGTATAAACCATGATACTACACACTTCTTAGATGTGTAAAGCTCAAAAAAATGTTCCAAGTTATTATTTGTTTCCTTTAAAAAAACAGGAAGTGAAACTGACTTGGAAAAAATAACCCAACCTTTATAGAATAGGCAAGATCTGAGTAATTTACTGAGTAAACAAATAACCTAGGAAAGGAAAAGATCTAGTAACCCTCAGAATGTTGAATGAGGGATAATTACTTGGGATATGATGTCATTACTTTACACATTTTATCTTTAATTCTGATTAAGGTTTTCTGAATTTTATTCCCCTAACTAAATTTATTCTTCTAACTAAGTGTATTTTAAAGTGTTGACTAAACAAAGCATTCTAGAGAAAGGCCCAGCAGGGAGTATACATTTAATAATGCACAGTGACTACATCCTTGTAAATTACAACTCTCCTATTCTTGTCTTTCTCACAGGTATGCTGAAATGACAGAGAGTGATCATTAAGTATTTTTCAAATGTTATTATACTTAACAAAAAAAGTAGCGATGTCTTGAATGACAGGCTCTTAATTTAGGTAATGAAGCTTTCACAGGATTATGGGAAAAATATTTTCTTTCTTTTTCGTTTTTTTTTTTTTTTTTTTTAGATGGAGTCTTGCTCTGTTGCCCAGGCTAAAGTGCAGTGGCGTGTTCTTGGTTTGCTGCAAGCTCCACCTCCTGGGTTCACCCCGTTCTCCTGCTTCAGCCTCCCGGGTAGCTGGGACTACAGGCGCCAGCCATCACGCCCCACTAATTTTTTGTATTTTTAGTAGAGACATGGTTTCACTGTGTTAGCCAGGATGGTCTTGATCTCCTGAGCTCATGATCCGCCCACCTCGGCCTCCCAAAGTGCTGGGATTACAGATGTGAGCCACCACGCCCGGCTGGGAAAAATGTTTTCTAAAGCAATAAAACTGGCATGGTTTCAGAAAATATTATCATCTATTTAGAAAAAAGAAGGATCAACAACACACCATTAGAACTAATCAAGAGTTTAGAAAGTTTGTCAGTGTGATCAACCTACTAAAATGAATAACAGTTTTTATGCCAGAAAATACCCAACAAGAAATTTAAAAATAAGATCCTTCATTCATAATGGTACCAAAATCTATGAACTGGCCAAGAATCCTGAATTTATCTGTGGAGAAAAGTAAATTTGATTAAAAACGTAAAAGATGATCTGAAAAAATGGGGAGCTATTCCATGCCCTTAGATGGCTAACTTGTTACTGTAAGGATGCAAATGTTTTTAAATTAATCCATGATTTCAATACTATCATAATCATGACTAGGCAGTAAATTTTTGAGGAACTCAAATTTATATTACCATGAATATGGAAGAATAAAACACCTAAATCCATCTTGAAAATAGTCTATCAGGTATTTCACACTATAAAATAAAGCATAGCATAAAGCCACAGTAATAAAAAAGGTGTGATATTGATGCAAGAACAAAGAAACTAATAGAATATTACACACACACACAGGAACTTAATATATAATAATAGTGGCACTACAAACCATTAAGGGGCAGAAGTTTTAGTAGCTGATAATGGAAAAATTTTCTCACTATGGAGAAAAGATTGCATGTTGACGTGATAACAAAGACGAAGGTGACACCAGATAGATGAAAACCTGAACGCGAAAGGTGAAACTATAAAGTCAAGAAAACCTAGGATAAGTCTTTTCTGATAGAGGGCCGGAGACTGACTTCCTAAATAAAACCAACTTGGAAAACAGTAACACCAATAGAAAAATGGCAAAGGGGCTGAACAGGCAGTTTATAAAGATGAAATCAGAAGGTTAACAAACATGAAGAGATACACAAAACTCACTGGTAATGAGAGAAATGCAAAACACAACCATGGGACGTAGATCTGGCAACAAGAAGGTAAGTGATTGGAAATGTTGGTGAGAAAGTGGAGACAGAAAAGTTCATATGCGCCTGGTGAGGTAGATTGACCAGCACAGCCTTTCTGGAGAGCAAACAGTCGTTTCCCAGCTATAATCACCACAGGCACGCATCAATGATCCTTCAGTGCAATTTCATTTCTGGGCACAAATCCTAAGAAAGTTTGCACATGGCTGGGCACGGTGGCTCACGCCTGTAATCCCAGCACTTTGGGAGGCCGAAGCGGGCAGATCACCTGAGGTCAGGAGTTCGAGACCAGCCTGGCCAACCTGGTGAAGCCCCATCTCTACTAAAAACACAAAAATTAGCCAGGCATTGTCATGGGTGCCTGTAATCCCAGCTCCTTGGGAGGCTAAGGCAGGAGAATCGCTTGAATCTGAGAGGCAGAGGTTGCAGTGAGCCGAGGTCGCACCATTGCACTCCAGCCTAGGCAACAGAGCGAGACTCCATCTCAAAAAAAAAAAAGAAAAAGAAAAGAAAAAGAAAGAAAGAAAGTTTGCACACAAGTTCATAAAAAGACATGAAATGTGAATGCTCTTTGCAGCATTCTTTGTAGTGGTAAGGAGCTGGGGCCAACCTAATGCCTGCCACAGGGAAAGTGGGCCTAAAATGTGGTGGACACAGGCGCTGTGCAGTAGGCTGAACAAGGATCCCCAGAGATGCCCTGCCCTAACTCCTAGAACCTGTGAATGTTACTTTATATGGCAAAAGCTACTTTACAGATGTGATAAAATTAAGAATCTTGAGATGGGGAGATTATCCTGGGTCACCCAGGTGGCCTGATGTAATCACACCAGTCTATAAAAAGTTCTCGGGAGGAGTCGGGAGAAGGCAGGGTGATGGTTGAAGCAGAGATTGGAGCAACAGGCTTTGAAGATGGAGGAAGGGGTGACAGCCAAAGAATACAAGGGGCCACTAGAAATGGAAAAAGGCAAGGAAGCAGATTCTTCTTTTAGAACTTTCAGAAGGAATCACTTGCCGATACCTTAACTATACCTTAGTAAAATAAATTTCAGACTTCTCCAAAACTGTAAGATAATACATTTGCATTGTTTTCAGTCATTAACTTTGTGATAATTTGTCATAGTAACAATAGTAAACTAAGACATGCTGAGTTCATGCAAGAGTTAGAAGCAATGTAGTATATACACATAGAAACACAAATTAATCTTAAAAATGTCAATGTTACAAGAAAAAAGTTTTTTAAAAATCAGATGTGTGAGTTGGAAAACTCAATTATTTTTAAGATGTCATTCTGCCCAAATTGATACATAGATTCAACATAATCTCAAGCAAACTCTCAGGAGGATTTTTTGCAGAAATTGACAAGTTGATTTTAACATTTATATGGCAATACAGAGGAACTGGAATAGCTAAAACAACTTTGAAAAAGAAGAATAAAGTTGGAGGACTTACATAACTTGACTTGTCCTAAAGCTACAGTAATCAAGATAGTGTGGTATTTGGCATCAACATAGATTAATAGATCAAGGGAATGAACTCTAAAGTCCAGATGCAACACCAAAAATATGATTCATGGAAGAACAAATTGATAAAATGTGCTTTATCAAAACTCAAAACTTCTGCTTTTCAAAAGACTTTAAAGGGAGTGAAAAGAAGCCACACAGTAGGAGAAGATAGTTGCAAATTAAAGTGTATATATGATAAAGCACTTGTATCCAGATGATAAAAATAACTCCCAAAACTTGATAATGAGAAAACAAGCAGTCTGCCCTACAAACTGGCAAAAGATTTTGAACAGACACATCACCAAGAAGACAGATGAATGGCAAATAAACACATGAAAAGATACTCAACTTCATTAATCATTAGATAAATATAAATTAGAACCATTGTAAGATGCCATGGGCCAGGTGCAGTTGCTCGTGCCTGTAATCCCAGTGCTTTGGGAAGCTGAGGCAGGAAGATTGCTTGAGCTCAGGAGTTTAAGACCAGCCTAGGCAACATAGCAAGCTCCTACCTCTGAAAAAAAAAAGAAGAAGAAAAAGAAGAAGGAGGAGGAGGAGGAGGAGGGAAAGAAAGAAAAAGAGAAAGAAAGAAAGAAAGAAAAAGAAAGAAAGAAAGAAAGAAAGAAAGAAAGAAAGAAAGAAAGAAAGAAAGAAAGAAAGAAAGAAAGAAAGAAAGGAAGGAAGGAAGGAAGGAAGAGAAAGAAGAAGAAAGAAAGAAGAAAGAGAAAAAGAAAGAAAGAAAGAAAGAAAGAAAGAAAGAAAGAAAGAAAGAAAGAAAGAAAGAAAGAAAGAAAGAATGAAAAAGAGGGCAGGGCAGGGCAGGGCAGGGAAGGGAAGGGAAGGAAAGGGAAGGGAACGAAGGGAAGGGAAGGGAAGGGAAGGGAAGGGAAGGGAAGGGAAGGGAAAGTTAGCATGCACCTCTAGTCCAAGGTATTGGGAAGGCTGAGGCAGGAGGATCGCTTGAGCCCAGGAGGCTGAGGCTGCAGTGAGCTGTGTTCGTGCCACTGCACTCCAGCCTGGGTGACAAAGCAAGACTCTGACTGAAAAAAAAAAAAAAGAAAAGAAAAAGAAAAAAGAAAAGAAAGAAAAAAGCCACTATGTGCTTTTTAGAATGTCTAAAATTAAAAGAACTGCCTATACCAACTGCTGACAAGTATGTGGAGAAACTAAAACATAAACGTTTCTGATAGGAAAGTATAAGGCTACAACCGCTTTGGCAGAAAAGTTTGACAATTTCTTAAAAAGTTAAACATAGGTTAGGCACAGTGGCTCACACCTGTAATCCCAGCACTTTGGGAAGCCAAAGTGGGCAGATCACCTGAGGTCAGGAGTTCAAGACCAGCCTGGCCAATGTGGTGAAACCTCATCTCTACAAAAATACAAAAATTAGCTGGACATGATGACAGGTGCCTGTAATCCCAGTTACTCGGGAGGCTGAGGCAGGAGAATCACTTGAACCTGGGAGGCAGAGGTTGCAGTGAGCCAAGATCGTGCCATTGCACTCCAGCCTGGGCGACAAAGCGAGACTCCATCTCAAAAAAAAAAAAAAAAAAAAAAAGGTTACACATAAACCTACCATGTAATCCAGACATTCCACTTTCATACATTTATCTAAAAGAAACAAAAGCATATGTCTATTAAAATACTTGTACATGGCCATTCATGGTGGTCTTATTTATAAGAGCTGGAAATCAGACATAACCCAAATGTCCATCCACAGGCGACTAGATAAATAAATGGGTATATTCATACAATGGAATACTCCTCAGCCACAAAAAGAAGTGAACTAATGATGCATACAACATGAATGAATCTCAAGAACAATTATGCTTTGTGAAAGAAGTCAGATAAAAAGTATCATATACCATATAATTCCATTTATGTAAAATTCTTGAAAATACAAACTAACCCACTGAAAGCAGATTAGTGGTTGCCTGGCTATAAGGGGTAGGGGAGGGTAGAGGGTAACAGTAACAGAAACATGAGGAAACCTTAGTGGGAGACAGGTATGTTCGTTATCTTGATTGTTGTGATGCTTCACAGGTGTCAAAAGTTATCTAAACCGATCGGTATAATGTATGCCAATTAGACTTCAACAGAGTGTTAAGATGAACTTGCACAAGTTTAAAAAATAGAATGAGATACGTAACAAGATACCATTTACATAATTAAATATATATATGTATATACACACACATACAAACACTACACATTTTGAAAAAATACTAGCAAATATAAATGCATACATATGTAATGAACACACTAGAAATCTGGCTTCTGGGTGGCTGGGTGGGTGGGTGCTGAGGAACAACACCTGGGGTAAGAGAGAAGAAAGAAACAAAGGAAACAGGAGAGAGATGTCATGCGTGCAGACCAATGATGAGCGAGGAGCACAATGAACTAAACTCTGTATGAACAAAAAAAAATTTTCTCTTTATTACAAAAAAAAGTTTCCTAGGTCAACAGGATGCATTTTTGCCTCACTTTAAAAGGGAACTTTTCTGAGATTTTAATGAAGCTGATGCAATAATTTTGTCTCCAAAGAAAGGCAGCTTCCATTTTAGTGCTTTTGGAGATAAGCTTGTGGCTTGTATATACCATATCTCTGAAAATCCTGTTAGAAATTCTGCTAGCGGCAAAATGCTGCAATTCAGTAAGGGCATAATTAGCTTGATGTTTATAAAGCTCCATCATACCTTCTATGTAGGCCCATTGCACAGATGTTTAAGTACCATCAAGCTGTGTTTTCATATGTACAGCTAATAATTCCTAGCTGTGGTTTCCCTTTAAATAAAGCCAAGACTAGCCAGAAGATGCGCTTACCAGAGGTGTCCCCATGCAAAACATAATTTACTTTTAGTTTATTGCAGAAAAATGTAGGTGGGGGGCAGTTAGAAAATAATTAAAAGTGTGTGCTTCCTTATAACATGCTATCTTACTAACTGAACTTGTAACCTGACATAAATACATTGCATACTGTAACCTGTTTCTCCTGATTATTAACCTTGAGCGTGGCAACCTATAAATCATGCCTGAAACAGCTGGCGCTCAGCATTGCCCCAAAGGTACATGATTACGATCGTTTTATATATATCTTGGTATGCAGACATGAAAAATTCATTGAAGAGACTGGTATTGTAAGACTTATTGTAATGAATTTTCTCAAAAACATAGATCATGCTTAAAATAGGTGTCTGCTTATTATAATGCAGCCATTTATATCTTCTTGAATTACCTTGCCCATAGCTCAGCCATTTTCTTAAAGTCAAACATGATGATACCTAAATAGATTTACTGCAGTCACTTTGCACTGCTTAAAAGTAGAAGTTTGCCTTTTTTCCCTCTTTTTGTTAATACTTAGAGAATCTAAGGGTACAGATTTTTTTTAAAGGGGGGAATTATCTGGAAGACATTCCCTAAAGTCATCCCTATTTACTTGAGTTTGTCAACCATGAACACATAGGGTAGAAAAAAACCCCAAAATATTATGTTTCTCACAACTCACCAAAATGTTGCCCTACTCCTTGCAAAGAATGGCTCATCATATCAACAATTATTAGAATGATAAAATGTTAGAGCCAAAAGGGTCCCCAAGTGTCACTGAGGCCCTCACTGTGCAAATGGAGCAACCCCAGGGAACTGGTGACTTTCAAACAAGGTCGCACATCTGGAAAGGAGGAGGTCCCTGATGTGGCCCCAGATCTCAGGTTTGTAATACTGATAGCTGGGAGAGTGTTTATTAGGTGCGGTTCAGGGCTCAGTGCCTGATGCATGTGAACTGGTGGAATCCTCACTGCAGCCTTCTGAAATGGGCTCTAGCATCCATCCCCACCACCATCCGCCTCGTCCTCATTATTGCGACCAGTCATCTGGGGAAACAGGTCCAGAGAAATGACGTGGCTCGCCTGTGGCACACAACCTGCCGTTGGCTGAGCAGGACTCAACCAGACTTCCGTCAGCCTGAGCCCATCTAGTGGATCACAGCACAGCGCTGAGTGAACGGCCGCACCACCGGAACTGCTTTCACTTCACCTGATGGTTTCTTTTTCGTTTTCTGATGGGGTTGGCCAGGCTTGTAAACTGTTGCTATATGAGTTCATGAAAGACACAGTTTATTAGTTTGCTGGGGCTGCCATAACCAGGTACCACAGACTGGGTGGCTGAAACAACAGACATCTCTTTTCTCACCGTTCTGGAGGCTGGAAGTCCAAGATCAAGAGGTCAGTAGGGTTGGCTTCTTGGGGGCCTCTCTCCTGGGCTTGTAGATGGCCGCCTTCTTCCCGTGCCCTCAGGAGGTCTTCCCTCCGTCTCTGCCTGTGTCCTAATCTCCTCTTCTTATAGACACCAGTCAGGTTGGAGCAGGACCCATCCATACGAACTCATTTTCCATTAATCCCCTCTTAAAGGCTCTGTCTCTAAATGCAGTCCCATCCTGAGGCGCTGGGGCTCTGGTTTCAGCGCGTTCATCTGGGGAGGACACAGTCCACTCCCTCACACATGTGCCTTCTTCTGGTGAGAACCCTACTTACAAAAACACCAATTAGAAATAAACAGCCTCAGTCGCTGTACATGTATAGATCTTCATTCTTTACCTGACGCGAGCTGTTAAAACCGGCAGCACCTCACTTGCTGTGCCCTTTAAAACTGAGTTTGGGAAGGAAGAGCTAGTTTCCCGCAGAGGCGCTCCATGCCCACCGTGCAGCCCCATCCATCGCGCACCTGTGCCCAGCGCGGCCACAGTCCGCGCTTTCCACCCACCGCGGGACCCAGAGGCGTCACTGCTGTGTGGAGCCCTGGCCTTCACGACTGAACAGCATAGCATCAAATGATATTTATAAAATAAGAGGGCAGAAATTCAGACTCCCCAAAGGTGGGCACCTTATGCAGAAACCCTTTTTCCTTTCACCTTTGCTTCCTCCTGGGAAGGAGGAAAGCTGAGGACAGCTCTCCAGGGCCCGTTGTGTTTTGTTTGATTTTTTGACTGAAGGGTGAGTAACAACAAGAGCGTGGTCCTGAGTGTGCTGGGGCTGAGGGCATGGCAGCCATGGGCACTGTTTGCCATCTGGCAGGGGCGGGCACACCTTGGCCACCCAGGAACCTGTGTTAGCTTGGCAGGGATGCCAGTCAGGCCCTATGGCCAGCTTCCAGAAGCCAGACAGGGAGAAAGGACTAATTTCTGTCTTCTGGCTTTGTGTGAGGGCCTAGGGGAGGGACCTCAAGGTAGTTCAGATTGCCTAGAAATTCTATCAGCCTCTATACTCATGAATGAGGAAAAGAATTCATTCCACTAAAAACAAACACACACTCACAAAGCACTGGACAGATACAATGGGGACAACACTCTCTGTGGTACTGTCACCATTCAGGGACAGCACGCACAATAGTTGACATTGTGAACGTGTTTATTTTGTACCAGTCTAAGTAGTTTTACAGGCATTATCTCATTCAGTCTTCAAAACTGGCCTGCACGGAAGGTGGTATTACCATCCCCACTTGGTGCAGAAGAAAAAGGAGGCTGTCCCAACTGCTGGCTGTCACACAAGCGGGAAAAGAGTCCCCTGGGCAGGAGGCATTTTGCAGGGAATGTTCCATTTGCCTGTGGTTTCTCCTCTTCAGGGATTGGTTTTTCATCAGTTTTCCATTTCTGAAGTGGCGTTAAAAGTAATCTCCAATCACTCAAAGCTGCTTTTCTGGCTCTCTTATTACCCTCTCACAAAGGACGTCACAGGTGCTTTGAGGCCCAAACGAAATTTAGGGACCCTCTTTCTAGAAAAATACACGCACACATAACTATGCATCCAAATTCAGGGGATTTAGGGCCATCCACATCCCCTCCCACAAAGCCCATCCACGGACCCAGGTTAAGAACCCTTGTTTTACAGCAGGATTTTTCAAAGTGCAGGCAACTAACAACTACTGCATCATTAAGTCAGTTTAGAGGGGAATGATCTCTTATTTACTTATTCTAATGAAATAGAATACAACAGAAAATATCAGAATGTATTGGAATAAGAGTATTGGGAAGCTTTAAAAACAATTTTCATCAAAATCTGGAAGTGTACGAGGCCCCAGGGCTACTTGTATTGCTCACTGGTGTTTGAGAACTGACTTTCTAGAAGCCTTACCTCTTCCCACGCACTCCAAGCTCAAGTCTGCACTGCTGTCTTCAGCCAAGAACTGCCTGTGTTTCAGGACAGGCAGAAGCCTCATTTCTATAGAACACTCCTTATAAGCCAAAACCACTCCGGCCATTTGCTCAGTGTTTTTAGGCTTCACTCTCCTGTACCACTTCTTTAGAATTTGTCAAATGATGCGAAGTTTTTAAAGTGATCATTTATTGAGTGCCAGTTCAGTGCCAGACGCTAAGAACTTTGCATATTCAGGATTTCTTTTCCTTTTTTATTTTTTCAAGACAGAGTCTTGCTCTGTTGCTCAGGCTGGAGTGCAGTGGCACGATCTCAGCTCACTGCAGCCTCCACCTCCCCGGTTCAAGCAATTCTTCCACCTTAGCCTCCCAGGTAGTTAGGATTACAAGTGTCTGCCACCATGCCTGGCTAATTTTTTGTATTTTTAGTAGAGATGGGGTTTCATCAAGTTGGCCAAGCTGGTCTCAAACTCCTGACCTCAGGTGATCCATCTGCCTCAGCTTCCCAAAGTGCTGGGATTACAGGTGTGAGCCACCGCGCCCGGCCATATTCGGGATTTCTAATCCTCACACAACACTAGAAGGAAGGCATTATCATTATTATGCTTCCAAATTTACAAATGAGGAAGGTGAGACTCAGAGACGAACTTGCTCTACGGCACTGCCACTGTGTGTGTGTGGCGGGAGGTACCTGGTTGCTGTCATTATGTGGTAGAGAAACCACACTATGTGATCTGGAGTCCAAAGACCTGCCTGCAAGATTCAACTAAACCACTTGCTAACCTTGCATCACGGAACCTTATTTCTGTAATCTCTAAAGTCACAACTGGCCTATTTCAAAGTTGTATCCATTGAGACAATGCATGGATAAATGCCCTGAAATCTGCAAAGCACGGGCAGATCTGTTGTTTATATTACCTACCTCAGCAACACTCTTAGGCCCTGGAAGAACCCTGATTATATGCTTTTTCTCTCACCCTTACCCTCCAACACGCCCCTCCAATTGCACATTAAATACTTCCCAATTGGTTGCTACTTAAGGACGAGAATGTTACCTATTATTCCCTTTGTTTAGCATAACCCTGGCATGGCTTTCAAAAGAAAGTGTCCTTAATACACAAAAAGACTCCATGACATTTGTCCCTAAGACAGCAGAGACTCAATGTGGAAAGGCCGAAAGCAAAACATGGCTGCATTTAGTCCATCAAGCAAGAATGTCTAGATACAGAAGGAAATCCCCTTGTGGACACCAGCAACAGGAAGCCATCCTCAGGGCATTGCTGCCTCCGTTTTTAGGTCACCATCGGCAGCACCTAAGAGAAGGGGAATATCATGATCATGTTGATGCGGGAGAGATGTGAGTCTTAGAAATTTAACTGAAGTTACTAAACTTTTTTCTTTTTTGCAATAATTCAGAAGCCTAGATGGTTTATACTTAAAGCAAAACAAGATTAGTTTAAAGCTGTTCCTGTTCTGGATAGTGATCTGGTGCAGGAAGCTAAAATTACAAGGAGCAAGGACAACCGATCAAATCCACATGTCCTCTCCCAGGGTCTCTGGGCTCAGTACCTTCCTCATTATTCAACGCATTTAGCCACAGCTGACAATCAAGTGGCTAGGATAATTTGTACCTGTAACAGCTATTAGAACAGTAAGTTTGTCTAACCCTTCAAGTTGTTGTGGATTTCAGCATCTCCTTGAAGTCAGGGGGCACATCAAGCCCTGTACATACAATCCATGAGAATAAATGTGCCAGATCAGCATGCACCTAAAATCTGCAGATGCGTGTCCAGAAGCGGGTATATCGTAGTACAAAATAAAATTGTAAACTACTTTGGGTAAGCTTTCTGACCAGGACAGGCATGCTGGAAGCATGTCAGCTGGAGATGACATTTTGGCCATTTAGTCATTTGAGCTCCAAATACAAGAAACACCAAGTGATTCTCAAAGTTGCTCTTCTTCTTGCATATATTTCACAGCATGTTCTCCTAGGCTTATGCACCTTGGAAGGCCACTGTTGTTTTGCTCATTTGGCCTGCCCCCAAACACATAAGAAAGCAACATAAATACAAAAAGCTTTGGTTTCCCCGACATCCACATCGTAAACAATATTCAGGTTTTTGTAGTTACTATCCCCAACAGCAAGATTTTAATGATCATAAACAATTGATACCTGCACAGTCCTCAGCAACAGATGGTTTTATGGTTGAAATGTAAAGGGACATTTTCTGCTTTAATTTTATCCCCCACTGCCATCACCACGTATTCTGATGGTCAATGAAATTCTTTTCGCAAAGGGGACTAGGCGCTGGGGGCCGATGGGCAAGCCAGCACTTTGTCATTGAGTTGCCACGGCTGTGTTACTAACAGAACACACAGGTTCTATGCAAACTGGGACTCCCAAGAAAAGGAGTTTGCGGGGGGCAGTTTGTAACTTTATGTTTTGGAGAGTAAAATTTTTTTCATGGTTTTAAGTAACCCTTGGGGCAATTCTGAGTCAGTCCAGCTGTTCCTCAGAAGCTAGCCATGGCTGGAGGAGCAGAAACCGGGAGCTGAGAAACAGGCCAGCCTCCTCGGGGGAAGAACAATGCCTCCGCAGTCAGACACAATGGCCGCCTCTCATTTTCCACCAACTCTCACAATAAGATGGAAAGGACCATGGAGCTGCCTTGCAGGGCCCCCTGAGCCTAGAGAGAGAACATTAGCTCTGCAGCTACAGATATGCAAATCCGCTGTGAGAGCTACAATAGCCTAGGAAAGCCCCGTGGGTGGGGACAGATGAAGCAACACTGTTCTGCTGGGGCTATTTTCCATCCTTGTAGGAACCATAGGTTCCAGACTTTGTCATCTCAATTTCTACAAGCTGGGGCTGGCTTTTAGGGCCATTCAGATACAAGGTAGAAGAAAGGGCAATATTCACTATCCAGAAATCCTAGAGAATATCCTCAGTAACGTGCAGAAATACTCAGATTGTCGGTTGCATAGATCATATCATTAACTCAGCATGGATATAAAGCCTGCTTGTTAATTTTTTTTTTTTTTTTTTTTACTTGAGCATCTTTCAGGCATTCTTCAATAATCACTTCTGTGATGCAGCATGAGATTCTGGAACTTTCTGATTTGTTCTTCAGATCACACCATCAGTTGTTTATTAAAATACCTTGTAGCTTGATGTATTTTAGGTTTTTGTTTAAGATCCTGGACCTGAATTAACATTGATGATGGGTTTATCCTAAAACAGATGGGCCACAGCTAGCCACCACATTCGCTGGAAAAGTCTGAATTCTAGTTCTGGCCACCACACTTGTGTACTACTCGGCCTTGGGCAAATGACCCTGCCTCACCTGGTGAAGGGGTGGTGGCAACAAGACTGGCCTAACTTACCAGGGTGTGGTGTGGATTAACTCACCAGTGCCTATTAACAAACACAAATGCTGAATTCTGAAATGTCGAGCTTCCCAATTCCTAGGGAAACATGGTGAAACATGTCAAACAGGATGAGTTTTCCAAACTGTCATGTGCACTCCCTTAAACTATTAAATTTACAGCCTGCTTAGGTTTCAGTCATCCAGCCTATAACCAAGTTGATGTCTCTTGAACTGAGGCTGACAATTATGAGGTTTTGGATTGCAAACCATTGCAGTACCTGGCTCCTGTCACAGAAGAGAATCAGGTTTCTCTCATTTGTAATCTTGAAATCGAGCTTTCAGATCAAAATGCAGAGGCGGCAAGGGGACAATGGAGGAAGCCACCTGGAGTATAAAGTGATTCCTAAGCAGTATTTTGACTTAGTGCTACTATTTATTATACATTAGAAAACTATTAGGCTGTCCTTTAGCTACAACTCCAAATTTATCATGACATTTGTCTTGGAGCCCAGGAAGGACCTCATGAGAAGGGAAGGCTCACAGCAGGATCCAACTGTGGAGAGGCACCAGCACACTTAAGTAGCATGCCTGCAAACATGTGAAATGGGATTCTGCCATCTTTGTTCAAGTGAAGAATATTTCAACCTGCTTAGGAGCTAAACACATTTTTAGAGTAAATCATTCTGCCGGGCGCGGTGGCTCACGCCTGTAAGCCCAGCACTTTGGGAACTGAGGCAGGCAGATCACTTGAGGTCAGGAGTTTGAGACCAGTCTGGCAAACATGGTGAAATCTCATCTCTACTAAACATACAAAAATTAGCCGGGCATGGTGGCAGATGCCTATAGGCCCCGCTATTCAGGAGGCTGAAGCAGGAGAATCTTGAACACGGAAGGCGAAGTTGCGGTGAGCCGAGGTCATGCCACTGCTCTCCGGCCTGGGTGACAGAGCAAGACACCATTTAAAAAAAAAAAAAAGAGTAAATAGTTCTGAAAGTAAAGATATTAGATGTAAAAATATTTGAAATTTTTTCACTACCTTATTCTTTAATTTCATTTAAATTACATAGTACACATTTGATTAAGGAGATCCAAATTAAAATTCAACTCTACATCTGTAGATCCAAAACAAGGTTTATAGACCAATAGATCTATCGGGATGGTGGCGCTATGTTGCACTGCATAAAATAACTTATAATACTTAGAAAACGATCATCCTAACCCTTACCAGAAAATCTTCAAATTAAGCGGCTCCTCTGCCAAAAATCTCAGTGATGAAATGCTTAGAGTCTTACATTAGGTAAAATATTTCAGAAGGTAATTTATTCATCTATTTTGCCAAATGTAGCTTATTTTACTACATCTGTAAAACTGTGGTAAATCTTACCTGTGCTTAAGAAAACATAAAATTGCTCATTAGAGAGCCAAGTTGAATAAGATGTATTCTAACTTTTAAGTGCTTGTTAGAAGTCATTTACATTGTTTTGCTTCCTAATTTAAATTTATTGATGGCCCTAGAGACACAGAGATGTTTGCTGTAACACACATTGCTTCAACAACACTCATTCTCACCTCCTCTGTCAGAAGTAATTTCTAAAAACTCTTCCCACAGATAATTAACAAATAATTTTCATTGAACTAAAAAGAAAATTTTGTAACAGACATGATGGAAAAATTTCTTTTCCCAGTATCTTCTTCTAACAGTAATCACAACATTCTTATTTTAAAAAAACAGCATGGTGAACGTTCTTTATCTGTTAGTTTTTAGTAGTAGTCCTGAAGAATACAAATTATTCACTGAGAAGTTCATTTAAATTGGAGGGTCTACCTCTTCAAAACATATCCCAAGTCCATGCACGGCTTTCATTCTCCATTACTGCCCACTACCTTGACCCAAGGCTGCTACAGCCATCTCACAACTGGAATTCCTGACTCCCCTTTACAAGGGAGTTTTTTG
Organism: Theropithecus gelada; assembly: GCF_003255815.1. Classification (NCBI taxonomy): domain Eukaryota; kingdom Metazoa; phylum Chordata; class Mammalia; order Primates; family Cercopithecidae; genus Theropithecus; species Theropithecus gelada. The sequence goes on along the minus strand of NC_037676.1, from coordinate 63,081,261 downwards.
AACTGCAGACATAATGATCTTTCAAAAACAAGAAAATGACCCTTTTTTCTGCATAAAACCTTCAGAAGACTTTCTACAGCACTTAGCATGAAACCCAAATCCTCCACCAGGGCCATCCAGGCCCTATGTAATCTGACCATGCCTCCCAAGTTTTCAAAGCAGATGGCCTCTCCACTCCTTATTCCAAGCTCATTACCAACTCAAGGTCTTTGCATTTGTCATTCCTTTAGTCTGGACCATTCTCCAACTACATCTCAGTCTGCCTACTGCTCATCACTCAGGTGTGAGCTGTCTCCTCCATAGAGAGCTCTTTCCTGGCCATCCTATCACCTTATTTAAGTCTTCCTTGCTCTGCAAACATTTTATTTGTATTCTGTTATCCATCTCTTCGTACTAGGATATAAGCTGCATGACAGCAGGGGACTAGTCTGTTTGCTTTCATTTCTATATTCCCAGCACAGCCTCTAGCACACAGCACCCAATGTTGCTGATGAATGTTAATTACACTAGCACAGTGCTTAGGAGTCTGGGCTTTGGAGTTAGATCAATCAGGGTTCAAATACCAGGCTAGCAATTTACTATCTCAGTAACTTATTTGGACAAATTCTTTTTAAAGACTTGATTTCTTTATAAAATAGAAGTATTTGTGGGGCAAAATAAATCCAAATTTAAATGAGGTAGGTGGGATTCATTTCCTTAGCCAGAGTTAAGGCTCTAATTCAAGACTTTCTCTTAATTCCCAACCTCAAACTTAAGATGTTATGAAGGGGGAAAAACAGCAAACTTTCAGTCATCCTTATGTCATGATTTTCTTTCAGAGACCTAAAAGTGCAGTGTTTTAGGAGCATATACACAGGCTTCTGCAGTCAGACGGCCTGAGTTCAAGTCCTGCTCCTGCACTTAACTGCTGGCAGTGATACCAACTCCCGGGCCTCAGCCTCCTCAGGGAAGAACAGCACTTCCATCAGGGAGCAATGCCAGGAGAACCCTTGGCACCTCAGTGCTTCCTCCACGCTAGGCACACCATCATACCCATTAGTCTCTCACTGAATTGAAAATACTTCTTACTCATGCCTGTAATTCCAGCACTTTGGGAGGCCGAGGCGGGCGGATCACAAGGGTCAGGAGATCCAGACCATCCTGGCTAACACGGTGAAATCCCGTCTCCACTAAAAATACAAAAAAATTAGCTGAGCATGGTGGCAGGCGCCTGTAGTCCCAGCTACTAGGGAGGCTGAGACAGGAGAATGGCGTGAACGCAGGAGACGGAGCCTGCAATGAGCCGAGATCACACCACTGCACTCCAGCCTGGGCAACAGTGAGACTCCGCCTAAAAACAACAAAAATAAAATGCTTCTAACTTAGGTAGATTCAAGATCTACTATCAAGAATGAATTTCACTGGAAGAACAAAATGCATTTTCCAATATGAAAATGTGAATGACATTAAAGCCATGTCAACAGATGCTGGAAGGCGCACATAACAAGCCAGTGAGCCCCATCAACTCAGGGGTCCTCTGGCCACGAGCAACTGATGGCTTTGCTTTGAAGATCATCATTGCTCTTCAGATCTTATTCTAACAGTGTCACGTTATATTCTCTATTTACAGAGGCTCATAGGAAAATTTCCAATACTACAAACAACTTTTAAAAAACACCCTTTAATGACTCATTTTATTAAGCAAATTCTCCCTGCTAACATCTTTGTTACTTAAATACTTAAATTCCCTATACTTTAGGCAGATCTAGTTTTACTTTTCGGTGTTTGAATAATTCCCTTTCAAAAAATATTCTCTTCAAGGCACTTTCCTCCCATGTGCACAGCCCATTCACTTTCAGCAGACAACGGGGATGATAAATAAAAGCCATCACAGGATCTGTAAGGTGGATGGTTCAGGTTGTTCCTTTCCCAGAATCATTAAGGGGCATAAACGAACTGAATCTCATTGTCTGGGAGGAATTTGCACCACCTGTCTGGCAGCACACTGGCTGGGGGTGGACTGTGTGCGGACGTCCTGGGGGGAGGGTGTGGAGGAAGGCAACACACACAAAACACTCTCGTCCACATCCCTTCCTCTGCTTTTTAACTGGATGAAAATACGGCTTTGTGTTGGTTCAGGTGACATAAAAAGGTGAAAACAGTAGATCTCAAATTATATTTTACTTTAAATATCAAAGGTCGAAAAGGGGTCCACAAATCAGTAGCTCCTGAGACTGTGCGTGCGCGCGTGCGTGCTTAAGTCGGTCTGTTTCAATTCCACATGGGTTTTTCCACACACTGGTTCCTGGCATCGAGCGCTGGTCTGCAGGACACCAGAGTGCCTTTGTGTCCCTTGCTGACACTACTGCATTGTGTTTTTCTACCCATTAACCAAGGATAAATGACCTAGATATTGTGCCTATTAAAGCCTCATTTTTCTTTTGCCCTTTTGTTCTTCAGTGTACCACATTATCACATGCTGCACACATTTCTAAGTATTCTCAGTCTCAGATGCCCTTTTGAGGGAGTAATAGGAGCTTTTTGTATGCATTTCTGTTGAGATATCTGGAGTGGAATTATGTGAGAGTAATTCAAGGTTTTCTTTCCTGTTTAGTCTTGGAGACAGTTTAGTGTATTACTAAAAGCTAATCTAGTATAAGAGGATATATCAAGAAACTACAAAAGCCAGAATGCTGTATTTGCATCTATTGCGAATACAAAAAATAGAGTGAACACCAGTTTCCCTATATACTACATTCTATAATTACATCTCTGCATATCATGGGTCACTTTTATTAAAAGCATCATTACTACAGTTGGCAGCAATTTACATTTTATCTTACATGATAGCAGTTTTCCAAGAAAAAAATAAAAGGACATCACAACAAAGAAAAACAATACATTTACAAAGTCATGTCTGTAAACTTCAAGGCTAGTTTAGAGCTGAGGTAATGCTGTTTTAGCTTTGTGGCTAAAGTAACAAAGTCCTTTAATTTAAAAAAGGTACCTGATTCTCTCTTCTCTCACTCTTTATTTATTCATCTATTTATTTTGTTTTTACCAGTGCATTACAAGACCACAAGACAATGGAACTGTAGTTCTGTCTGGCAAGAACCCTCCCAGTAGGTGAGTTTTCCAAAGGGACCCTTCACATTCAACAGCTGCCTTATTATTGCTGCGCCTCGGGACAGAGGCGTTCACACTAGCGTGGAGATTGTCAGAGTGGGTGGATGTGTGTGGATGCGCGAGTGTGGGAACCCCATACAGTCAAAAAGGGAAACAAATGAGCAAGGATGATATGTATGGTAAATTTCAGCTTGACCTTCACAGCAAAAAAATTAAAAATTAAAATTAAAAAATTAAATATATAACTTCATACTTCCTTTGAGCAGCACCTTCTTCCATTAGTGCCACTCAGTTACAAATTGCTCTTTATTATAATACCAATGGTACCAAGAGAAAAAAAAAAGCAGAGCATTATGTAAGTTTCCTTAAAAAGACATGATCACCTCTCAAATTTCATCTCTCCTAGGGATAATAAATAATGCACTGCACAATACTTAATGACCAAGATACCTTTTGACACACCTGTATAACATGACTTGAACTTTTTTTTTTTTTTTGCTACACTATGTTACAGAACAGCTTATAAAACTAGGTATGAACATTAACTGTGAGTGTAAACAGTAGGACTACCACTTGTCAAAAGTTTTAAACACTTGAACTGGAACTGGTACTGGTTATTCATCATTTTCATTGTTTTCTATTTCGTCCCCCCCATCAAGTGAGTCTAGCTCTTCACCCTGTGCTATTTCGTCTTCTAAGAGGGAGGACTCTGCAGTCTTATCCAGGCTCTCCTCGGCATCGCTGCCTTCAAGGGTCTCTCCATCTTTAAAGGGTCCTCCCTCGGCCTTGTCAGCAGCAGCCTTTTCTTCGCTCGAGCCCACGGCATTCTGAAGTCCTGCCAATGCTGGGAACCCAGGCAGCGTCAATCCCCCCAGTCCTGGAGGTAGAAACATGGATGGGTAGAAGAGGCCTGGGGCCATGGTGGACAGGAGGAAAGGGTTGAAGGCTAGTGGGTTTGAGGGCAATCCGGCCGGGGCAGTAGCAGCACCAACAGATCCATTCGCAGAGTCAGCAGCCGAAACAGCATCTGTGCTTTTCTCAGAGTCTTTGTTCTCGTCTTCATTCTCATTTCCTTTCTCCTCTCCTTTTGAAGTGCTGTCTTCCGGTTCTCCTTGACTAGAAGCAGTAGTGGTGTTTCCAGTAGCAGCTGACAGAGGGTTATTCAACAGCCCGCCCAAGCCAAACACGTTGGGCAGGCCCGCCATTCCTGGCAGCATCAGGGGCAGCACAGCAGCAGGGTTCTTCGCATCGCCTCCGGCGGTGGCAGCTGTTGCCAGTCCTGGAGGGAAGCCCATGAGGCCTGCCAGCTGGAGCGACTGGAGATTCTGGAGATTCTGAAGGCTCGTCAGGTCCATTCCAGCAAACAGGCTGTTCACCAGCAAAGGGTTGATCCCTGACGTGGAGGCCACAGCAGCAGCGGCCGCGGCTGCTCTGGCGATCTCACTTTTGGGCCTTCTTCCTCTTCTGCTCGCTCCCTCTCCCCGCACCACAGGCCCAGTGAGAAGGCGGTCAAACATCGATTCGGGAACAAAACCCTGGAGGAGAGGGGAGGCAAACAATGGCTATAAAGGCTGCCGAAGACAACTTGATCTCAATGTGAGCCTCTGTGGTGAACCTGCCATTCCAAATAGAAATACCTAAGTAGTTCTTCCCTTCTAACAGCTCAATGATAAAACTTAATGACAGCAAAACTTGTTTTTATTATTATGTTAGCTTGCTGAACTGCAGAAAAATTGCTCAGGGCTACTCATCAGTGAGGTAAATGTCAAGTTAGCTGCATCCATAACTAACTCAAGAAATCATACATCAGGAAGTACATGATGGGGTACAAAAATAAAGTTAGACAGGATGAGTAAGATCTAGTTTTCGGTAACACAACAGGGTGACTACATAGTCAACAATAATTTATTGTATGTTTTAAAATAACTAAAAGAGTATAATCGCATTGTTTGTAATACAAAGGGTAAATGCTTGAGGTGATGCATACCTCATCTACCCAAAGTGATTATTATGCACTGTGTGCTTGTACAAAAATATCTCATGTACCCTATATATATACCTACTATGTACCCATAACACATTTTTATAAAGGAAAGTACATAATGTATAATTATATCAAATCATCACTTGAAGCCAGGTGCCGTGGCTCATGCTTATAATCCCAACACTTTGGGAGGCCAAGATTAGAGAGGATTTCTTGAGCCCAGGAGTCTGAGACCAGCCTGGGGCACATAGCAAGACCCTATCTCTATGAAATTAAAAAAAATTATCCAGGTGTGGTGGCATATGCTTGTCATCTCAGCTACTTGGCTAATCAGGAGGCTGAGATGGGAGGACTGCTTGAGCCCAGGAGTTTGAGGCTGCCAAGTGAGCTATGATTACACCATTGCACTCCAGCCTGGGTGACAGAGCAAGACCCTGTCTCTTAAAAGAAAAAAACACCATGCTGTACACCTTGAATATATATTTGATTCATCAGTTAATTTTTGTCAATTAAATATCTGTCAATTAAAAAAATTTTTTGGCTGGGCAGTGGCTCACACCTGTAATCTGAGCACTTTGGGAGGTCATGGCAGACAGACTGCTTGAGGTGAGTTCGAGACCAGCCTGGGCAATGTGGCAAAATGCCTTCTCTACAAAAAATACAAAAACTAGCCAAGCTTGGTGATGTGTGCCTGTAGTCCCAGCTGCTTGGGAGGCTGAGGTGGAGGATTGCTTGAGCCTGGGAGGTTGAGGCTGTAGTGAGCTGTGATTTTGCCACTGCACTCCAGTCTGGGTGACAAAGACCTTGCCTCAAAAAACAAACAAAAAAGATATTGTATGGGAGAAAATTTATGAAATAGTATAACATAATATAAACCCAGGATGTTTTATCCCCTCTATAATGTGTTATTTTGGATATTTCAAATATGTGTAAGAGAAAAAGTATTTTTGAAATATGGAAAATGTAATTATATTTTATTATCTACCCTAGAAAAATGAAAACTTATGTTCACACCAAAACCTGTACACAATTGCTTATAGCAGCTCTAGTCATAGTTTCAAAAATCAGGAAATAACCCAGATGTCCTTCAGCGTGTGAGGGCTAAGCCGTGCAGTGTCACATCTATGCAATGGAGAGAGCTACTCGGCAACAGAAAGGAGCGAACTGTGACACGTGACCATTGATGACCTTCCATATGATGAGCAAAAGAAATTGCTCAGTTCTTCCAAACTTATGTCCTTCATGCTTACATTTTATGACATTCTCAAAAAGGGATGGAGAACAGGTCAGTGGCAGCCAGGGGCTGGGGGTAGGGGAAAGGACAGTATGAGGGAACTTGAGGGGGTAGGGGGATGGAACCCTATTCTGACTAAGGTGTCAGTTCACAAACTCACACCTGTGTTAAGATTGACAGAACGTTACACTGAAAGAAAAGTCAGTTTTAATGTATAATTAAAACAAACAATCAGCATGTCATGAATGAACTTTTAAAAAGCTAGTAATAACAAAATCTTTTAGGTAGAACTGTTGTATTTTTTTGTTGTTTTTCTTAAATCAGAAATCACAGTTAATCTTAATGATCTCAACCACCATACATCCCATTCCACAGGTGAGCTGTTAAGTAGACTTACCTGGGGCAGTTCCCCTTGGAGAAGTCTACCTCCAAGACTGTGAATGTATGTTTCCATACAAACCTTTTAAATTGGAGCTGACAAATGAATTCACTTTGGATTAATGATGTATTGATGTAAGAAATGATATATTAATGATGTATAAAATGATGTATGAAAATGATGTATTATGTCAATTCTTTTAAGCTAAGAATAAGTTACAACTGAATAATTAATGGCCAACAGAAAACAAGAAAGACTCGGGAAAAGTTTTGTATAGCTGCCTTTCTTGACAGAAACGCAGTTTGTACTTACAGATTGCTTAACTATATCAGTCCAGTCTGGAGCAACTGCAAATTCAGGATTTTCTTCCAGCCACCTGGGTAGATCCTTCATCGGAGGCGCCATAGCTCCACCCATCTGGGTAGAGGCATTTGACAAATGATTAAAAACACAGTCTTCCCTCTCCTCTCTGTTAATCTACTCCCTACTCCTTCTATAACACACACACACACACACACACACACACGCAATCTGGCAGACAGGATTCACACACACACACACACACACACACACACACACACACACACACACACGCAATCTGGCAGACAGGATTCTTTTCCCTTATAGAAGAGGGCAGGATAAAACACTTCTTTCTGGGCTAAGAAATCACATAGTGATCAGTTCCCTTTCCCAGCGTTTACCTTCTTCCCATTTCGTTTATTGACAACAGGCACCCTTTCTTCTCCCGTCAAAGTGTTTATATCCAATTTATTAGGGTTTCGACATCTATGTCGTTTCTGTTTCGGTTTCTGAAATGAGGAAAATAGCACATCTGCATTCTTCTGCAAAAGAAAAAACATATTTAGTAAAACTGGTATTTAGTACTTAGTCTTCTCTATATAAATGCCAAAGAAAACTGTCAGATCATCTTCAATTATTATGGAAGTTTCAAGAATCATTTTAATTATTAATATTAGAAACCATATTCTTCTCTTTGAAAGAAAAAACTCCTTCTTTACCCCTGTCCATTAAGGAACATGTAAGTGCTGGCTTTTCCTTTTGTCTATCAATAAGCTCACTTAAAGTTTTTCTTTAAATGTTTAACCAAGTTGTGATATTTTTAAAGGAGGCTTTCTATAGTACTTTTACTAATTTCTAGTTAGTCGCTTGAATGAACACAAGAGATGATACCCCATCAACAACATGAGACTGTCTGTAATGGGAACTAACCAACAAATAGATCTTGTGAGGGGGTAGGGATACATTCTGAGTGGCAAGAACACTAGGCTGAACAAACAAAATAACACAACAAAATAAAATGTAAAACCCTACATTTAAGTTTTTAAAAATCAATCACATAAATTTGGAAAGCAAAAGACTTGCATTGCTAGCTAGCAAACAGTTTGTGTGACAAACCATTTGGAGATATGAACTGTCTAATGTTTAATATAAGGCACCAGCGTTAGTTGCCGTAAAAGCAGCTAATACAATCTTGGGCTGCACTAACTGGTCAAATCTCTGGAAGTGATGGCTTCATAGCACTCTGGGATGGCGGAGCCTTGTCTGGAGACTAGAGAAAGTGCATTCAAGAGTGTTACCCCAATACTAAGACCGCCTGGAAACAATGCCATGGAAAGAATAACTGAGGAAGTCACATGAGTTTGATGGGAGAAGCAAACAGTAAGGAAATGCATAATGCACATCTTCAAATAACCATAAGGCTGCCTTCAGTAAGACAGACCTAAAGCTAGTATCTGAAATGAAGAAGATTCAACAACAAAGACCTGGGAAATGTTTGAGACCAGGAAACATTCAAGGAAAAGGCAGAGGGACCAGCTGTCAGGGATTTCTATGTTGTAAGGGAATGAAGTGGACCGGCCTGCAATATTCCTTCCAACTCTAAACTCTGCAATACTCACTGGTACATAACTTGGCATATCAACAGTGTAAGTAGGGTGCAGCTTCAGCCATTCAACTAAATCCTTATTTTTAGGAGCATCTTCCCCCACCAGCCTTGTCCCATCTTCGAGACTGATAACAGGGATCCGTGTGTCTGGGTCCAGCTGTCCGGGAGAAGGAATGTTTCTTGTTGGTGGGGTCTCTATATCTTCTTCAAAAGCTTTGGTCACCTCAGCATCCTCCTGCAGAAAGTTCACAATGGTATGAATTCTCACACAAAGAGAGAGCCTCTGACAATGTCCTATTTCAAGAAAATGCTATCCTAGAATGGATCTTTGATCAAAAAGGGAAAATAGTTACTAGAAACAATGTCAGTTTGGGAACAGCTATTAAAAGTCAGAAAAAGAGGCTGGGTGCAGTGGCTCACGCTTGTAATCCCAGCACTCTGGGAGACTGAGGTGGATGGATCACCTGAGGTCAGGAGTTATAAAAAATACAAAAAATAGCCAGGCATGGTGGTGCTTGCCTGTAATCCCAGTTACCTGGGAGGCTGGGGCAGGAGAATCACTTGAACTCAGGAGGCAGAGGTTGCAGTGAGCAGAGATTGCGCCACTGCACCCCAGCCTAGGCGATAGAGTGAGACTTTTTCTCAAAAAAAAAAAAAAAAAAAGTTAGAAGACGAAACTTTTATATCATTCTTCACACTGTAGAATAGTAAGAAGGTAAAAAATGTATAGTCCACTAAGGTTCCATGCTTTGAAACCCTAAGCCAGCCACTGGGAATACAATATGGGGAGTATAGTCTGAGTTGATATGCATGAAGGGCGGCCTCTCAAGCTCTCTTGGAGATCCCCAAATTAAATTAAAGATAAATTTAATTTATCAAAATATATTAAAGATATTATTTAATAATGTTTAGATATTAATTAATTAACAAAATAAATTGAAGATAATTTATACTAAAGGAATTTCTAAAAGCCAGTTTATATGCAACTTATTGGCAATCTGTGCACAATATAATTTTGCTGGTAGTGGGACATTTTGTCTCAGGTATGTGTGGCAACATTGGAAAGAACAACACTAACTGAAGTCTACAGTTATTTCAACCTCCAGACACCCATTTCTCCTTCCCCACAGCTCTACCATGGCCGAGGCCTGCGTCACTTCCCACCCAGGTTATTGCAATATTCCTAAATGGTCTCCCTGATTCTAACCCCACCTGTCTTCAATCCAACCTCCACACCACAATGCTGGAGTCAGTTTTCTAAAATGCAGCTTTTCCCAGTTCAAAAAATTATGTCACATCACTCTCCTATTTTTTTCAATAACTGCATTCCTATTACCTCCAGGACAAAATCCAAGTTCTTCCGAATGGCATCTCTCTACTCTTACACATGTTCTCTGCCAACCCTTTTAAAATGACCAATTCTTACATGATCTTCAAAACTTAACTGAAGTACAGCCATCCATAGGGAAACTTCTTCATCTGTTTCTCCCCATATCCTCTTCCCTCTACTCCTAGGCTTCCTTTGGGCTCATAAAGTACCCTAGACATGTCTTGGTCATGGCACACGTGCACAACCAGGACACATTATTATTTATCTGTTACCCCTTCCTCAACACTGCATTCTCTAGTGCAAGCACTTGTCAGGACTGTGTCTTCTGACTCTCAGTGCCGGCACAGGGAATAGTGCCAGCTTGTCCACTGTTGCTGAATGCATTCTTTTTCATGGCAGCACAGTTAGAGTGCTGACAAAATACTAAATTCTAGGATCTGTCCTCTTTCATCCAGGTAACACTGCTGGCCTTTACATCTCTTTCCTACTCGGTTTATTTACAGATCGATCAGTGCTTTCCTTGTATTTTATGTGCATGCACATCACCCCCGACAACACCAAATGAGGAATCCCTACATTTCAAAATGTGACAGTTAAAAAAAAAAAGTTTTAAAAACACATTCTCTAACTTCAATTAGGAATTTTCTCAGGCTTTCTAAATGTGACTTCAGAAAAATATCAACAAATTCTTAAAGACTTAAAATAGTGAAATGAATAAAATCAGTCACACATTTAAAATAGGGTGTGTAGAAGCAAGCACCTGGGTTGCATTATTAATTCCTAACACCTGGTCCAGAAATAAAGCTGTGTCATGATCCAAATATTGAACATAATTGCCTGTAATCCCAGTACTTCAGGCGGCTGAGGTGGGTGGATTACTTGAGCCCAGAAGTTCGAGACCAGCCTGGGCAACATGGTGAAACCCTGTCCCCACCAAAAATACAAAACAATTAGCCGAATATGGTGGCACACGCCTATAGTTCCATCTACTCGGGAGGCTGAGGTGGGAGAATCACTTGAGCCCGGGAGGTGAAGGCTGCAGTGAGCCAAGATTGTGCCACTGTGCTCCAGCCCGGGTGACAGAGTGAGACCCTGTCTCAAAAACAAACCCTGTTTCAAAACACAAAAAACCCTACAAATATTGAACATGATAATAAACAAAAAGAAGTGTCAGCTGCAGAAACTTCCTAATTTGTTAAAGTTTATGGAGAAAGAATTTATCAGTCAACAAAATCTATCAAAGAAGTAGTTTCAAACAGAAAGGCTAATCACTAGTGCTACAACTCTGTTTCAGGGCCATACCCCTAGAAATGGTGTTTTAACTTACGGAAAACATATAAGTCACAGCTAGTCCATTACAAAGTATACTTTTACAGGATTCCGAAAACAATCATACCATCAACAAATGTGACCATTATGATGACTGGTGCATTGGTAATCAATTTTGAAAAAAAAAATTTTTTATTTTTTTGAAACGCAGTCTTGCTCTGTCGCCCAGGCTGGAGTACAGTGGCGCGATTGTGGCTCACTGCAACCTCCACCTCCCGGGTTCAAGCAATTCTCCTGCCTCAGCATCCTGAGTAGCTGGGATCACAGGCACATGCCACCAGGCCAGGCTAATTTTTATAATTTGAGTAGAGGCAAGGTTTTGCCATTTTTGCCAGGCTGGTCTTGAACTCCTGACCTCAAGTGATCTACCTGCCTCGGCCTCCCAGAGTGCTGGGATTACAGGCGTGAGCCACTGTGCCCGGTCCAATTTTGAAAATTTACTCTGAATGCTTCTGTTTTAATTAGACTCCACCAGAGGGCAAACAAATTTCAGTGAATGTTATTTTTCGTTTCTGAACTTCAACTCAACCATGTCTTATCCCGCCTTCTTATTAAGCTTTCTCTGGGTTCAAGAAATAGAAAATGGGCAAATAATAATAGGGATGGAGTAAGAAAAAACATGCTGCAACAGACAACTGTCTTCCCTCAATCTCAAATTTCAGTATTTCCCAAACTATGTCCCACTGCTTGAGGAAGGGGCCAGGACGGCCCAGCACCTGGAAGGCTTCCCAGAGCACCCACTCTTCACAAGACAGACAAGGAGCTCCAGCCACTATGGTGACTGGGGCTTCTAGTCAATAGGTTCAAGATATATAGTACTAAACCATTTTTTTAAAAAACACATGTAAATGTGCTCTTTGGGATAAAATTCTGGTCATCAGTGAGTCAGGCACCACATTTTTGGGTGAGATGTAGTTGGAGCAGATTAAGAAAGAAAATCATTTTGATTATACTGCATTCATTTATTTCCTCTGAATTGAGAAAGGGAAAGTCAAAATCCATTGGTTCATACGTTCTATTCAAACCTATTCTAGCAAAGATGCAGCTCAGATTTTTAAAATACTTACAGAGGTAGGAGAATTTGCCGTCACTAGCTTTTTATGTTAACACAAATCTTAGGTCCAAAACGAAACATTTATACTAATTCTAATAAATGCCAGGCCTAAAACACATCAATAGCTTTAAGAGCAGAAACTTGTTTCACCTCGAGAATTCAGATAACAATTCTAGGCTCAGAAGAACATGTTTCTGGGTTGGGCTGTTCTTCTGGGAGCAATCAACACATCAGAACTTGGGAAGAATACATCCTCAAGCTACAGTTCGTTCAGGCCAAGTGATCTGTATCAATGATCAGAATCATGACTGTTCACTGTAAAACTATTTCTTTAGTGGAGGAAGCTGGCTTTCATACCATGCTGCTGAGAGAAACACAGCCCAGCAGCGTGAGCATCACGGGACCCTCAGCTGTCAACATGTGCAATCGCCATGCAGGCAAGCTCCCCGACTTACTGCACTCAATGACGTCCGTTTGTGGCTCATGAAAAGCAGATCAAGGCCCTCCACATTTTTCCTCCTTCCCCGCCTCCTCTTCATAGGAGGCTCTCCATCCACTAGGGAGCCATTAAGGAGATGCCTTGTGGGTGTGCGCGAAAGGCCTGCTTGGAGCAGTTCCATTTGAGTCTTAAAGGCATCAGACACTGGTGTCGAGACATTAGGCAAGATAAACTTTGAAGAAAGAGATGAAAAATTTGAGGTAGAACTTGTTGCCTCTCTTGAGGCCTTCGATAAATCTACAACTTTTTCTTGTCCATTTTCTGAGACCACCTGAGACTCTCGAAGCTGGGCAACCATCTCCATGAGATTTCGCCTCTTGGCAGCTCTTTCGGCCTCAATTTCGATTTTTCTCCTCCTCCTCCTCCGCTGGCGAGGGACAGAGAGGTTGAGGGCATCTTCCTATTGAAAAATTCCAACAGAGTAGGGTTGCAGTGAGCCAGAATTGTATCGGCTATATGGGCTGGTTTTAGAAATAAGGAACAAGAAGGTTAAGGAATTAAGCATTCATGACTGGTGCACAGAGCTGAGGAAACAGCAGCTATCTTATTTCTAAGCAGGACCAGTGAAATATAAGCTCCCAAACTCAGTTAAGGCTTAGAGGGCTCCCTTTTAAGCTGCAGAAACAAGCCATTCTAACTTACTTTTGATAACTGAGGAGAAGTAGTGAGGTCCTCACTCCCACTAATGCTGGCTTGGCCGACCATGGAGAGCTCAGCAAAGCTCCTCTTCTGCAAGGGGCTGTCCACTGTGGTGGGTGTGTAACCTGGGATGAGGCCTTGGAAATCAAACATCTGGCGCCTATTTACTGGCCATTTGCCTTTCAACACTGCTTCACAGATGTTGTCTAATCGGTTTATCATTACTCTATCCTGGAGGGAGAAGAAAAGTCACAAGAAATTTTAACAAAGCCCTGGTTAAAATTACTAGATAAATACATCCATCAAGATGCAAAAGAGCATAAAATGTTTAAAAGTCAACTGGAGGACAAAGAGTAAAAGAAAACAAAAGGCAAGGAACCAAGTAAGAAAGTAAATAAACAAAATCTCCTATAATGGCATTGATCTGGCAGAAGGTCCTAGGTGGCTTCAACACAGAAAACATGCTATTTTAAAATTACAAACACTGAACTTCGTAAAACAGAAAAATGTACTAAATAATCACCACCTTCAAAATATCTTCATATTTAAAAAGTAACTCTTGTACAAGCTCCACAGACCTCTGCTGGTGGACGTCAGTGGATGACAATGGAAACCCTGCATTAGCATCTTGCTGCCCAGGCCCTTCAGATCTACAGGCTGGATTGCAGTCCCAGGAAGTAGGACATCATTAGCGTCACTATTAATAAAGTTCAGCATTATGAAATGGGCACCAACCTAGGAACACCTAATGAATGTCAATTTGCATTCCCTACCTATTATCACTTCAAATTTCATTGAAGCGTGTACACTAAAAATTTCTAATTACAGCTTTAGACTGAGTTTCCCTAGATTAAAAGTGCCTGCTACTATAACCTTTGACTGATCTGGGAAACTCCCTCCTACACTCAATAAAGGAGGTTAGCATAACAGGGGAACTAAAGGGACAGACAGAGGAAAGAAAATATCTTTGACAGTACATTCTTTGGTCAAAATTTTCACCTTGTTTCTTAAACAACAATAATACTGGGAAAGACCAGCCTGAGGGTAGGCTGACTGAAGCTCATTTTTTGTGTTGTTTTAAACCAGACAGCCCTGTTATGGTGATTAGGATGATTATTTCCTCACCCCGAAAAACAGATCTAAATTATACGGGGAATTATTATAAAATTATACTATTTAGCCAGAAAAGTAATTTCCATTTTGCTTTTGGTTACAGATAACTACATTTGGAATTATCTCATAATGTGTTAAGAGCAAATGGGTCAACAGTATACCCTCTCCCAAGTCAAGAAGCTGGTAGGTTTCCAAAAATATAAAGTTGTCTTAAATCTGAAGGCTTTATTTCACATAAAAAATTTTTAAAACACAGTGATAATCCACAGATTATACTAGACAACAGGGGTAAGTAACCTAAAAGCCACATGGAGCCAAAGATCCATCCATATAAACACTTCTATTTCTTATTATCTTTCTTTCACATCACATTTCTCTTCCTATTGGAAAAGTGTTCTACAATTTTTTTCTTTGGGCTTTTTCAGATCATTCTTTAAAAGCGTAAGAAAAATCTATAGTCTTCATATACTGTGTCAAAAGTTTACCTTAAAATTATTTGAAAAATCAAGTTAGAAAGATTTCCTCTACCCTAATCCCTTTTGGTCAGCCAAACAACAACAGCAACAAAAACCTGCCAACCTTAGGCCAAAATGAGAAGGCAAATGTTCTTTCATGAAGGAGCTGAGCTACTGAAGGATCTCCGTCCTCCATGTAGAATCCATCTCGGGTTTCATCTCTAGCAGTGCTCATGGAAGCATTGCTTTCTTCATCAAAATTCTTCCCTCTAGAGACAGCTCCTGCTGAGAAATGAGTTAATGTGCATTACTCACAACCACAGTATCAGGGAAACTGAAGTTTAGAAAGGACACGATTAAAAATGTGAATACTAATCAGCTCCATTTTATTGAGTACCTACTACATGGCTAGAATGGTATTAGGCATTGTTGTCTAAAGCTTGTAACAGCCATTTCACATAGATGGTGTTATTTCCATCTTGCAGATGATGACAAGAGGCTGAGAGAGGTTAGTCACTAGCCACCTAGCACTGTGCAAGTAAACCTTACAGGAGGATGACAGCCAACCAAGTCATTGACTCAAGAGCCTATTTTCTTCCTCACAGAAAAAAGGGCTGACCTTCTAGCAAAAGTTGAAGGTTCCAGCTACAGCACAGTATGTGCTTCATTTTTACTTTGGGCCAGTTTCAGCAACCTTACTGCGACTTAAAAAATTGGTTATTTTTAGATTCTATTCCTACTCTTTACTTCTGAATCAAAACATAAGCACCAATTGTTTCAAAATGATTAACAATATTTACTCAGTGAATGACCACCTTCCCTCACATTTGTCAAAATTAAAATCACATAGAATTCTTAATACACTGTCACTACAAGCTAACTTCCATCCTTAAACCAAAAGTTGCTAATGTGTCCATGCAACTCTTCTTAAGAGTTTACGTTGTTCAAAATACCATGGTTAGGTGCCATAAGGTGCCAGGGCAAAACACAGGTATAAGCAAAACTTGAAACTATCCCCTCATGGAAGAAAATGTACACTAAGTACTCGTGAAAAAGAAAAGAGCAGGTGCCATGCTGCCAGAAAGCAACGTATCTCACAACCAGCTGCTGTGGGATCGGGAGAGGGGCCAGTGGTGAGGCCTTACCTTCAGGCTGGGAAGACTCTTCCGACTTATCGTCATCCTCCAGCTTTTCCTCTTCATCCTCTTCGGAACCTTTCTCTGAGATAGATTTGGACCCAGCGTCTATGCCGACCTCGACACCTTTCAGTTCATTTTTCGCAGAGCTGGCCTCCGCCTCACATTCCTGCTTGCTCTCCTTTCCGCTGCCGTCGGTTTCTTCTTCCTCTTCTTTGCCCTCACCTTTCTCCTTGGCAGTTGAGTTTTCAGACTCCTCCACTTTGCCTTCCGCTTGTTCCAGTACCTTCTCATCTTGAATGTGAGCAGATGACATGACTGGAGGAGTCTGGCCAAATCCAACTGCCAGTGGATTCAAGGAAGATGTATTACCTGCTCCTCTGTTTTGAGCAAAGTTTTTATGTGCATCCAAGAAGGATAACTCAGGGTCATTGAGGATGTGATAATCTGTCCGACTGACCCCATGTTTAGCAGCACCAACCAGCAAGTCTCGGTCATGCCGTCCACACTCCCACCACTCTGGCAGATCCAAGCTTGGCTGGCAGAGCTTAAGCCTCTCTCCCAGCTGGGGGTGATGGAGAACCTGCTCGCGGATCTTCCGTAGTAGCTCAATGCGGTACAGAGTTCGAGAGGCTCGCTCCTCTGTGATCGGCTCAATTATGGAGGAGAGGTCTGGCGGTTCTATAACACAGAAGGGCTCATATTTACTTGGGAAGAACTCAAAAGCAGTCTACATTGTACACTTTCTTATGTTTCACTTTACTGGTCTTTTCACATAGAGCTTTGTTGCTAAATGTACCTACCATCATCTGGCTTGACAGGCATTCGACATACTCGCCTACACATGGCCACAAAACAACTGAAGTATTTCTCCAAACTTTCATCAGACTTTTTGTCAAGCCTGGCAAAGGCTCGAAATTGATTCCAGTCAAATTGCTGTTTCACAGGGTCAAAAATAACCCCAAAGGTAGATACCACACGGTAAAAATCAGCCTCTTCTCTTCTTGTCCACCTGTTAGAAAGATTACATTAGCTTGCATCACACTTCAGGAAAAGACTTAATATTTACTGTTTCTTTTCCCCTTTCTCCCAGACTTTATACATGGTAGTTATTTGGGGGTGGGGAGACAGACTGCTTTGCTGGAGTGAGCCTTTCTTTGGCGGTCACTCTTTGATATGAGTCCCATCTCCTGTGGGTCTACAGGAGCAGGGCAGAAGGGAATGTACCAGGAGCTGAGTGAAACCCTGAAGAAACTCACTTTTGCCGCTTCTCAGATATAATAGCTTCCCTTTCCGCTTCCAGAGCTCTCACTTCCTCTCGAGGCCGCCGTCTGCGCCGGTCAGTCTTCATTAGGGCCTCTTGCCTCATCTGTTGCCTTTTATAGCTGCGCTGATAGGCAGTAATGAGCCGGCGCAGACGTGTAGTCAGGGTTGAAGTGTTAGGCCAGTAAAGTTGGCCTAACTCAGCATTACTCTCACTGTGCTTGCCTGCGGAAGTGGAAAAACATTTTTGAAATGTGTAGCTGAAATCTTGCAACACACAGAGTATTCCAACAAAACAGGATGACTCGTTAAGATTCAAATGACAGTGTGGGTAAGGGCATCTCAGTGCCCTCATTTTAAAAATATAAATAAGTAATAACATTCGCTTGGAACGTATACACTTATTTCTTTTTTAATTCCTTAGAGGGGGTGAAAACATTATTTATTAGTCCTACATAAAGAAACACACTTTACAGCATAAACTTCCTTATAAGGTACTCTCCTCTAATGTATGTGCAATAATCATCTTGAGTATAAAAAATAACTGCATAATTGTTGTGCAATGATTTTATTCGGTAAAAGGTCAATATTCTAAATAAACTGAAAATATTTTAGGTAAATACAGAGCAAATTCTCTATTCCCAAGAGTTATAGTTTAGATACTTAAAATTTTTCACTAATTAGTGTAAAATATAAATCAGCTAATTATCATCAAAGAAACAGTTATCCTAGCTAAGAAATTCAATGTAATGAAAACACAACCATTAACAAGAATTAAAATGATTCACAAAACAGGTCAGTGTAGAAGAAACAAGGTGTTAAGACACTGCCATTGTGAAGCAGGACAGTCCCTACCACATGAACAATGACTGCTCAGCTGCACGAGCTTTTCTGGGGCCTTACCTGTGGCATGTATTTCCATGGATTCTTCCTTATCCTCTGGAGGAGAATTTGCAAATTCCTTGAAAGCAAAGAAACAGAATGACTTTAATTTGGGGTCTCATTTTTCTTTGTCTTTTAAAGAAAAGGTCATTATCTATAAAGTTTAACAAGTCTTATATGGGCATATAATATTTAATGGAGCTATAAAAGCCAATATACTCAAGTTCATACATCTATTTCATCTTTGAATGGTGTTCTGGTTGGTTTATATTCTGGGTCTTCATCTTCTCTATCAAATTCTCCCCTATGTAAAACAAACATAAAAATTGTTCGAATGATACTGATAAGCAAGAGAGGGAAGGCGGGGTGGGTAGGAAAGAGTAACAATCTATCCAGTGCTACTTTTAATTATGGGTTTGACATCAAAAGCAACTCTATCAGTATTTAAAACATGCAGCCGTGGCAGGGTGGTGGAGGGGGTCTGGAGAGGTCGGGGGAAATGACATTTGGAAAAGAAAAACAAGTTTCAGATTATCAAGATAATGTACATCCTTTAAACAGTCATTACAACACACAAATAGAGTAGACTGGTAAACAGCACTTGAACTTCAAATCTGACACAATACAGTGTGTAGTGCAGGGTAAGAACTGAACGCTGCCAATAGATGTGAAACTGACATAAAGTTTATTCAAATTTTAAAATGTCCTTCTTACCCGTCACCACCATCTGCTAGCATGTCTGTTCCTCTTTGCTCGGCAGCTATGGCCTTGGCATCAGGCATACCAACTCGTTCCAGAAAGCACAGTGCGGGGTCAGCTCGCATGGAGTTGTACTTCTCATAGCCTGTGCCGTGCCCATCCGTGCACGGAAAACACACAGAAACAAAGAAAGGCCCCATCACAGGCAAAATCACAGCACTGCCACAACACAAGTTTGTTTCTCAGTCAAGGTTAGCATCTATGTTGAATCTAAGTGGACCTTGTTTTAGTAGAGGATACTATGGAATGCTCCTTCTAGGGAAGGTACTGGGGGCCAAGTTACACCTCAGGGATATTATCAGAATTACCACAAACACTAATAGAAAAACAGGTTCAGAATAACTGCAAGATGCCTGGGAGGATTTCTGAACCTATTTTCCCCCAGATCTAATTTTGCTTGACATTTAGAAGGCTTCGCAATGTTCCTTTATGACCTCTGCAGGGGTGCGCTGAGTCCACCCCCGTCCACCCTGTGAATAGCATCAGTCCTGCAGGAACTCGCATGGCTGGCTGAAAAATCCCCATATACGTAAGGCCAGCGAACCTGTCTTATTAGGTTTAGGATGTTGCATGTCAGTAAGATGACACCGTTCCCTCTATGGTTTTCAAACTGCAATTTGCTTTTTGACTGCCCAAGTTGACTAGATGGAAAATGGCAGATCCCAACAGTGCACTGCGGGAAAATGATTTTGAGGCTGAGCTCACAAAACGCGGCTGCAGTACATAGGCAGAACAGCACAATTCAATTAGGATGTGTACTACAACACACCGCTCCTAACTGCTGTAGAGCCGCAAGCCAAACTGTAATCATGAAAGGTTTTATAAGCCATCATTCTCCCCTTTAGTCAGGCTGGGCTGCTGAGAATACCTCCACGACCTCCAGAGAATTGGGATTATAATCAGGAATCGCTCACTGTATATATCATGCCAGTTCTGCATCCCCAGCCTTTCAAAGTTAACAAGGCTGCATCCCACTCAGGGGAGCCACGAGTTCTCAGCACTGACATTTGTGAAATATTGCTTGGAACAAAGCCCAGGAGGCACTTGTACAGATTAATAGCAGAGGTTAAGCCCACCGTCCACTTTGACACTGGTTGGCAGAGTTAGCAAGGGAAGCCATGCTGGAAGCAAAGTTTAGGGAGAGCTATAGTACAACTTGGCTATTATTAAAACAAATATGGTTTGGGTTTTATTTACAGCCAAGAAAGAAATGTTTTCTTCTCAAATGCTCAACAAACATTCAAAAACAGCATCTGATATTTACAGTTCATATTAGATTTTTAGTACAGAAAAATGGTAGACGCCAAGAGTCCTTTGGAACTATCCTCATTAATATTATGACTTTGGAAAAGAGTATGTAAAGAGTTCTAAATAAAGACCAAGCCATACAGTCGAGATGTATTCAAACAGAAACGTCACTTACCATGTTTGAACACTCCAATTAAGAGGGATTTGTCTGCTTCCTTATCCCACCAATCTGCAGGAACTTCAGCATGGAAAGGTTCAGGGATCCACACATCGGCTTCACTGAAAGACAACATTTATAAGAAATATTAGTATTAAAAAAGAATTCCAAGTAATGAATGTGATACACGGCTCACGTGCCCTCTCTCCCACAATAAACATCTGAGCATGGTGGGGAGGTATCAGCAAAGGTAAAAAGAAAGGGCATGAGTCAGTAGCCCTCTGCTATGACCAGAAAGAACTTTATCACATGGTATCCCATTTTAAGGGTCATCTCAGAACACCAGTGCTTTAGTTCGCACCTCTTTACACTACAAACATAAATACAAACAGCCTTTTCCTGATTCTCATCACATCCCCAAGCAGGAAGGACAAATACCGCATTCAAGATGCAAAAAAGGAGATGGGTTACTAGTGGTTTACGAAGGTTCTGAAACACAATCCATGATGTTTTCCGGCTACCCAGATTATCTCACTGAGGTTGAGTACAAACGTGAGCTCGCACTAACCTTGAGTCAGCACCCTCTAAGATCTTATCTGCCTGGTCTCCTATCACTTCTTGTCTTAGGTAGTACAGCATGCGGACACGCAGCAGGACCCTGGAGAGGAAGACAGAGGGGGGAAAAAGTTCTTAACTTCAGGACTGTTTGCCAACAGTGGCTTTTGGCAGCTGCTGCTGTTCATCCATCATCCTGCCAAGGCTGATTAGCCATGCTGTATGGTAGGCTTGAAGCGTGACAGATGGTGGCACATAATCACCTCTGTGTGGTGCTTTCTGCTGGCTTCCAACAGGCCTGCCTGGCAACCGCTCACACTGCACAGAGAGGGCCCAAGCTCAGCCCAGCCCAGGCGCACTTCATTTAGTTCTACCTAGTGCAGCTTGTGAAGTTTAGACACGTACCCTACCATTGCCTCTGAAGTATTGAAGCAAGTTTGTAAACAACTGAGCAGATGGCTTTCAGTAACTGTTCTGCTTCATTATCTCATAAAATTTCCTCAGCTGCTGCCTTAATACCATTTTTGGAAGCACATCAGAAGTTGTAGGAATAAACGAGATATAAAATCTGGTTTTACTACCTTACAATAAACCCTCAATATGGAATGTCAGGTTTTTCAGATTATACAACTTTGCTTCCGAGAAAAGAAGATGGCGACAGGGTTGGGTAGAAGGTGTGTCCTTGCTCTTCTCCTGTATGAAATACTATGTTAGACATTTTTATTCCTTCTAGTTTTTTGTACCTGGGAACTTAAGTTGTAGTAGCTTGAAAAAAAAATTAGAAAATTAAAATGTGTCCAATTCATTGACATTCTTAATCATTCTCAAGAAATCGATTTTTTAAAACGCTTGGAATTCTAGGAACTAGATTTTCAATCCTGCTTGGAGTTCCTCAATGGCTAAAACATAATTCTTTCAAGAAAGTCCACCTGGTAAGTCCCAAAAGCCAGTGTCTACCAAAGCTAGTATCCCCTGCTGCACAGCCCTGGTGTGCATTGGGGACTGACAGGTGAATCGTGGCCTTCTTGGCCATGAGTACATGATAATACAAATGTTATTTCCCCAGCTGAGTAATCCCATCATGTACTTGTACAGCACTTTACAACCAATGTCTCACACTTATACTAGCCCTTTTGATCTTCACAACAACCCTATGATGAAGCAGGGCAAGTTATAATTTCCACTTTCAAATGGGAAAACTGATGGTAGCAGAAGATAAGTGACAAATCCAAGGCCACAGAGTTACCTTGCACATGGGACAATTGGAACTAGGTCTTCAGGCTCTACTACACCACGCTGTTTTCAGGGTGTGGAAACTGTCCCTAAAACTTCAAAATAACAACTAGGATTCACCACAACAGACAACTCCCGATCACACATCAACAGATGCTCCCCAACAGGCCTTCCCCCAACCACGAGCCTACTCATGGCCAGCATGGGCTCTGGATAGGTCAAGCATGAGCTTGTAAATCCCTGAAGAGACTCACTTTGGATAACTCATTTCTATTTCTTTAGATTTTTTTTCTCTTGTGAACTCATGAGATTAAACATTAACTGTACCATACTGAACAGACATTTTCTAAGAGTGTGAGTGGGGTAGGATTTTAGGAAGCACTTTTATGCCACAGCAGTAACCACCAAGTTTCTGAGATACCAAAAGGGTTGGAGGTAATGGTTCTGAAGATGCCTTGGAGCCTCACCACAGCTCTGAGGAGCAGAGACTTCCAAGCTGAGGCTGCCCTCATCTACTTGGGTTCAAACCTGGTTCTGCCCCTTAACTGGCTGAGGGTCCTTGAGGAGGTTACTCAACTTTAGTTTCAGTTTCCTTGTCAGTTAAATGGGGAAAAAAGTCATACTAATCTTAGACAACTCAAACAGATAAGCCATACAAAGCGCTTGGCACGCTGCCAGTATTATGTGCTCAGACTTTGTTGCTGCTACTTTTACAGAGAGAAATGCATACTTATTTACATCCTGCCTCATCCAGCTGAGATCTTGCTGCCGAGGTTTACTGGACTCACCAGGAAAGTGAGTCCTCAAGAGGCTGAATAACTTGCTCAAGGTCACACGAAGCTAGGACATAGAGCTGATCAGTAGCATTGTTGCCTGAACTAGTGATATGGAAAAACGCATATTCAGAATAAGGAAACAACACATGCAGATGTTAGTTTAATAGGAACTGTTAACAGAACTCCAAGCAATGAAATAAATTTAGGTTCAATATTCTTCAATTATCTATAATCAGTTTTTGGAAATAAACGTAAGAAATATGATTCTAAGCTCATAGGCAGAAAAAATGGACCCAGCAACTGAGGTAATATTAAGCAAAAAATAATACATGAACTCCCCAGTCCTCCCTCCACTGTACGCAGCTAGTTGAAGGTGGGATCATATAACGCTGACTACAATTATCTAACAGATACTGGTTAAAAACCAGTCCTCTACAATGTTCATAGCACCATTATTCACAACAGCCATGATAACCAGCCCAAGTGTCTGTCAACAGATGACTGGGACAAACAAAACGTGGCATATACACACAATGGAATACTATTCAGCCATAAACAGGAATGAAATTCTGATACCGTAATACAAATGAACCTTGAAAATATTAAGTGAAGTAAGCCAGGCACAGAAGGACAAATAATCTGTGATTCCCCTTAGGAGACATATAGGACAGACAAACTAATAGAAACAGAACATAGAATGGTAATTGCCAGGGGCCAGGCAAGTTACTGTTTAATTGATATAGTATTTACATTTGGGATGATGGAAACATTTCAGGTACAGTATTGTGAGTGTAAATAATGCCAACGAATTGATCACTTATAAACGGTAAAAATGGTAAATGTTGTGTTGTGTATCTTACCATGTTAAAAAATAATCAGTCACCTAAACGTATGCTCTCCTGTAACTTGACACCACATTTCAAGAAAAATGGTAAGGCTGTGCAAAGGCAACAACTACACCATTTAAAAGTCTTAATAACAGAGCTGTCCCTCCATATCCACAGGAGTATGGTTCCAGGACACCCCTCAGACACCAAGATCCGCAGATGCTCAGGTCCCTCAGTTGGCCCTCCAAATCTGCGAGTTCTGCATCTGCAGACGTGAAGGGCCGACTGCATGCATTTTTTAAAGAATAAAAAGGGAATTAAACTCTCCAGGTCCACCCTCTAATAACATACTTGTTACAGTGATGCTTCAGGTGTTTCTTGTAGCTGTCCTCCTGGAACAGGGCATCTGGGTTGCAGCTGGCCAGCCAGTCGGCATCCTGCACCACCGGCTGTGTGCTCTGGGCTTTCACCTTCTTTCCCTTCCTTCCCCTTGGCACAGGGGCTGATAAACCTAGAATCACCATCATAATAATAATAGAAGCCTTTTACATTCCAATTATAGTGTCAATGGCAGAGAGGCAGGGAATGCATGAGGCAGGGAAATACGGGGTGTATGTCACATCTCTTTATCAACAGTGTGTCACGAAGGATCCTGATGGCTTTGTGACCCTGTAGCACAAACAACATGGCGGAAACCTACCAGAATGGTTGACCAAGGCTCGAGTCTGGCCATCCGCTGTGGGTGTGATCAGATCCCAGATGAAGCTTTTGATATTCTCATCGCCTTTGTAATGATTAAGACAGTATACCAGGATGGTTCTGCAGATAGTTTCGACATCTTGCTCAGTGAGCTGGCGTTTATAGCGTCCGTGGGAAAGAATGTCTGTCCACCGTCCCCAACTGCAAAGCAAATATTCAGCATGCCGAGGTGTCTGTGAGTTTTGATTTACGGCTTTACTTTAACAGTCAGGTAGCAGTGTTGGGAAATCCTGGGTCAAAACTAGCAACAATTCACACTGGATGACAGGAAAGCAATCCAGGGTGCAAGAGTTAAAAATACTCCCTTACACAGCAAGCTGCCCCTCAGTTCACTGCTCCTAAGCACAGGAGTTGAACTGCCACAAGAATAACCCCCACAAAGCTAACCTTGGCTTTTCCAGGTACATGCAGGCTGCAACAGTGCAATTTTCAGGACATGAGTTCAACCGAGGGCCTGGAAATTACGGACTTTGCTTCATACTGTCATGATTAGTACATTTTGATGTTGACCAACCATCTGAGATAAAAGGCAACTCAAGATAAAAGGTGTGACTACCCCAAAATCAAGGATGTGATGCTGAGCAGTATATGGCTGCATCGACCCACCTCTAAGGGGATGCCACAGTCACTGGTGAAAGGTTCTGGAAAGTTCTGAGGTTCCTTTTGAAACGGGGAGTAATAACCCCAAGCATAAGAACCCTCACAGGCAAGATGTTCTGCCAACCCTCAGATCCTCATGAGAAATGAGTGGGAGAAAGGACTACGGACAGAAAACAGAGGCAAACAGACAACATGCCATGGGGCCTGACTGCCTGTTTCGTGTTATAATCCCAGACTAAACAGTGCTGTGCTGTTTCATCTGGGAGCTGTGGGGTAAGACCACACAACAAATAGGTACGGGGGCAGGCAGCAGTAGGTGCTGTCTGAGCCATGTCTTCTCCCAGGCCACAGCAGACTGAGCCACCAAGGCAGTGCTCATGGTATGAACAGCCCCTCCGCTGCAGACTGAGAGTTGTGTCTGGAGCAGAGAGCAGCTCACATCCTCCCTCAGGCCCTGCTTCTCACCCTGACTTGGTCTCTTGTCACTCCCTGGTCCTCTCTGGCTCCTGTGAACTTCTTGAAGTTTCTCCAACCACAAGGCTAGCTCTCACTGATGGCCTTGGAACACACTGCTCTGTCTGCTGGGATCTTACTTCCCTTCCCTACCCAAATCCCAGCACTCCCTCTTAGCCTGGCTGATTTGTGATATCCACCAAGTCACAGGCTGTGTGACTTTTTGTGGAATTCCTCCTTTCACTCCTCCTAACCCCAGAGGTGGGGAGACAACACTGGAGCTGTGTCTTAACAGTGAGCTGACAGGCTCTATGCTCCACAGCAGAGTGCTTCCTTGTCACAGTCTGCACCACTTCTGCTTGCTCACCTGCCTGCCTGAGCCATGACTGTTTTGCTCAGAGCTCCACCCCAAGTGACTGAGAGGATCCTAGACAGTGACCAGCACATAGGTGTTCAGTACATAGTGACGACTATGGGAAGAGGGAAGGACCTGACTGAAAGACAATCTGTGCTAAGCACACTTCTTAGCTGTAGGAGTTATTTATGTGTTCCATTCCTAAAGTTACCCACAGAACTCTCAAATCGGATGATTGTGCTGAAACATGGCAGCAGGCGAGGGTAGCAAAAGGCTTTTGGGGGGCAGGATGTGAGTCTCTGCCCCATGTAAGAAGAGACAAGAGAGGATGCCCAGCTTGCACAGATAATGAGGATGGACTTCTGATGAACAAGCATTTATCAGCACTATGTGTCTGCTCACACTGCACTACGCACTGAGGGCACAAAGAAGGAGCCTCCATCCTCAAGCAGCTGCAAACAGAATCTAGCAAAAGAGGGAGGTGACTCAAAAATCGTAAACAACATGATGAGTGTGATGGGAAGTATAGGCCAGACTCGGTTGCAGAGCACAAGCTGATGCCTGCATCAGACACCCACAGAGAGCAGAAGGGAGGCAGGTCACCTCCCAGTGGAGGTGCACGTGGGGGGTCCTCTAGGCAGTGGGAAGAGCTTGTGCAAAGACACAGATGAGATGGAGCGTGGCACATTGAAGGAGATGAAGCCGTCTGTCCTAACAGAAGCTTGCACTGCCCATGGGAAAGAAACCAACAGAAGACAAGGGCCTAGAAGAGCTCTGGATGCCATGTCAGCATATGTTTGTGTTTACTCTGAAACTAATGGTAATCCATTGGAAGAAATCATCCAAGACAGGGCGTCATCAGATCTGTAGAAAGGTTACTCTAGTAGCAGTTTTTTTGGTTTGTTTTGTTTTTTTAACAGGAGTTGCCTATAGTCCCACAATCTGTTAGAGAACTCTTATTGACCGATTCAGATATTTACTGAGCACCGTGCCATTCGAAGTACTGCTTCGGGCGTCACAGTGATTCAGAGATAAATTAGACATGGATCCTGCCTTTCAGAAACTTGTAGTCCAGCAGGAAAAATACAACACTTTCACAAAGTTCAAATGACCATTCATGGTTCACATGAGTTGCAAGGAAGAATTTAACAAGTGAGATTATTGCCTTTGACAATTTTTTATAAGAGAAATATTAATGGCCGGGCGTGGTGGCTCAAGCCTGTAATCCCAGCACTTTGGGAGGCCGAGACGGGCGGATCACGAGGTCAGGAGATCGAGACCATCCTGGGTAACACGGTGAAACCCCATCTCTATTAAGAAATACAAAAAACTAGCCGGGTGAGGTGGCGGGCGCCTGTAGTCCCAGCTACTCGGGAGGCTGAGGCCGCAGAATGGCGTGAACCCGGGAGGCGGAGCTTGCAGTGAGCTGAGATCCGGCCACTGCACTCCAGCCTGGGCGACAGAGCGAGACTCCGTCTCAAAAAAAAAAAAAAGAGAAATATTAAAAGCTTACGACAGTCACAAATTTTATGCAAAGCTTGTAAAGTGAGAAAAGATTTTGTAATTTTGACACTTTGTTCTTATTAATAATCAACATGTAAATCTGGATCTGGCATAATTCCTTAAGGTACACACAAGCACCCTAACTTCAGGTGACCTCTGAATCCAGAAGCATCTGAACAACTTAGATTATGTTAACCAAATGGCTCCAAAGCCCTATAAAGTTACTGCAGAAGCATTCATTTGACTGTGCAAAGGGGTGTCACACAAATTCGAACACAAATATAGCTCTATACCAGTTGGGAATTCTAACTATCGTTAGAACAAAATTCCATCTTACGTAGTGAGTCCTACTTACCCATAGACAAGCAGATTCTTCTCCACCCTGAAACACTCACTCCTTGCATAGCCCTGTGACTTATCCTGGGGGCGCCGTGGCTTTGCGCAGGGCTTTTCTTCAGAATCACTTTCCAAGTCTGAGAACTCCATCAGCTCATCTTCCTTCACTGCACTGTAGAGCCTGGTCTGCTTTCTCACTCTTGGAGTATCAATAACCAGGTTGTTCTAACAAAAGAGGAGATACATTTGAAATTTCTGAAAGAGTGGCTCTTGGTTTAGATCAGATAGGTGTTTGAATGGGACTTCTTACTCACCCTCCCATTTAAGGCATCAATATCCAATTCAGCCTTCTTAGCCCACTTTTGCCAGAAATTTGGATCATCCAAGGAAATATCTGTCCTATTTCCAGATGCAACAAAACTGGCCTACAGAGAAAAAAGAAACACATTACTTTGAGAGGTTTTTCTCAGAAGTAGAATGTAAAGCAGCTTTTGTTTATTCATTTGCTCCAATATTGTGCGTTCCTCCACTTGTGCTAGACACTACAGTAGATGGGACTAGAATGACAGACGGGCCCTCAGGCAACTGACTGACCAGGAGCTGAGACCAAACCAAAGAATTACACTGCAGCATGATAAATGACAGGGAGCAAAGGTATAGACCAGTGCAAGTGATATACAGAGGAGGGGCCCCTAACCTGGTTCAGGCGGGGCATTGCTGGAAACTGAGAAGAAAAGGCTCTCCCATAAAATGATGCCTGAACCATTTTAAAACATTCATAAAACAGGAAAGCATGTGGACATGTTCACAGCAGAGCATGTGCCATGGCACAGAGGAGAGTAAAGGGGAAAAGGGTAGTCAGGGAAGAAGAGCCAGAGGTCGAGCTGGTGAGGGAGAGGGAAGCTAGGTGAAGCAGTGTCTTCTATGTGTTGTTAACAGAGTTTGAACTCTATCCTGAGGGAACCAGGGACTATTTGAAACTGGGAATAATCTCATTATGGACACAATCATATCTAGAGTCACAAGTTGGAAAGGTCATACCAATGCTTGGAGCATGGAGGTCAGAACACAGCAGAAGAGGCCACTGTAATAATTTACAGAAGAAATAACAAAATGGAGAAAAGAAGGTGGTTTAGAAACATATTCTTTAGGCCAGGCATGGTGGCTCACGCCTATAATCCCAGCACTTTGGGAGGTCAAGGTGGGCCGATGGTTTGAGGTCAGGAGTTTGAGACCATCCTGGCTAACATGGTGAAACCCTGTCTCTACTAAAAATGCAAAAATTAGCCAGGCATGGTGGTGCACGCCTGTAATGCCAGGTACTCGGGAAGCTGAGGCAAGAGAATCACTTGAACCCAGCAGGAAGAGGTTACAGCGAGTCGAGATTGCGCCACTGCACTCCCACTGCACTCCCACAAAGCAAGACTCTGTCAAAAATAAAATAAAATAAAATAAAAACAAAAAAAATTTTAAAAAAAGAAACATATTCTTTAAAAGGTAAAATTCTTGGGAAGCTGAAGGTGGAAGGTGACTTGAGCCATGTGTTCAAGTCTAGCCTGGGCAACACAGTGAGACATCATCCCTAAAAATAAAAAAGGCAAAATTAATTAGAGTCAGAATCTGGGTGTATGTGAAATATGAAAGAGGAAGCCAGGAAAAACTTCAGCATCCATTTCAGGCATCTGAATGATGTCAGTCAGGTGGACAAACAGATGGCGGTAGGGGGAGAGACAGGGATGGTAAGTTTGGCTGTGAGCTCTGAGAAAATAATCTGACATAAAGCTGAAAGATGTAAGGGAGAAGATGTGGGTCTCAAAGCCCACAGGAGAAGAGCCTTTCCAGATTGGAGGAGCTGGGATAACTGGACAGCCACATGCAAAAGGAAGGTTGGACCCCTACCTCACACCATACACAAAACTCTATTCAAATGGAATCACAGACCAAAATGTAAGAGTTAAAAACTACAAATCTTGGAATCTAAGTTATGCTAGTGAATAACATTATGCTAACTGAATGAAGCCAGACACAAAAGATCATATACCACATGATTCCATTTATATGAACTGACCACTGTCCAGAGTAGGCAAATCTGTAGAAAACATAAATCTCTGTGAGCTGGGGTTTGACAATGCACTAAAACACAAGCGATAAAAGAAAAAGATGGTAAACTGGGCTTCATTAAAATTACACGCTATTAAGAAAAGAGGAGAAAATATCTGCAATCATATTAATACAGAACTTTCATACAGAACATATTTTAAGTCTGAAATATTAATAACAAGAAACTCAAAAAATGAACAAAGAACTTGAATAGAATTTTTTCCAGAGATGATCTACATCTGGCCAATAAGCACATGAAAAGATGCTCAATATCATCAGAGAAATGCAAATAAAAACAAGAGTGGGATATGACCTCACACCCATTAGAACGGCAAAAACTAAAAACTCAGATAATAAAAAGTATTGGGGAGGATATGGAGTTCCATTTCCTCCATATCCTCATCTATACTTCTTACTATTTGACTTGGAAAGAAAATAGTACAGTCACTTTAGAAAACAGTCTGGCAGTTCCTCAAAGGGTCAAACATGAAGTTAACATAGGACCCAGCAATTCTACTCCTGGTATATACTCAAGAAAAATGAAAACAAGTCTATATAAAAACTTGTACACAAATATCCATAACAACATTCTTCATAATAACCAACAGTAAAAACAACCCAGATGTCCATTATCAACAAATAAATGTGGTATACCCATAAAATGGAATACTGTTCAGCAATAAAAAGGAATGAATTACTGATTCATACTACAATATGGATGAACCTGAAAAACATTATGCTAAGTGAATGAAGTCAGACACAAAAGATCATACATCATATGATTCCATTTATGTGAACTGTCCACTGTCCAGAGAAGGCAAATCTGTAGAAAAATAAAGTAGATTCATGCTTTCCAGATATGGGAGACTGGTATGGATAGGAATAGGGAATGACTGCTAATGAGCATAAGGACCTTTCTGGGGTAATGGAAATGTTTCAAACTTAGATTGTGGTAGTATGTGCTCACGTCTGTAATATGGTAAAGGCACTGAATTGTACACTTAAGACAGGTTAACTGTATAGTCAGTTAATTACATTTCAGTAAAGCTGTTAAAAATAAAAGTACAGAGTGGGCCTTAGTGAGATGGCTAGAACAAAATGCAGGCAAAACCTCAGAAGGGGCTCTCAGGTGGAACCATTGGATGTACTCAGTGGTGACCCTGGCCAGAGCAGCTCTGATAGAGAGGCAGGGAACGGGTGCAAGCTGGACGCTGAAAAAGCTGAAAAATAAGTAGAAAGGGAGACAGTAGAGACAGCTGGAGTAGATTACGTTTGTGTGGATTTTAGCTCTGAAAAGAGTTTATGTATGGAGACAGAGTTAAAGGGGAAAATAGTGGACAGGTGTTTTTAAAGGAGTGAGTTGATCATTCTTATAGGCTGTTTCAGAAACCAGAATCTGGGGAGAGAAGGAAGATGCCAATGGAGCAGGATCTCAGAAGTGGAGAGGATGGAGTCAAGAACACAACTGAGGGATTAGCCTCAGGAGCTGGGAAGTAGATACAAGGATGACAAGGCGAGGGCAAATACCAGTGGCAGGTACACAGAAGAGAAACCAAAGCATAAAGAAAGCTTCATGTGCCAGGGGTTCCACAGGGAGTTAATGATTAATTTGATTAATTCCCAATGCATCTTGTAAGCACTTTTACAAGGTACTTTTCACATGAACTCTGTTATGTTTCTATGGAAAACCTGGCCTCTTCAGATCGATTCACACCTTAGCAAACGTGGAACCTTTCCCTTCTGACTCAATGGTAATGGTGTGGGTTCGACGTAGGAGGATCTGATCAATATCTTCTTCACAGAATTTAGACCCTTCATCCTCCTCATCCATGAGTGCACCATAGGCCCCTTTTCGTAGAAGATCCTCTATTTCTTTCTTGGAAAGCTGTTGTACCTGTTTTAGAGAAATATTTAAAATACTCAAAATAATTTAGAATTAAAAGATTTGTAGACTAAACAAATGCTGCATTTTTCTCAAAGAGAGTAAACCTAAATTATAACAAAGGAAAGTGTTACAAAAATACACTTAAAATATTGAGGTCGAAAAATAATCAAAAGCTGAGTAATTTTTTATAATTAGTTAAATAAAGAAAAGTGCCAGAATAAATGAATGGTTTGGGCAAGGGTGGTTTTACCCCATTGGTAGCATTTTCTCTTCCACTCATAGACTGTAGCACAGCTTTATCCAGCCCCAGCTTCAAACTAGCCTTGTCAAACATTTCCCTTTCATAGGAATTTCTTGTAATCAGCCTGTAGATTTTCACAGATTTGCTCTGTCCTATTCTATGACATCTAGCCTGAGCCTGGAAGAAAAATGAAATTAATAGTTACTGCAATGAACTGAATGTTTGTGTCTCCCCACCAAATTCATATGCTGAAACCCTCATTCCAATTGTGATGATATTTGGAGGTGGAGCCTTAGGGAAGTAATTAGGTCATGAGGGTGGAGTCCTCACGAACAGGATTAGTGTTCATATAAAGAGACAAGAGAGCTGGCTCTCGTTAAGCTGGGTGAGGACACAGCAAGATGATGACTGTCCGTAAACCAGGAAGAGGGCCCTCACCAAGAACCTGACTTTGCTGGCACTCTGGTCTTGGACCTCCAACCTCCAGAACCGTGAGAAATAAATGTCTGCTGTTTAAGCCAACCAATTTATGGTATTTTGTTAAGGAGACCTGAGCTAAGACGGCTACCAACGAATGACAAGACTCAACTGCCAGTTATAAGACCCTATCTATGTGCCAATAAATAGAGGTGCCATTTAGAATAAGGTTAAAACTAAAAAGTTTCTTCTCACATTATTAATCAATAAGTTACTAGTTGGTTACTTGCTCTGAGTCATAGGATACAGCCTGAGTGACAACGCAACATTAATTTATGGGTCTGACTGGGACTCTGTCATAGTAAGCAGAATGACTTCTTTTTTAAAGGCATCAGGACTTTCTTGTGCATTTACCTGGAGGTCATTTTGGGGATTCCAGTCTGAATCAAAGATGATGCAGGTATCAGCAGCAGTGAGGTTAATGCCTAAACCTCCTGCCCTTGTACACAGGAGGAAAACAAACCTATCAGAATCAGGTTTGGAGAATCTGTCGATAGCTGCCTGGCGGAGGTTGCCTCTTACTCGGCCGTCAATCCTTTCATATGGGTACCTAGAAATCATCAGTGTGAACAAGGAGGCCTGACACACAGCGACAACATACTTGCTCCTTTTTTAAAATTATTACAATATGGAATATATATTTAAAAGACTAATATGACTTAACAGAGCTAATCTCAGAGCAAACAGGGTTTATTGGAGTTTTTTATATAATTGATTGAATGATCAACGATTAAATTTTATTTTACTTCCTCTCCAGGGAAATAGCTAAATTCTAAAAACAGCTGACACCTATAACAGTAAGATAACAAATAATTTCAATTTTAAGTAAGAAATATTCTCCCTTACTCAAAGGCAATGGGGAAATAAAATTGCCTAAAAAAGTATGCAATGTCCTCCTGTAGTCATCATATAAAATAATCATGTACATCTATAGTTTTAAAAATGACATGTGATACATTTTCCCCATTCTATCCCCTTTATCATAGATACCACTTTTAGTGGACTGCTTGGAACCCTGTGAAGGTAATTTTAGATTTCCTTTTTATTATTCTGATATGGTGGCCCTCACCGTCTTTGAATGAGGTAGTCTTCCAGTATGTCCAAACAGCGCACCATCTGGGAAAAGATAAGCACCCTGTGGCCACCAGCCTTCAGTTTTGGCAGCAGCTTGTCAATCAGCACTAGCTTGCCAGCAGCCTGGATCATTGCCTGGAGCTGAAAATCTGGAGACTCTGCATTGTGTGTTTCTTTAAACTCTTCCAAAATTTTCTCTTCAGCACCTGCAGAGATTGGACAGCATAACGTGAATACTGTAAAAGGTTTTTATTACTAAAAACAATGAACTTGCTTTCAAAACCCATTGCAAACTGTAGGGACCAGAACACCAAACTCCTGCTTATGAACAAGAATCCATCCACTTACTCATACTTGGGTCTATACAAAACTGTGGATGCACAAAAGGGATAAAAGTTTTAAGCATAACACATTGAGGCATTTAGGGGGAAAACCACATTTTTCAACAAACAAATGTTTGCTGTCTGTAAAAACGGAATTTCAACAACAGACTGTCAAGCCAGAAGTGGCAGAAACAAGCCAAGGGCCAGATACCTACAAAAAATTTGGAACCTAAATTGCTAAAGAAATGAAGAAATGTTTACTAGCTGAACATAAACACAAACAACAAAATCTGTTCCGAAATGAAAAAACAAAGGAATAGAGTCCTAACAATTACAGCGTAAGAGCAGTAGTAGTTTGGGTCTACAATTGCATATTAATATAGGCAAAGGAACTACAAAA
This sequence comes from Theropithecus gelada, assembly GCF_003255815.1. Taxonomy (NCBI): domain Eukaryota; kingdom Metazoa; phylum Chordata; class Mammalia; order Primates; family Cercopithecidae; genus Theropithecus; species Theropithecus gelada. The sequence continues at coordinate 63,046,892 of NC_037676.1, read as the reverse complement.
AGAGGAATTTACTTCCAGGATAATTTCTTGGAATATCTGTTGGGGACCTAAGCATACATCTATTGTAATCTCTAAATCTCCCTCCACATTCATTCTCATCTGGTCATTTTTCCTAAGATACAAAATTCTATCTTGAACTATCCAAACCTTTTAAAATTAAAAACAAATAAACTTTTAAGTGTTTGACACAAGACTTCTGAATGCTTACACCCTTCTTTTCTCCCTCATAGCCCCACATGGATTTTTGCTGGTCCAAAGACTTGGGTACATTGGCAAGAGGCCTCAAGAAGATGACATCTTCCTAAGGAAAGATGCCCCACCACATCCCTGCCTGACACACGCTTATTCAGGAAGCAGCAGGCTAAGCTTCCTTCAACTGCTTAGGTGGCTTAACTAGAATTACGCAGCATTGGTCTGGCCTCCTCCTGCCTCTGGGGTTAATCAGGACATAGCTGTTGTGTTCAGCTCCTTTCTCTGAGGGTGGAGGATGTGTTCAACTATTCTTTAGAAAATACACACACACACATTCATCTTAATGGGATTGTCTCCCAGACTTTAACTGTGCCAGAAACTTAAAACTACCTTCCTACCACTAGTTTTTAACATGTGAACTAACTATACACAAGATGGGGATATATAAATCTCACAGAGGCTTTAAAGGTTGGGTTAGTGGGACAGGCCACCACAGCCTCTCACATGGTACTGCTGCAACAAGCACAGATGTAACGAAAGTGCAATCCTATCTGTACTTTAAGGTTGTATGTAGAAATTACCTTATGGCACAGTCAAATGCAGAAATACAGCTTGTTAATTATTAATCAACAAATAATTTACTGAGAACAGATTAAAGTCACTTAATGTCTTCCCAAGCACTAAGGCCTTCCACAAAATACACTGACTTCCTATGAAGGGGGCCTGGTCCTCACACCTTTCTTAAAGTGAATGAAAAGGTAATATTCACAATTTTTCTTTATGGAAAATAAATGTAAGAGTAAAGAGCAAAATGCTGTTTAAGAGCATTAGCAAGAACGTTCTTGAATAAAGTTAAATATTTTTTAAAACATGAAATTTAGAAACCCAGGTTCTAGATTCAGGACAAGCCCCTCAAGAGACAGGGGAAACAGATTTAAGTGCACATGTTACATTAGGTCTCTTTCGAGTGTGTTCTTGCACAATATACCATAAGCTCTGAAATTCAGAAATAAATTTTACTCTTATGTTATCTGGTCAACTATGTTTTGTCCATACTAAGTTAAAATCCACAATAATATAAATATAGTATTTTAGCCATTTAAAACAAATTAATGGCCAATGAATATTTTTCAAAAAGGAAATAATCATTTTGACAAAATAAACATCAGATATGTTTGAGTTTCAGTTAAAATTTTTTAATATAAATAATTTGGTCAAATTTGCAGAGAAATTTAATTTTAAATTTATTCAGAGATTAAAAAAATAATTTTTGCCTTTTTTATACCACCAAAAAGAATAGTCCAAAAAAAAATCCATTCTTTCTTACCTGACAAAAGCTACTGCTGAATTAATTAATTCAGCTCTTTGTTATGAATTCAGGTTCTTACAACTGGCAGCCAGTTTATACTAATAATATTTCATTCAAAAATAGTATCAGCAAACATCTTTCCTATATGATTGTCTTGACATTTTATTGTCGCAACATTGAAGGAAAGAGGGTGGGAAGAGTGTTGCGGAGGAAGGCAACTGCTACCTTCTGACATCATAGCTAAATTTTCAAGATTACCAGTTAACGTTTGATACCCAATTTGTAAACATCAATCCAAAAATTAACTGGAAATGGGTTATGACAACCCAAAACACTTTGTTGGTTCCATCCTAAATTAATGTATGGCTGGTACTACATTGGAAAGTGTGTATATCAAAGACAACTTGAAACAAGTGTGCACTCACTTACAGCTTGAAGTCTTTTCACTTCAACAGATGGTCACTGTCGGGACAGTAACTGCAATGTCCTCTAGCTATATAAAAGCCACGAACAAACAAGAAAATATTTTGTTCTTGACGATTACCAGAAAAAAACAAGTTACTATTTTCTCTCTGAAATTCACTCCATCACGTAAGCCTCATTCTTGTTTTCTTTTTGCCCACTCTTCTCTACACGCCCCCTGCCTCAAACAATAACCAGCAATGACTCTTAAGTCAGCTCTAACCAGCAGGGTACCTTGGACATGTTTTCAACATTATTCTTAACTTCACATTACAAAACCGAGAAATTGGAAATTCCATTGAAATAAAGCTTGGGCCAATAATAGTAACTCCATTTATGTCACTCAGTTAGTTACCTTCACTTGTTTAACTTTCTTGCTTAACTTTTTAGCAAGAAAACAACTAGCAGAGGACCTAGAGTGTGCCAGACACTGTTCCAAGCATTGAAGTAAAAATATTAAGGGTCACATTAAAAATACTGTCTCATTTATATATAGTTTGTGTTCTACCAACACTTCTAAACTTTTTTCCTTGTGCTGTGCTTATGTTACTTTCAACTCATACATATAAAATTGCTTCTATTTTTCATAATCCTGGAAATGTGTTTTGTTGAATGTTGATTGAGGCTTCTTTGCTCTGCCACAACCCATTCAAATTTCAGTGTAATCTCCCAAATTAAAGAATTTCCTTTTAAATGCTGGATATATGTTTTTACTCCAGACTGTGGATGAAAATGAACAGTACTGGCCCTGGAGCAACTTCTACACAATACGATGTCTACGTAAGTTATCTGGGCAACTGCGTGCGCTTAGATTGTAGGTTATCTATACTTTTTCACCTTAACTTCCCCAAATTTAGGAACAAGGACACCTGCTTAACAGACACTTCTTAACTTGTCAGGACAGAAAAGCTGACCTCAAGGTGTGACCAATTAGGACAACTGCCACAGATGCCAAGCCTTAGGGAGTCCTAAGGGGCTCCTGGCGAACAAATATGCTATAGAGAATGACCCTGGAAAGCAATCAGCAGAGGAAGAGACACACCAGCTGTGTTTTGGGGGAAAACAACCCACAATGTTCAATGCATATAATTAACATATGACCAAACAGGGTAAACTTGCTGGAACTGGGGGTGGCAATCTAACTACCATTGCTGAGATCTCCCCTTTCACACACATCCTGCTGGTAGCATTCAGACTCTTTTGTATCTCCTTTTCTTTTCTTTCCCCTTGGAGCCTATTATTTCTTTTCTTTTGTACCAGCTATTAAATGCAAACGCGTGTATGTGCACAGTGCATGCACACACGTGTCCTCATCTCGCTCCATCAGTTGCCCTAAGCTCTGTCTTGCCAACTCACGACCTGGCTAGTTAACACTCACCATAACGGTTGTACAAGCTCCTAAACATACTGTGATTAGCAGGTTGGCAGTATCAGATACATAATCATCACACAGGATACTCTCTTTAGAAGACAAAACTAAAAGCACAAAAAGAAATTCACTGGCTGGGCACGGTGGCTCACACCTGTATTCCCAGCACTTTGGGAGGCTGAGGTAGGCAGATCACTTGAGCTCAGGAGTTCGCTACCAGCCTGGGCAACATGGAGAAACCCCATCTCTACAAAAAATAAAAAAAAAAAAATTAGCTGCACGTTGTGGCACATGCCTGTAGTCCCAGCTACTCGGGAGGCTGAGGTGGGAGGGATGCTTGAGCCTGGGAGGTCAAGGCTGCAGTGAGCTGAGATCATGCCTCTGCACTACAGCCTGGGTGCCAGAGACCCTATTCAAGAAAAAAAAAAGTGTGTTTATATGTGTGTGTTGTGTGTGTGTGTGTGTATATACACATACACATATATATATATACACAAAGAAATTCACTGATTTGTCGCACCACACCAACAATCCCAGGTGCAACCCTCTGAGACTGTCTTCCAGGCGTGGACTACTCTGTCCATTAGAAATGGAGACTTCTGAATCTGGGGTCTGATGAGTTATAAGTTATTAAAAGGGGAAAGATTAGAAATTCTTTAAATTAGCTGTCCTTGAACCTCATAAACTGTGATAAAGACAGACCAGGTTGTGCTCCCTCTTCCTTGAAAAGGCATCTAATTGCACTGCTGGCCAACTATCATCGTGTACAAGTCTCCCAAATTAGCCTGCCACCACCTTTCTTTAACCCACATTAACTTCTGCCCAGAATACAATAGCCTCTGAGCTGGTCCTTCTGCTTGTCTGTCTTTCCTCCTCCCATCCTTTTTATGCAACGTTGCCTGACGCATCACCCTGAATCATATTTCTTATCAATGCTCAGCTCAAACACTAGTTGTGGTTCTTCACTGCCTGCAGAGGAGAGCGGAGGTTCCATGCACTTGCCTTTAAGGAATTCTGCAGCAGGGTCCAAGCCATGACTAAGGTGCATTTCTTATGTGTGCCTTTTACTTTGGGCAAGTTCCTCATTGTTTTCCTGATCCCCTCTCTTTGCTTGTATCATTACTTCAGCCTAAACATCCTTTCTTTTTCTAACTCTCCTGGGAAAATCCTTTCTACCCCTGCAGACTTGCCTTAAAAGGCCATCTCCTTCTAAAGACTCCCCCAATCTCAATCTCTCAGCTAATTGAAGACTGCTTGTGGCGAATGCTCCCTTCTTATTTACCTTTGTATTCTCCAGAGTATCTTATACAACATAAGCATGAAATATTTATCACCTTAATGATTTCCAAAAATGCATAATAAAGGTTTTAAGCCATGAGTTATATAACACTATCAATTTAGTTAAGAAAAGAGGAGGCCCATAAATTATCAAAGCTTTAAGTTAATCTTTTTGTTCTCAGAGGACAGAGGTGCTAGATGACTCTGGACTGAGAGGAAGATGAGGACATTTTCTATCAAAGGCTTGAGACAGCTGTTAGCTGTCTGCCCACACCTAAGTTCCTCTTTAACATCTCTGATTTAAATACACACACCCCAAGAAAACCTCCATTAGGGGTTAATTTCTCTTTGGCTGTTAGCACTTCAGATGACTTCTAGCCATGGAAAACTAATGCCTCTTTTCAAGCACAGGGAGGTAGGAGAAAGGCAAAGTGAGATTCCATTTTAGCAATTGCTGGGGCAATGGTCACTCGCCTTCAGCAAACACAGAAGGAGGCATCACAGAAAGTGGGAAGCTGGTGAAATCCATGCTGAGTGGACAGGAGACAGGAATGACTATATACCATGAAATCCTCAGTCTGGGGGCAGAAAAGGATTTCTGGGCTTCAACCGTCACTTAAGCAAGTTTGTGAGCAGAGCAGGCTTACCATTAATAAGGTACGGATGATTGCAGCACTTCCGCAATTCCATCATAGTGTTTAACAGGTTAGGTACGTTAGCTTGCCCACCGCCTTTGGAAAGAAATGTGAAATTCTTCTCAAGGATGGCTCGGTAATATTTCTTCTGAATATTTGTTAGCTCAACTTCAATAATAGTTTCTTCTTTGGGGGCCAAGTTCTTTTCTACATCCTCTTTGAGACGTCTCAACATCATTGGCTTTAGAATAGCTTGAAGTTTTTGCACCTAAAAAAGGACCTTAAGTAAATACTTGTGTCATGATTTGATGGTAAGTTAAAACATATTCTAACATGAAACATCAGGATTATCTCATTCATTAACCATCCATTTTCATTTTTCAAAGCCCAGTGAGAGAATGAAGGAGCTCATCTTTCAGCTTTCATAAGAGCAGTGCACGAAGGTTGGATGATTCTATGTCAAATGAACTATTTCATCCATCCAGGAGCCCTGAACAGCCAGAAGGCTTGAAAAGTACCCAGCAGAAATCCAACATATTCATGTAGCTTTCCATTCTGTTTGCTCTAAGCCATAGGGAAGATAGAGAAGAGCGACAAGACAGTGTCATGGCAATGCTCTGTTTCTATTCTCTTCCTTTCTAGGCAGAGCTAAAGAATGAGAGGAAGTGAGCCAGGAGCAATCTAGTCCCTGCAGGAAGGAGCCAGCAGAGACATCTCTCCCTGGTTCTCTTTTCTATTGATTGGCAAGAGAACTGAGTACTCCATACGGTTTTTATTTTAGAAAAGAAAAACAAAACAGACCTTACTCTGAACCGAGCTAACAAGTTTTAGACAGTAAGTCAGGGGAGATGGCACATAAAAACCAAGATTTCACGTCTATCTCCATATTTATTTCAAATACAGCACACACATTATAACTAATACCCACATAACTCTTACAGCATATAAAATAGCCAAGCACTTTTTTTTTTCTTTTTTTTGAGACCAAGTCTCACTCTGTCGCCCAGGCTGGAGTGCAGTGGCGCGATCTTGGCTCACTGCAACCTCTGCCTCCCAGTTTCAAGCTAGTCTCCTGCCTCAGTCTCCACAGTAGCTGGGACTACAGGCGCCCACCACCACGCCTGGCTAATTTTTGTATTTTTTTTTTTTTTAGTAGAGACGGGGTTTCACCATATTGGTCAGGCTGGTCTCAAACTCTTGACCTCATGATCCACCTGCCTCAGCCTCCCAAAGTGCTGGGATTACAGGCATGAGCCACCATGCCTGGCCCAAGCACTTTTCATACACAATACTTCATTCATTTCTCACAGAAATACTGTGCAGTGGTTATGCCCTAAGTTTCTAAAGTGAAAATATGTAGGCTTGAAGAAGTAAGCATTGTGGCTGAGTATAGATGCTTCACAAAGAACAGAGACTCAAAACTGCAGTAGGCAAACAACTCTATCACTGTCAGTGGCATCTGACATCATCCCCAAAACTACACATACATAGCAAAACTACCAACCTGCACAGCACAACTATCTCTGAAAATTATATCAACAGGTATGTAACCTCTCTATAAATCTCAACAGTCCTTCACAAGAGCAAATAAACAAATAAAGAAGAAAACCTTTACGATGATGACCTAGAAAGTCCAAGGAAAGGGTATCTAAGGTTCTGTGTACTAGGTGGGAAAAACTGTAATATAATCACACTTTAAAATAACTTAATATTTTGCTGTTTCATGGGCTAATCTTCAATTTTATGAGTGAAATACAAAGTAGAGGTGATAAATACCTGCTCTTCTGTTTTTAGATCACCAAATTCTTGCATAAATGTGGTTTCTGAAGGGAAGCGACTTGGTTCCAAGAAATGAAGCAAGCTGAAGAGTTCTTCCACAGTGTTCTGGAGTGGGGTTCCCGTCAGCAGCACTTTGTGTTCCTGAGGTAACGCAAGGAAAACCACTAATCAAATTGTAACAAAAACACTTTCTTAAAACCAGAGCCTCTCACTAGATATCCACTGTTCTACTCCTACTCATCTATCCTATGAAAAGTATAGGAATCAGGCATGAAAACAGAGATATTAGAACACGATTTCTGTGTCAGGTAAACAGATCTGGGGACAGTCCTCTCCAGAACTCTACAGGGTCCTTAAATGTGTCTTGCCATTTTGTTTCTTCCTGGAGTTATAGGTCAGTATTTTAGTGCCATGGCTTTTTAAGTCCCCAAGTCTCAATGCTTTTATCCCCACCAGTTAAGTTTTTTTCCTAGAATCCCTAGATTCAGATGAAACATGCATGCTTCTTTCTGCTCTCTACATCAACAGTGCTCTCATCTCTCCATCTGCTTCCTGCATGACTCACTTCATAGAGACAAAAGAAGTTCCACATGCAACAGCATATGAAAAACTATTTTGTTCTGCAAAAATTTCCAACTAGCAAAGAGGTCAACTTGGTTGTAAATACCACAATCACTTTTTTTTTTAAATCAGATGCTATTTATAAATTTGTCTCTTTGAACCAAGTTAGGTATTTCTTTAATTAATTCTTCCTGTTTACGAACTCTTTCCCCAGCTTTCCTCATGCAGTTGTACCCTGTCCTCCTATTTCTATATATGCAATACAGAGGAGCTGTTTTACAATGGCCAGTCTTAACAATAGTGAGATATTAATCTTAAGAACCCTATTATTTTCTGCTTTCTCTGGCCATTTGGTACACAGCACAGCTAACAAAACTATTTCAGAAAGTAATTATACCTCCCAGTAGTTGAGAAAGCAATATTCTGACTTAACTCAGAACCTGAGAAGTCTTGGTTGCCAAGCAGAGTATACGCTCAGTAGATACTAGATGAATGACGTAAGAACATGCTAATTTTCTTAATATCTACCATGTCATATCTGTCAATGAAGCTCTTTGAAAGTGAGGTAAAGGAGTTCAATATACTTGTATTCCTCTTCCTCTTCCCTTTGAATAAAGTCTCTGAGGCAGTTTCGTGGACCACCATCATCTTCAGACTCAGTAAATTCAAAAACAGTAGGGATCAATCAATCAATTTTTTTCTAATGTACCACCACACTTGTGGATAGCCTGGGCCACAATCACTGACATACCCAAGTCCTGGATTACTGTATGCAAGAACTTTTTTTTAAGCCCCATCACATATTCAGGAAAGAGTTACTGCAGTAGATGAGCTGTATTGATTATCGTGTCTCCCAGTTTTTTCATATCCTTTATTACTACATTAAATTAAATCTTGACTGCCTAACCAAATATTTTAAAAGTCAAAGCCTTTTTAACTTATTAATTTCAAAATAAACTTATTTGAAAAAAGGAAAGCACTCCTTTCTTAGGCAGCTTCCCTTCAATTATAGTTACACCAAATGATTATACACAAAATCCTTTCATACAGTTACCTACAAATAGTGGAATAAAACGAGGTATCAATTTGAAAGTGGGTAACAATAAAAAAATACACAATTACTATGCACAGTCTCACAAAACATCATGTAAGAAACTCAGTCGATGGACCTTATCACCTCCACCTATGCCAGCAGATGTGCTTCTGCCTTGACAACATTACTATTCTTTTTAGCTCCGATGAAGTGATGTCCATTTAATTTCATTTTAAGCAGACTCTGTGTGTCAGGTTTCCTGACAATGAAAGAGATACCAGAATCAATGAAGAACTACCATGACCTCCACAGCATCCCCTCCTCGTGGATGGGGGACAACGAGATGGCTGTTTTCCCAGAGCTCCTGTGGAGGACTGTGAAGACGGTGACTGCCCCTCAACGTATCATCTTTACAAACATTTCCTTGGTGCCTGCAGAGCTGAAGACACTCATTGGTCTTCCTTTCTGGGAATGCACTTGGAGATAATCCTCATTAAGCACATTTTCATCGCAAGTAAGTCTAGTGCAGGTAACAGCAGTTCCCTATGGCCTGTGCCGTAGCCGGATATAGTTACTATCCACTATTTTGACTGTGACTTATTGTAGGAAAGAATAAAAAGTAGAAAGTGGCTAAGTTATCAAGATGCTTACTTTTTAAGTAAGGATTTAAACACCAGACAATGAGCTGTTCGGAATTGGACAAATACAATTATATTCTGAACAACAATGTGTTCCATCTTGAAAACATTTCTTCTCAAATAAATACTCCCGATCATTAGAAAAATAAATATTTTGTTCATGTGCTAATCAGAGCTTCCCAGTTGGTGAGCCAAGGATGAGTACAGGTTATAAGTCCTTGGGGAAGGTCAGGACACCCAGGACTGGTGGTGTCCCGTGGCAGTAGGCAGCCTTCTGTTTTTACCCAAGTGTGGCATTCATTTTCTGTATGTGCCATCATGTGAAAAAGCTTAAGAACACTGCAATATGTAATAGGAAAATTATTTGGATAACAGATTCTAATCCATTAATCAAATGTTAGTATAAATAATAGAAAACTCTTTGAACTAGCCCAAAGATTGTGGGAGGCTGTGGGAGGGATAGCATTAGGAGAAATACCTAATGTAAATGAGAAGTTGATGGTTGCAGCAAACCAACATGGCACATGTACACCTATGTAACAAACGGGCACATTCTGCACATGCACCCTAGAACTTAAATTAAAAAAAAAATAGCCCAGTGACAATCAGATTGTTTGATGTTGACAGAGTTAAATTAATGTGTACTCACCAATGAAAGAATGTTTTACAGTAAGAATCTACTATCTGGGAACACATGAACTAATAATAGAACACAACTCAGATAAGCTCAGTCAGATGACTGTTTAAGCCTTCAGGAAATGGTGACATAACTGTCTCTTAGTAGAAAACTATGAAGGTGGATCCCTACTGAGAAGATATATTTAGATTATATCATAAGCATTAGTGTTTACCTGCAAATACAAGTTTACTTCATTTTAATGCTTAAGTATCACCTGGAGTGAACAAATGCAAACACAGAGTTTCTCTTTTCCATATGCTTACCGAGGTCCCTGAGACTATTCACTGTTTCTAAGCACTCTCACTTGTTTTGTGGATTGGCCACCAAATAACAGTCAACTGCTTTGAGACAGATCTTAGGATAGCTTTAATAATAATTCATTAGGAAGAAAAATGGGAAATCCCATCCTAAATAGGATAATTCAGTCAGACTTTTTCCTTTAAGCAAAACTAGATTTTGTTTGTTTTAAACTAAAAGCAAAGCTGGCAAATCTAATCTCTTTAAGAATAAAATAAGCTGCTTCAGAGAATCAGCTGCAACAAAAAGCTTTTAGGTGTTTTTTGGTAATAACAGTCTTCAGCTAAAAATATATGGCCATGAATACATAAAACACTCCTTCTCATCTCAAACTCTCAGTTAACAAAAGATCAAATTAGCCTACAGAAATTAGCATTAAAAATATTTTAAAAACCTTTCTGTACTTCCATGAAACTTATCAAATCATCCAAGGCATGCTAAACGACAGTAGCTTTGCTTTCAAAATGTACATTAAAAATAAAATATAAGTGATCATAACCACGATATAAACTATGGAGTGAAAAGAAGCCTGAGGATGACAGGTCATGTTGAAATTCCCACTAGGAAATCATACACACAGCAATATTAGACAGAAAATAAATCAAATCCTTCTACTCTTATGATATGCTATTCCATGATGCTCCTACTGAAAAAAAATCTAGAAAATCTACTCAGGAAGACCTGATCATCTCTTGGGAAGCTGGAAAAGTATGGGACAAGCATGGTGTAAAACTCCAGATTAAATCTGAGGCATTGTAATGCCCCAAACTTCTAAGCATCTGTGCGAACTAAAGCAACCCCAGATATCCTACTCAACTCATTGAGAACTTGCATCTACAAGTCCTGCTGGCCACAGTATGACAAAACCTATGAGCCATGGAAAATAACTGGACTATCATCACTGAAGTAAAGCTTGGCCCAACACTTAATGAAATGGCAGTACAAGTTAAGTATCCCTTATCCAAAATTCTTGGGACCAAAGTGTTTCAGGTTTCAGATATTTTTAGATTTTGGAATATCTGCATTTATACTTACGGGCTGAACATCCCAAATGAGAAAATCCAAAATCCGAAATGCTCCAATGAGCATTTCCTTTGAGCATTATGTGGGTACTCAAAAAGTTTTGGATTCTGGGATTTTTGTATTTGGTATGATCAACCTGTATTTATGAACAAAGGGTAAAACAAAAACTTGAAACTCACTTTAGTGAAGATATCATGATTACACTCTGCTATAAGACAACTGTTTAATAGACACTAGCCAACAATGTAAGAATCCAAAAGGCAACAACTTTTGAATAACTGAAAGTTCCAGAGAATATACCACAATATTTGACAAGCTTTTCAAATACTGTTTACAGGCATCAAATTCAGAGCAGTGGGACTATCAAGTCAGCAACAATTCTATTCAGGTTCAGTGCAGTCACCAATATGATCACTGACCAAGTCCATCATCTTGAGTCCCTCCAACAGCTTGCAGTTCCTGTTCTTCAGCCTGTGGGCTTCATCAATGACTACACAGCGCCATGGAATATTCCGCAGCTCAGGACAATCAGTCAAAATCATCTCAAATGTAGTGATGATGGCATGAAACTTATAGGACCCCTTTATCACTCGACCCTATAAGAACAACTCTGAATTATTATTAAGCATTAATGACTACATAAATAACTTTAAGGATGAATAAATAGCATAAACATATATATTTATCCCTTTGGAGATCTCTTTATTTTAGGTGACATACATCTGTTTTCAAGTTATTTTGGCAGTTTTAAACTATATGGTAAAACAGAATTGTAAAACAAATGACAAAACTGTCAGTAAATTTTGGATCTAATCTCCTAATAAAGCATGTGCATCACTTACCACTAAGTATACCCATTCTAGTCACACATTCACATATGACAAAATTTATAATAATTTCCCAAATCTAAAGATACAGACTTCAATATTTTTTCTCCTTTAGTTATTTAATTGTAGGTCAGATTTTATACTTAGAATACACACACACATCTATCTCTCTCTCTATATATAAATATATATATATATAGCAAAACATATATATATAGCAAAAGTCCTATTTGCAATTACAGGACTTCCATTTACTACCCATAACATAAAACTATTTTAGCATATATTATTCTTATCATGTCATTTATAATGCTTCACTGTTGATACACGCTAATGGCATAAAGGTAACTAGAATAAGAAAAAATTAAAGCAATTGCTACTAACAGCCAAAGCATAAATTCCTCCCTTGGGATATATTTCATTCAATGTGTCATATATTTCAAGGACTTTTTACATCTTACTGTTTTTCACTTCTAGCAATAGCATAATAAAATATTCTTTCTATTCACATTTAATATTACCATTTTTTGTTTAGTTTTCTCTTAGGCTTGCGAAATAAAACTAACATATCAAAGCATTAAACAGATTTCAGTGATCATTCAAGGCAAAAAATTTCATTCCTTCTAATCTAATAATCAGAAAAACCAAAGCTATAAAAATAAAGAGCTGTTTTTTTTATCTATAGACACAGATAATACAAATGTAAATTGAGTCAGATATCTAAAGCAAATTTCTCAATTTGGCAAAATTTAGGCCTTCCCAAGTCACCAAGACTTTGTTTTCTTTTAACACCTTAAAATGCACAGAATAAGCACACAGAATACAACCTGTGACAGTTTACCTGGGGATCTTTGAAGTACATTTCATACAACTGAATGGTCCGACGACTAGCTTGACTCCCATGATACACAACCACGTTCAACTCTGTCCAGGTTCGGAATTCCCTTTCCCAGTTGGGGATTGTGGACAATGGGGCAATTACTAAAAAAGGGCCATGGATTCCTTTCAAATATATCTCATAGAGAAATGTAATGGACTGGATAGTTTTTCCCAAACCCATTTCATCTGCTAAAATGCAGTTTCGCCTTTTGGAGGAAAATAAAGTACAAAAGTTTAATGAGTATGGATATGAGACACTGCTGTCATTTCACAAAATATATACCATTGTACTCACAAATACATACTCAAAGGCTTTAGATGTTCTCTTAGATTCAACAAAATATATTTTCAAACAAAATTCTCAAAGAATAAAAATTATTTTATATACTTATATCAATCTGTTTAATATCTGTTAAATAAACGTTACATATATTTTCAATGCTTTTTTAAAAAGTTCTTATTAGAGTTAAAACATTAAGTTCTTTTTTATTATTTCCAACAACTAAAGGAAAGGAACTACAGATATATTTAAAAGTGAAGAAAAACTTGTTTTACATACATGTTGTACCAATTGAAAAGTAGCCAGTTTACTCCCTCCAACTGGTATTCCCTGAGTTTGTTATTGTTTTTATACTCCCTGGAACTCTCCGATTTCTTCCAATCATCAGCAGGAGGTCGCTCCTGTTTCAAATATAGTAAATCCCATTAGTGGTTTCCCAAAGACCACACCACTATGCTATTTTCAAATTAAATTCTCTACCATCAGCCAATTCTTACCACACGCTCTGTTTCCGGCTCCCTGGACATTAGTTTCTCAAACTCCTCGATCTTTGCTTGATCTATGTCCTGCCTCCGCTCCCATGTGCTGTCTTCATAAGGAAGTGAACACCACTTCACCAGATAGTGAGTCACAGGCTGGACCAGATTTAAATAAATCAGAATTGGATTAATTTGACCACATACATACACACACACATATATATGTGTGTATATGTATATATGTGTGTATATATGTGTATATATACACACACGTTTATACCTATACATATATACATATACATGTATACTTACATATACATTAAGGAAAAGCATGCTCTACTTCATTTATCAATAGACATTATCCTGGCATGAGTAAGTCTGAATTGACAAAAATTTAAAAACTATGGCCATAAAACAGCTGTTCCTAGTTAAGAGTCTCAAGTCTAAACTGGAAACAGTATTACTGGGTATTATCAGAACAAATTAGCCTTTTATCAAAATCATTGGTAAGTGACGTTCGAAAGCCAGGAAGTATAAAGAAATAGCTAGTAAACAGTAAAGCTGAATTTGAGATTTTTTTTTATCTGCACAAATCATTCATCAGGAGTTTGATTCAGACTTACATGGTAAATCATCTTCGCATATTTAAATGTTTACATAATTGGCTGGTTTCTTTAAAAATGAGACATACACTTAAATTTATTAGGATCTCCACCTTTTCCTTAAAAAGAGTGATACTGTTTGTATCCAATCACACTAAAATAACGTATTTGAGCTTTAGAAGGGTGGAGTGCAAAATATTTCAGGTAATGCAGATCAACAGGATTTCCTTTGTCTCTCCTCTAGAAAACACTTGGGTTTGTTGACCTTCATTTCAGGACCAAAGTATGCTGACCTGGTCGTAATGTGAAAAATATTTGCTGTGCAATGTAAATATGCTATGAAACAATTTTTTGAAGTATAACTAAGGAAAACTAGAAAAATAAAGATCATGTTACAGATATGGTCTTGGAAACATCATAGAGTGTCATGACACAGAGTTTGGAAGAAAATGGGAGTTCTTTGCAGACCCTTCCTAGACAAGCAAGATCCAAACACTGTATATATAAAATTCAATTTACATGGAGAAGCCAGGAAAGACAGAACTCATGGTGGGTGGGCACATCATTATCAAGACACAATACTCAGAAGTCACTACATTTGTCTTCATTCTTACTTCCCTATCAAACATCCCTTATAATCTCACAGAGTTTTGCAAAGCAAAATGAGAGTGTTGAGACTGGGATCTTTTAAGAGAAATAACGTCCATTAGCCTCTGTGCACTGCATTAAATGAATTCATCAACTTCACTAATGATGCCCAATTCTAAATAACCTTAAACTCCATTCTGCCACAAGAGACACTCAATTATATAAGGATACTTTGTGCTACATGACAGAATTATACCAAAATGTACTGAATTCTTTATCATATTGTGGAATTGTGCAAAACGTCAATGTGTTTCTTTCATATTGAAAATCAATTTTTTAAAAAGCTCTCAGACTAAACATAAAACATATTTAGCACTATTATTTATTAAGTCATAAAACTAATAATAAATCATTAAATTTCAGTTAAATTTAGGCCAAGTGTGTCATACTCCAAGGCTCTGACCAAGACCAGGTCTAGGATTCTACCATCTTCTCTATAAACATGTATGGACTGCCTGAATCACCACTTCGTAATACAAATGATCTCCTGTTACCTCTCCCCGGTCATCTGTGCTACGTGCAAAGTCCATTATCCGGTCAACCTCCACATAATCTGGATTAAAAAGCTCATCCTCAATCTACACCAAAGGGGAAAAAAGAGTTAAAGGTTTATTTATTTCCCAAGATGAAATACTATTCCACTTTTCACCAAGCAATAATATTTTGGGTCATAGCAATACAACACTTAAATTTGCCAAATTCTATTATATTAATTGAAATGCTACAATTTAGCAAAATCATTCCCCATGAGGAAATCAGACTTCTCAGACTTTGTTAACTGGGTCTTTTAATTACCGTGTGAAACCTTTTACTGTGAGAGAATGTTTAAGAATATTTTAAATGAAGTGTGAAATTACAATTCACTAATGAGCAATCCAAAAGGCTTATGGCATGCGATGCATTTAGCATTCCTGAAACTACAGTTTGCAATGAAGAATCAGAGTCATGCAAAGTAAGTGTTACTTGGAATCTCATAACTCCTGGAGTTGTCCGATGCCTTATAGCATCATTTACAAAATGTTATTCAAAAGCCAAATACACTGAAACCAGCTAATTTCATATTTTAGCATGATCAGAGTTTATAATGTTTGGTAGTATTTGTCAATCAATATTAGTACCTCATTTAGAATCACAGTCTTATCATTAATCTAAGTTTTCTAATGATTTACACTGAATATAGTGTGTTTAGGTAAAAGTATTAAGGATAAAGAAATAAGGCCTAAATAATTGGCTTATTTAACCAATATATTAAATAATCTTACAAAAGTAAAGTAATATTGCTGCTTGCAAAGGCATCTCATATAAAAGACTAGAATTTGGCTCAAAAAAAAAGTTATAGGCTGGGTGCGGTGGCTCATGCCTGTAATCTCAGGACTTTGGGAGGCCAAGGCGGGCGGATGACGAGGTCAGGAGCTCAAGACCAGCCTGGCCAACGTGGTGAAACCCCGTCTCTACTAAAAATACAAAAAATTAGCTGGGTTTCATGGCAGATGCCTGTAATCCCAGCTACTTGGGAGGCTGAGGCAGGAGAATTGCTTGAACTTGGGAGGCGGAGGTTGCAGTGAGCCGAGATTGCACCACTGCACTCCAGCCCGGGTGACAGAGCGACACTTTGTCTCAAAAAAAAAAAAAAAAAAAAAAAGAAAAGAAAAAAAAGTTATAGAGTAAGCCATACCCAAAAGAAGTTAGGGTCAGACAAGTTTCAGATGTTAGAAAACAAAAGACACATTTTATTATGTGTACCTCTCAATTAACTTATCAATAATATAACTGCATTAAAATATTTTGTGGCCAGGCGCGGTGGCTCAAGCCTGTAATCCCAGCACTTTGGGAGGCCGAGACGGGTGGATCACGAGGTCAGGAGATCGAGACCATCCTGGCTAACATGGTGAAACCCCGTCTCTACTAAAAAATAACAAAAAACTAGCCGGGCGATGTGGCGGACGCCTGTAGTCCCAGCTACTCGGGAGGCTGAGGCAGGAGAATGGCGTGAACCCGGGAGGCGGAGCTTGCAGTGAGCTGAGATCCGGCCACTGCACTCCAGCCTGGGCGACAAAGCAAGACTCCGTCTCAAAAAAAAAAAAAAAAAAAAAAAAAAAAAATTTTGCAAAAGGCAAACTAGAAATCACTTAGACACCATTCATATCCCTTGAATTGCAGGTTGAAAAGATAAGCAGTTCAGTCATCATCTGCTCAAGAGCAACAAACTGTCCCTGGCTACTCGGCCCTCTTAAAACACCCACTTGAGAAGCTTTGAACTGTGAATTATGAAACAGAAAGCAGAAACACAAATACATGTCTCAACTACCTCAGGCTTTTATACAGAGGTGATTAGTAAGGAAAAAAAAATCCATTGAAATGTTCAATTAATATAAAGTATTAGTATATTAATAAACTGGCTTTTCAAAAGCTTCTAGACTTAGGTAAACACACATGTTATCCATGTACAGCAGAAACACTTAAACTTTCTCAAAACCACGTTTTGATAGCAAAAATTCCCTCTAAGAAAACTTGTTCTTAAACACGAGCTTTCATAGTCAGTGCTGAATTAAAATCCTTAACTTTTCCTAAACATTTCTACCCTTTAAGTGAGTAATCTGCAGCATCACACATGTGATGAAATTTCCAGTCTAAATGATGTTTTTGAATAGAGATTTTTAGTTGCAGCAGGCTTGTAAGGCAGCCTAAGTAGAAACAAAGAAGTAAAAGCAGCTGAAACTGAAAATCTTAAAGCAGAACAGCCATGGAACACTTGAAGCCATGATCATGTATGGGATGAAACAAATGGGGGCATGTGCATTTTCATGCGTAAAAGAGAGGGAGGAAGGGGATTGCCATCCTTCTCTGCTAACTCTCACTCAGGACAGAAACTAAGATTTCTAGCTGCCAAGTTACCAGGTAAATAATGTACATTCAACTTTGGTATGTATAGCTAGGGCTAGGCACAATTTCCTAAAGACTGTGTGACTACAGGAGACAGAATACAAATAAACTTCATAAACAGGACCAGGATTTAGGGATGGGGGGAAAGCTACCATTGTGCTTCTGCCTGTCTCCCTCTCCCTGGCCCACAGAAAAGGTCAGCAGAACATATGGTGTCTCCTTCTAAAAGGAGGCTAATGATTTCAGCTCATCCAATGTCCCAAAAATTCAACTCTGATTTCTTAAGAAGGGCATGAAAAATAGAACCTCATAGCATTGTTCTCAAAATCAAATATTAAGATTCTTTCTTCA
Organism: Theropithecus gelada; assembly: GCF_003255815.1. NCBI lineage: Eukaryota > Metazoa > Chordata > Mammalia > Primates > Cercopithecidae > Theropithecus > Theropithecus gelada. Next base: position 63,028,688 of record NC_037676.1, on the reverse strand, counting down.
AAAGAATTTTCCTGGCCGGGCACGGTGGCTCAAGCCTGTAATCCCAGCACTTTGGGAGGCCGAGATGGGCGGATCACGAGGTCAGGAGATCGAGACCATCCTGGCTAACACGGTGAAACCCCATCTCTATTAAGAAATACAAAAAACTAGCCGGGCGAGGTGGCGGGTGCCTGTAGTCCCAGCTACTCGGGAGGCTGAGGCCGGAGAATGGCGTGAACCCGGAAGGCGGAGCTTGCAGTGAGCTGAGATCCGGCCACTGCACTCCAGCCTGGGCGACAGAGCCAGACTCTGTCTCAAAAAAAAAAAAAAAAAAAAGAATTTTCCTCCAAGTTCTTTGAAGAATCTTAATATTCTCCAAGATCTATGAATTGAGTCACATTCGAGTAACCCCATTCCACTCAGTCCAAACCACTGCACTGCCAAAAATGCTGCACACTCAGAGTGCCAGGGGTAGTGATGCAGACATGTGTCCAGTAAAAGAACAACCACATGATCTCCCATCGAACGCAGACTTTACCATAGGCCAGTTGGGATCATGGAAATCAAAACCCAAAAGAACACAGACTTGTTACCTGATAGTATAAGGATTTTATGACATAAAAGTACTAAGTGTTCTTCTGTCCCACTTTCCTTCATCTCCAAAAAGGGGTGGCAGTGCAAAGCAGGTTGTTAGATACTATTTTGCATCAAATTGTATGCTTCTTTACATAAAGTCTACATTCTGTCAACTCTTTTATGAAAAGAGGAACTAATAAATCAGCAAGTCTTATCTTTCAATGTTAGGGTTTTTCTTTTATCTACTTGAGGCTGTTAAGTGAAACCAAATTGACGATCAAAAGTCCAGAGACCCTAGTAAGCAGCTTGTGAAAGCACTTTTAAAAAAATGTAACTGACTACACTGCGGAGGCAGAGGGCAGAACTGGCACTTCTAGTAAATGCAGATGTTCTTCCCTGACGTACTATTGCTGTATTTCCAGACTGATACCTGGGATAAAGGGACACAGGCAAAGATATTATTACCAGTTTCTATGCTACAACACAGCATTTGCGAAAATGAGTTTAGTGAACTCTCTGTGATTAGGCATTGACATGAACAAAATAAATTTGCCACATACTTTCCCCAACACAAGTTAAGCTTTTGTATCTTAGAACTTGTACTTAACATTTACCATAGAGTTCTTAACCTGCTAAATCTCAATAGAACTTCTGTCCACTTAATTTCATCGCCTACTAACTGTACTTTCATTACAAGATTTTTATCATACCATCACCACTATTTCCACATAATATCATAAGGACCCATATCTTCTAGCCTAAGCAACAGGAAGAATGAGAAATTTCCTGTTTACAAATTTGTTAGCAAGAACCAGTTACCAATATGCAAGTAACAGCACCAAATGAGACTAACTATTTTTTCTTAATTCACGGAACTAAAATTTTAAATTTAGAACATTTTAACAAAGTAAATACTTTGGAAAAGTAAGCAGGTATTTCGTACCTCTGAAAGGAACTTGTTCTGGCCCTGCTTTGCCTTAAATCGTTTAATTTTTTGCTGAATTCTCTTATCTTTTTCCAGGTCTTCTACGGATGCCCACTGACAATGAAGATAAGAGCTGAAAGAACAAAATAATATCCTTGAAATATGTAGAATATAATTAATCCGTTATTATGTCTTATTCAAAAAAGTCAACTAAACAGATAATTAAAATAACCTGCTTAATTACTCATTAAGGCTGCTGAGCAACATTTAATATACCCAATAATGTTTAGAATAAGAAGAGAAACTCAATATTAGTGCCTAAAATTTGCCTTCTGTCCTAAGCCTCCAGCTCTCTTACCAGCTACCAATGGAGAGAGACAGTGACAGAGACAGAGAGAGAGAGACAGACAGACACAAGAGACAGAGAGAGAATGGCCTAATAACAATCTATTTCCATAAGTGACTGGGTTACACTTCAACATAAAATTAGCACTACAGGGTGGCCTTAATTCTGAATTTATACTTTGAATCTCCTACCATTGAGAAATAGGTTTTTATCAAGTTAAAATAATTCAAATTTAAAACAGCAGTTTCTTTGGAGTTAAGAGGTGTAGGGTACCCTAGAGTCATCCAAGGCCTACCCTACTGGACCCAAAGGGAAACCTAACCTGGTCCTTCTAGAACAATCTAGGAGGCAAGAACCACTGTTTGCTCCTGGAACACTGGGCCATGCCCCTAACCAGCTCTTTATCAGTTGCTGGTCTCCCAGGCTGTGTTCCTCCAGGTGTTCTGCAATGATATCCCTTGGTCCCCTGTGAATGTTTCACTTGCTATCATCTGTACCTGCACGAGGCAACCCCCACCCCCGGCCTCGCCACCCCCTGCTCTGAGCATGTATGGTGTCTTCCCTCACCTGAACTGGAATACATTTATACTTCCCTTTTCTTCTCCAACACTCGCAGGTACACAGTTAATGTTTTATGGCAACTCTGACACACTTTTGTTTAGTTCTTCAATATTATTTTGTCCCATCACCCTCTCCCTGCCCTTCAAATAGCCTTGACAACCTCTTATTTCTCTTTCTGGTTATGACATTAAAAAGAAATTATATGCTTGAATATATATATCTCTTTCAGAATCAACATACTAGTACTCTTAGAAATTGTGCTTTAGTTCACAGAAGTCAGAAGTTTAAAACAAGTAAAAAAAAAATTATACAACCATTACAAATTTTTCAAAAATGATTCATGATAAAGGAAATGCTTATGATATTAAGTAACACATAACCGATATCCATGTCTAATACGATTTTCAAAGATAGGACTCATTTAGTCCTTCTATAATTGAGGGAGAATAGGATTTTAAATACATATGAGTTATATAGCTATGAATTGATATAAATGCTATATACACACACAGAAAATATACTAGATAAAATTGTATCAAAATGCTAATACAGGTTGACCATCCCAAATGTGAAAATCCAAAATTCAAAATGCTCTAAAACTCGAAACTTTTTGAGCACCAACATGATACTTGAAGGAAATGCTCAATGGAGCATTTTGGATTTCAGATTTGGGATGTTTAACTACTAAAGTATAATGCAAATATTCCAAATTTGAAAAAATCAAAAATTCAAAACACTTCTGACCTCAACCATTCCAGATAAGGGATACTCAACCTGTATTGATTATTTCTGGGTACTAGGACTGCAAGTATTTTATTTTCTGCTTTCAACTTGTAGTTTCCAAATTTCCAATAAATAATATGCAATACTGTCATAATCAGAAACACATATTATATGAGGCAGGCAGATCACCTGAGGCCAGGAGTTCGAGACCAGCCTGACCAATATGGTGAAACCCCAACTCTATTAAAAAATACAAAAATCAGCTAGGCCGTGGTGGCATGTGCCTGTAATCCCAGCGACTCAGGAGGCTGAGGCAGGGAAATTGCTTGAACCCCAGAGGTGGAGGTTGCAGTGAGCTGAGATCATGCCACTGCATTCAAGCCTGGGCGACAGAGGGAGACCCTGTTCCCCCTGCCACACATACACAAAAAGAAACACATATTATAAAAATAATCTGCTCTAGTCTCCAAATTATTTGACAGAAAAAGGCACAAGTGCAGTCAGTCAGTATTCTTGTCTTGGCTGAGGTGCAAAAGCCTTCAAAGCACCATCTGTGTAGCCTTGAACCGGACACAGGCATATATGCAAGTGGCTCCAGCCCTGCTTTATCTGCTATAAACTGGGATGAAACTTTTAGTGGGACTCTGCTTTCTAGACCCTGATGATAACCCACTCTGGAGGCTTAGTCAGGAAGAAGAGGAAGGAAGAATAAAGGGTCAAAAATAGACTGCTTTGTCTTAATAGATTAAGGCAAGAGAAAGTTCTAACTGAACTAGAACTACATTTTTTTTAAAAGTTATGAAGAAGTAAATGTAAGAAAAATATTATGAAGCTAATAAGAAATAATCTGAACTAGGCCCTACAGATAATAAAGTTTATGGTCACTTTGGAAAACAAAATTTCATTTAAAAATAAAATGTAATGACTATGAAACAGGTATACATTTACACCTAATCTTGACAGTTTAAAAAAAAAAAAAAAGCACATATCCCTTACCCGTATCAGTGCAAAGTAGTAAATATTTATATTTATAATACTTATAAATATTTATATTTATAAATAAATATAAGTAAAATATTAACAAACACGACTCCGCATCACATTAAGAAAATAATACGTCATGACCAAGTAGTTATTTCAGGAATGCAAGGTTGGTTCAATATTAGGAAATTCACTAAAAATACACAATATTAATATATCTAAGGAGAAAAATCACACAGTTATTTCTATTGACATGGAAAAAACATTTGATGAAATTTAACACCCATAATGGATTTTTTAAAACTTAGGAAGACAGGAATTGATAGGTATTTTGTTAACACATATTTGAAGATTTTAGTTCTAAAAACAAGATCTTACTAAATGAAGAAACACCACAGTTTTCCACAAAAATCAGAAAGCATGGATACCTACTATCTCCACTATTATTCAATATTGTATTTGAGGTTATTAGCCAATGTCACTGACAAGTCAAAACAATAAGAGACATAATAATTAGAAAATAATAAGTAAAGCTATCTCTGTTTGCAGATTATATGATCAGGTACCTGGAAAACCCTAGAGAATCAATTAGAAAACTAATTCAAATAATAAAATAATACAGCAATGTAGCAGAATATAAAATTAGCATACAGAAGCCAACAAATTGTCTTCATTCACAACAACAATTACCAATAAGGAGATATGTTAGAGAAAACCTCTTTCACAATACCAACAAAGATAAAATACTTAGCAATAAATTTAATTAAAAATGTGTAAAATTTGTATAAGAAAATATTTAAAACTCTTATAAGACACAAAAGTAGAACTGGACCACTGAAAAGACATCATTTTCACACTGTGTAACTCAACATCATACATCATACAGTTGTAAATTTAACACAATGTAAATAAATAAAATGCAAACAGGCATTTATATGGGGCTAAACAATACTAAATTTTATATATAAAAATAAACATGCAAGAATATCCAGGAAAACATTAAAAGAGAAAAGCTACTAGGGAAATAGATCTACCAGATACTAAAACACACTCTAAAGACTCCCTAAGTAAACAGTGAGGTATTGGCTTATAAATAGACAAGCAGTTCAAAGGCATAAAGTATAGATAAATTAAAAAATAAATAAAATAAATAAAACTTTAGGACATAATAAAGTTTGGATCTCAAATCACTTGAGTCAAAAATGGACTCTTTTTTTTTTTCTTTCTTTTTTTTTGAGATGGAGTCTCACACTGTCGCCCAGCTGGAGTGCAGTGGTGCAATCTTGGCTCACTGCAACCTCTGCCTCCCAGGTTCAAGCGACTCTCCTGCCTCAGTCTCCCGAGTAGCTGGGATTACAGGTGCCTGCCACCATGCTCGGCTAATTTTTTGTATTTTTAGTAGAGATGGGTTTCACTATGTTGGCCAGGCTGGTCTAAAGCTCCCGACCTCATGATCAGCCCACCTTGGCCTCCCAAAGTGCTGGGATTACAGGCATGAGCCACTGTGCCTGGCCAAAAATTGACTCTTTAATAATGGTGCTAGAATAACAATTGAAAAAAATTAATTTAGAGCCATGACTTACACAATACACAAGAATAAACACCAAATGGATCAGGCACCTAAATAGATAAAATGAAACCACAAGGAAAGCATGGACAAATTCCTCTGTAATCTGGATATAGGGAAAGGCTTTCTAGCTATGACACAAAAGCTAGAAACAATAAAAGAAAAAACTAATAAATCTGACTGTACAAAAAATTTTAATGGACAATGCAATAAGCACCATAAAGTCAAAAGACAATTGAAACCGAGAAAAGATAGCTGCAACCCAGATAAAGAACTAATATCCCTTATATATAAAGAGCTCTTAAAAGTTAAGAGCATGACAGAAAATGAGCAAAAGACACAGACAACTGACAAAGCAAGATGTAAAAAGCGACCATTAAACTTATGAAAAGGTGTTCTTATTCACAGTAAGAGAAAATGCTAATTAAAACCTCAACTGAAATACAATTTCTTACAAAAATTAAAAAGTAAAACAGCACACTATATTAGAAAGATTGTGGGGAAATAGGTATTCGCATACATTTCTGACAGGAACACAAATTCATACAACCTGAAGGAAGGGAATTTGGCAGTATCTCTCAAAAATACACACGTTTGCCTTTTGTATCTAGCAAACCCCCTTCTGGGAATTCACCTGGAAGCCATGCCTCCAACAACTTGAAAATAGAGAGATATGTATGAGAATATATATTGTAGCATTATCTGTAATTGGAAAACATCAGAAGCCACTTACACACCCACATACACAGGAGGTTGGTTGAATGGTTATGGCACAGTCATGCAATGGAATACTATACAGCTGAAACAAAGAATGAGGAGGACCCCTATGAACTGAGGTAGAGTGATTTCCAGAATGTGATGTGAAAAAAAGCAAAGCACAAAACTATACTAACAGTACACCAATTTCTTTTTTTGTAAGAAAGAAGAGGAAATCATACCTGCATGCTCAGGCCAAATTTTACAGAAAGGATAAACCTGGGATTAGTAAGGAAGCAAGCAGGAATGGGGTGGAAAGGAAGGGAGGACTACACTTCTTTTTTGTATAGTTCTAACTTTTGTAACATATTAATATTTCACAAACTTGAAAAACAATAAAAATCAACAAGCAGGGGCTAAAATGGAATACAAATACAAACCAAAACTAAGGAAACACACTGTGTATCAAATAAATCATGAGGCCCCAACCTTTTTGGCACTAGGGACCAGTTTCATGGAAAACCTAGATCCCTCGCATGCACAGTTCACAATAGGGTTCACGTTCCTATGAGAATCTAATGCTGTGCTGATCTGACAAAAGGCAGAGCTCAGGTGATAATGGTTAGTCACCTGCCGCTCACCTCCTGCTGTACGGCCAGGTTCCTAACAGGACACTGACCAGTACTGATCCACGACCTGGGGACTGGGCACGCCTGAAATAAGTAACAAACCACACTGGTGGGGTAGGAAAAGAGAATAACCAACCTAAGGAAATTTTGGATAAAGTTTTAGTCCCTATGCCCTCAAACTAAAGACAAAAAACTAAGCAAATATAGGCTTCTTTTTCACAGAAATATGGACTAGTAATTCTGAAATCACTTCCTATATATGTTAGGACTGACAAAAAAGCAAATATAAAAAATAAAAGAGCCAGGTTTACTCTGGTTGAAGAAGGGAATTACTAATATTAAAGGGGAAAGGAGAGAACAAACTCTGAGCTGCTGAAATAGTACTGTAAGTATCAATATATAGGCATTGTTTTTGCTGTTGTGTTGGAGAGGTAGGTAAATATGTGTGTGTATATGATAAACAGATAAGTGTGTGTGTAACTCGATATATGTATGTATATATACACACACACAGACATACATACACACACACACACGTGTACACTCTCCCAGTCCCATCCACTGAGAGGCACTAGAAGCAACAATTCCTCAGCAACAAGGAACACCTAAAGCCCAAATCTTGGTTTCTCAGTGCCCCCCATTCACTGAAAACAACCAAGCCTTCTTGGAGAAGTAACTGATTCCATAACTAAAACAGGGAAGTTACGAGACAAGCCTGGAACATCCTCTGGTGCCAGAAAGCAAGAAAGTGTTCAAAGAAAAATGAAGACAAGGCAAAAGGACAGAAGAGCCAGTCTGAAGGGGCTCCCACTGGCCAAATCTGGTATAATGTGGGCAAAGTAAATACTACAACAGTAAAGGGTTATAATCCCTTGAATAAAATGAGAAGCCACAAGTCCACTCAGCTATAAATTAACAAATGGACAAGAGGGTAAAGCTCTTCCCTACAGTAAAACCCAACCAATCAATGTAGAAGAAATGATGGAATTAGTAAATCATCCCTTCGCAACCATTACCATATTTAAGTCTTAAAGTACCTTTCCAGAAGACACACATTAACTACAAAAAGAAAAACAGAAATTCTTTGTACTATTTTTACAATTTTTCTATAAATGTGAAATTGTGTACAAATATAAGGCTAACAAAAACTCGTAGTTTTATGGAAATCTTCTCTTAGCTCTCAATAACAACAGTCAGAAAAGCTATTTTTTTTTATTTCCAAAACTCCCTTTACCTCATCTCAAATGACTTTTGAGAAGGGCTAGAGTCTCCTGGTCTGGCAGTGCCACCTGGTCAGGAACTCGGAGCCCATCTCTGGGGTCACTAACAGGCTAACTGGAAGGAGGCAGCTCAGGCCTCACTGTCACACACTGATCTGGAGGTCTCTCTGGTAGTACCATTATTTTGGTGATTGATATTTGAACTCCTATGCTCTTGTTTCAATTTGGTAAATCTACAAGGGAACTCTCTCCCTTTGGTTTACTTAGTTTACCTCCTCCTTACCATAGGAAATCGTGTTGTAGGCATAATTTCCACATGTGTAAACTGACATGCTCTGAGGACAAAAGAATGACGACAGTTAACATTTTCCGAGCATTTTTAAAATTGTCAGACTGTATTTCATTGAACTCTCATGAAAAAACTGATAGAGATTTCTTTATCTTTTTACTTGATAAAAGGTTTTACTCACAACTTCTTCAGAAGCGCATCAATCTATTAACAGTGCCAACTACAACAAGAGAGAATGATAGAAAACCCATGGCACCTGATGCTTTCATTTTCTAGGGTGGGGTAAATTTTCTGAGGCTGTTTTCACAGCAACTCACAAAAGCCTCTCTTTAAAGCCCTAAGAATGTATTAATATGGTGGTTTAGTCCTTGTCTTAAAAGGGGTAAAAAAATAAATTTAATGTTTACATTATCAATGAACATTTTGTCCTTGTTCTGTGATTGTTATTTAGGTTACAAAATGGCCTCAGTCTTCTTCAGCAGAATGATTACTGACTCTGAAAACACCCTACCTCATCGCAATGTCTGTCTGGGCCAGGTGTACTGCTTACAACAGAATCTACAAGGACAACAACTCACTGTGTTTTTCAATTCAGATTTTTAGTTATGAATTCAAATCTACTAAATAAGTATCAAAAACAAACAAAAATAGATAAACCTCTAGCTCACTGCATTTTAGAACCTGAGTGATGCCATGGTTCTCTAGAACTTTCATTCCACAGGAGAGTTCTTGTGTCTAGGGCCTTGCACCCTATGCACAGGTGAAGGGACGAAGTGTAGCCCCACAGGGTAGAATTCATGATCAGAGGACAGGGAAGTACTGCTTTATTCATTTTTGTATTATTGTAGAAGTTTTTATCCTCTCTAAAAAAATACTTATTGATTATATACGGAAGTTAGTCAACTTTTACACCAATTACACATTTTCCAGAAAAATTCACAAAATATCAAACATACAAAAGTTAGTTAAAAAATGGCATCCCAGGCCATGATGACTAAAGAAATCATACCAAAGTTTCTTAATTCACCAACTTAAAAAAAAAAAAAAATGGTTGCTTACTACTTGGAAAATATAGCCCCCCAATAAAAACAAAATCACAATTTACTTACAAGTTTTTGTATTTCACATAGAATTCCTCAATTTCTACCTCCTCTCCAGATTCCTTCTGCAACAAAAGAAAATTTCAGGCACATACTTAAAACCATCTACTACAATATTTTAAAAGTAATGATTTACTCCCATATGAGCACAAAACAGGACTGAGAAGAGCAGCACAGGCCCTTCATGTAAGATGAGCACGCTGTGAGCTGGGAGGCGGCCAGGGCCACGGAGACTGCCACGCTCAGGCCCATGCACGCACCTCTGCCCGACGTGCAAGAGCTTCTAAGACATGAATCACTTTAACTCCTCCCTAACCACATGCAGCTTCATTCACAACAACCTGACCCCAAATTTGGCTTTCTGCCAAACCCACAGTGTTAAGTAGACGCCAAGTGTACCATTTTCTCAGGCAGCAGCCAATTAGCAACTGCTCTCCTGAATGCCATATGTATTATTTTTGGCTGCCTCATGGCAACTTTACATTGTGGGTTTTGTAATGTTTTAAAATATTTAAAAGACATTTATTTCTCCATATACTTAATAACTCTAAACAAGAAACCATATAAAACTAAACCTTGTTCTTATGCTATAATTTCAGTGCATCACTATTCATAGTTTCACTCAATGGTACAATTAAAATCTCTCAGACAAGATGTCTCACACACATAGCAGCCAAATAAAATTAACACTCCAAATACTACATTTAGGTAAGGTTAAAATTGTGATACATGTCAGCCAAATCAAGAGTTTTCAGTAGTAAGATTATCTATAATATCTCCCTTGATCCTACCTGCTGTAGTGTATGCAGAAGTTAATGTTCAGATGATATTTTAGGCATCTCTTTTTATTCCCCTTTTGGTTTTAGGCTCTTAAGCAAGTCATAATATGTAATTTCCTTCTGGAACATTTGATCAGATAAATCAGGGATCTAAAATATAAACACCACTTACAGATGTTTGGGGATTGCTTTTATACTCTTACAAGAGACCCCAAGCCTGCCTTGAGGGTCATGTATGGCTGTTCAGCCACCTCCAAAATGCTTCGAAGAAAATCAAGGCAAGTAGGAACATGGCAAAGAACAAACGAAAGAGCAAAGGCTTCTACTGGATAACAGACGGGCACAGATCTGTTCAAAGGTACTAGTCCCCTCAATCTCTAACCTTCAAACTATTTTCAAAGATTGTGAACTTAAACTTTTCTTTGAAACTCTCACTTATAACAGTTAAACCTAATTTTTTTTCTTTCTTTTCTGAGATAGGATTTGCTTTGTTACCCAGGCTTGAGTGAAGTGGTGCAAACATGGCTCACTGCAACCTCAACCTCCCAGGCTCAAGAAACCCTCCTGCCTCAGCAACCCCTGCGCCTCCCTGCCACCTCCCCAGGTAGCTGAGACTACAGGTACACACCACCATGCTCAGCTAATTTTGTATTTTCTGTAGGCTGGGTTTTACACCATGTTGCCCAGGCTGGTCTCAAACTCTTAGGCTCAAGCAATCCCTCTGTCTCAGCCTCCCAAAGTGATGTGATTACAGGCATGAGCCACTGCACCCAGCTAAACCTATATTTTAAGTAGTTTTGGCCTGTCTAGAAATCATCAAGAAGGAGTCTGGACATGCAGGAGTGGTCAATATCTATTAATATCTGGTTGTGCCCTAATGGATCTATGAAAGGTGATAACTATAAAGCATTATTTTAAACTAATGTATTCAGAATGCCTTCTATGTCATAGACTTTTAGTTATCCAAAATAAAAATAAATGTTTGTTGGATGGCTTCAAGAACCAGCAACATAAATGGAACATGGAATTAATTTGTAAATAAATACTATCAAGTTCAAGTGGCAATCCATCCAAGATCCACCCTACTTTTTTCTCTAGTCTTAATATTTCCCCATTCTACTTCCATTTCTTTTTCTTTTTCTTTCTTTCTTCTTTTTTTTTTTTTTTCCTTGAGATGGAGTCTTGCTCTTCTCTGTTACCCAGGGTGGAGTGCAGTGGCGCAATCTTGGCTTACTGCATGCTCCGCCTCCCAGGTTCACACCATTCTCCTGTCTCAGCCTCCCGAGTAGCTGGGACTACAGGACCCGCCACCATGCCCTGCTAATTTTTTTTGTATTTTTAATAGAGACGAGGTTTCACCGTGTTTGCCAGGATGGTCTTGATCTGACCTCCTGATCCGCCCGCCTCGGCCTCCCAAAGTGCTGGGATTACAGGCTTGAGCCACGGCACCCGGCCTCCCATTTCAAGATATATTATCTTTATAGAGAACCAGACATTCCAGCAGAAAGACAAAAAGATAGTAGATGATCAGGGAAAAAGAGAAGCAAGAAGCAAGGATGAAACTAGATCCTTTGATTCTTCACACAGCATTACCATGAAATTCAAATCAAGAATGGAACTCAAAGGTCTGAGCTTTTGCCCTTCTGATAATAATTATATTTTTTCAATTTTGAAGGCATTTTCAAAACCATGTATCATTTATATAACTGATATATGTTATAAATCATAAACAAGATTTATCATGTCTATGCTCTTATTATTTCTCCTGATTCTTCTATCTGATCTTTTCTCTCATACTGTCCCTTTCCTTCTCATTCTAAATGGTCTCATCATCCCATAATTCTAAGTGGGCACCAAAACATACAGGATCAAATCTTGAACAGTAAAGACAGTTTTTATTCTGTCTCAAGTCTGTTCCCAGAAAGCTCTGACTCTTACAGCCATCTGTCCCCAACTCTCATTACTACCCACTTTCTTGTCATGATAGCTATTCCTCTGGGAACCTGCTGTGAAGATGCCTGACAAGAGAGTCTAGGGCTGCCTAGGAGGAACCAACTAGGTTCTGAAACTTCATTTAGCAGCACCTGGAGCTGGTACAGAATGTCCCAGGGCTTGTTATCTTTAGGATGTTTCAGAATACAATACTTTGTTCTGTTTAACGGACCATACATATTGGATCACCACCTTCTTGCCCCTAAAACTATAAATAGAGCTGTTTTTCACTGTTTCTTTCACATAAATATGATCATGCTGACCTCTTTTCTTTTACTGAACAGTAAAACAATTTAACAAAAGTGTGTGAATTCATAAGCCCTCAGAAACATCATTTCAATTATTTACTAAATGGGAGGCAGTTTGACCAGCCTCTGATGACAGCTTACAACAGCCTCCACCCCAAAACCTCTCACCTTTAAGCCCCATTTTCAGAAGCCATTCTACAATGGGCATAGGCAACGAATAACTAAGTCACAGCACTATTCCCATACATACACACACATATACACACAACACTCAGATTTATTTCTTGAGCAGCTACCATTAAATTTGAGAATCCAGTAATATTATGAATTAAACAGAATTTTTCTGAGAAATGTATACACCTTTTCATTAGTTCCAAAATTAGTCTATGGAAATCCTTATTATTCATATGAAATTTAAAGTTTCAAACATACTAAGCCATACTTGTCCCACTGTTCAAACAAACCAGAAATGTTGAGAAGGCAATAAATGAGTTCTCCAGCCACTTGGATTCTAAATAGCCACCCACAGTGTAGGCCTAACTTAGGCCTTTTCTATGCGTCCTACTACTAAATTAAGTAGTCATAGTCAAGAAACTAAACTACAGAGAGAAAAAAAAAAAGAAAATTTTGTTAAATAATACACAAAAGAATGAAAAAGCACCTCAATAAAGTTATCAATAAGGCATGGGTATGAATCCCTTTTGACTTCTGGCCCAATCTACCGTATTACTTTACTAGAGACACCAAATCACAGTTCACTTAGGGAAACAACAAGGACATAATAATGGATGAGATTAAGAGTTTTGCCTTCTTTACACTCTAGGAGGCTCAACTAAAGAATTAAAACACACACTCTGAAAATACGTCCTGTAGTTAACTTAAAGAAAAATAAAGAATTTTAGGGAATACAGTCACAATTCACTTTTAAAACTACTTTTGGCCTTCTGATACAAAAAGAAAAGAATCTTTGAATTATTCTCCAAAGATGAATGGCTCAAAGCAGAAATAGCTACAGGCTGACTAAACAAGGAAAACAAAATAATAAGCCTTTATACAATCCAAGTATCTACTCATATATCTACCTCAAAATTCAAATAGGCACCAACTACCTCATGCAACTAGGTGTCATAGACATTAACCTGGGTTTAGAACAACATAAATGCTTGAGCTACCCCTATTTAATATGAGGTGCTGAATTAGGGTGCCTCTGCCAAGTGAGTTTTATGTTTGCACAACTCCATCATAATGGATCATGATGCTTCTCAGGCCATAGTGATGAGGTCACCTGACTTTGAAAAACATGGAGTCTCTACTCTGTGTCAACACCATGCAGAGCTCATAGCCAGTTTCTACAGTGCTGCCTGGCAGAGATAAAGACACCTTCTCACAGCCAATTATTAAATTATTCATGGTAATAAGAAACAGACCAGCAGGCACAGATCAAATCCACAAAAAATCTCAAATTTCCTTTTGTTTCTATTCGCAACACTTTCTTCCAATGTTATTAAAGGTGATAACTAAACTACCTACTTCGAGAATATTAGCAGTTTAAAAAGTTAGCACCTGTTAATGTTTAGTACTTTCTAACGCTTTTTTATTGCCCTTTAAGAAATACCAGTAACTGACAAGTAATTCCATGAGCTCCACATCTCTTCTTTATTTTAAATCATACCTCAAAGCATATCTCCCTTCCAGAATAATTTTTTCCATTAATTTTCTCCAGCTTCAAATTCACCAACTCAACAAATGTCCACCCTCCTGTACAGTGATTTTTAATCTCCTATGATAAGATAAACCCAATCATCAGTAAATGGTTAACAGTATCTACTCCTAAACCATGGGTACCTATCTTTAAAGGGTAGCTAAAGAGGAAAAGAAAACAAAAACCCTAAAGTGGGCAAAACAGAAAGAAAAAGCAGTGTTCTACATAATGTATAGTGTAAGTAGCTCTGAATAATAGAGCTAATTATAATTTGCAACCCCTAAACCTGCTGAGTATGCCTGCTGAAGCACTATCAATTGAATGAAAATTAATATATCCCATCTAAACGACATGCTATTTACTCAAACAAGTCACTTCAATTCAGAGAAGGGGATTGTTCTTCAAAGCATGTCAAGTATTTAAATTTTACCATATATCTACAATTCATAAATTAGTAGTTCTAGAGTCATTAGTAGGACAAAAATGCAACCTTCTAATGAGTTAAATAGTGCTTGTTTCTACTTGAGCAGGTGGAAAATCTGGCTGAGATTTTATCATTTCATTCATCAGGAAACCTTCACATTCAAAAAGTCACCAAGATAGCCAGTCACTCCATACACCGTATCCCCTATACTCAACTGGAAAACACCCTGACATATTGCTCTTGTTTTCTTACAAACTAGAGATACATATTTCGATAAAAATTCATACCTTGAATCACACGATAGCAAAGCACACAGTATTAACATGAAAGTAAAGAGAAGTTTACCTGCTGGTGCAATAACATGTTCAAGGATCACTCAATAGCAGTATTTGAATGGTAATGGTTTCCTATTTGATAAGCCTGGGATCGCACTTTATTATAGGACTCTCACTGAGTCCTGTAAATCCTCCCTTCCTCAACTCTCTTACTGGGAGATACTTTGTATACATTTTACTAAAAATAAACAACTTTAGGCACTATGGCTCACACCTGTAATTCCAGCACTTTGGGGGACCAAGGCAGGAGAATTGTTTGAGCCCAGGAGTTCATAGCTAGACCATGTCTTTACATTTTATTTTTTAATTTTTTGAAGTTTGTTTTACATGCTGAAACATGAAGTTGTAGTTCCACCCTCCTTGAAAGCAAATACAAAGAAAGAACTGTGTGGAATCAATAACGACTGAAGCTGCGACACAGACACCTATGTCTAAAGCAGACTACTTCCTAGAGACACAAAAAATTGCATGTTGTAATACCTAATGCACCTGCAGGTTTATGTAATTATTCAAACTAAGCAAAGCATCTTCTCAAAGTGGGCTGTAAGAAGGGAGGTGGCTAAAACAGGGAATTTTCATCAGTAAAAGAAAACACGGTGTCACTGGCATTTTTTGTTAAAGAGCATATGAGTACCTCAATGACAAAGCAATCAGACTAGTGACAGATACTTAGAGCTCACCTTTGCAGATCAACAGAAACTTTGAATAACTCTGAAGTACTAAGTCAAAACTATTTTTTAAAATTACACTGAAAATAGACCTGTATTTCACTTTTGCACTGGCAAGAAAGAAATGAATAATTGTATATGAGAAAATGTTATAATACACATGAGAAAACACCTACTTGCTAAAATGACAGAATTTCCATCCTAACATGAAAGAGGGGGGAAAACCGTCCTAAGAGAGATTAGAAGTAAATTCATGTTTTGATTTTTATGAATAATATTTATGAAACAGGCAGTCTACAACTTTGAAAGTCCCATACATTTATTTGGAGACTTTTGAGTTTCTAGTTCACTCTAAATGGTGTAATAAAGCACTGACTGCTTGATATATTTTAATTTCATTTGGGGTCAAATATCCCAAAGATTCATATTGGGTTAACAAATTAGACAGGATTAAAATTATTACTAGAAGTTTTATTTTACAATATTAGAATTTTAAAAGAAAATTACAAAGCCAACAATCCTGTAAGAGTTGCATACACCTCACAGATTTTAATCGTTCCAAATGGCACTCACCTGCTTTTTTACTGAACGACTGCTCATAATTTTTTCTACCACGGGGCCTTCTGCATCAACAGATTCCTTAAAAAAAAAAAAAAAAAAAAGAGTCCTGTGAATCAATTCAAATAGAAAACATCTCATCTCAAGCTATAAGAGCAAGAAATCTTTCCCTTTTGCTACCACCTCCACACTTTTAAGTCACTGGGCACAAAGTTATCAGTGAGACACACGACTGAAAGGAACAAAAATCTCACTCTACTGAAAGGCAAAAGGAAGATTTGTGCTTATTACTTCATGATTATATGGTTTAATTATGTGGACCAGCCTAGGTCCCTAAAGCTAGAGAGCAATCAGAAATTCTAGCCACCAAGACAAAATAATTTCTACATGTGTTAGCAGTCAAAAATACAACTTTTCTTCATCTATACCCATGGGGTAAAGATACTCATCATTCTGCTATAGTAGGCATCTTTTATCTATGGAGGTCACATAAAACATTATGTAACAACTTAACATAGAAAAAATTACCAAATAAAACGCAAAGGTGCATTTAATACACTTTTCAACGGGTTACCAGTTTGTTAACTAAAGTACAGTAATGGTAAGAAAAAAGCATTTTTTTTTAAAAAAAGATCTTTATAATGATCAATCCTACACTACCCATATTTTATACAAACTGTTTTATCCATCATTTACATTGCACAGAGAATAAAGTACACCCTGCTGGGTACTACAAGGCAGTAATTTCATAAAGGGGTTCTCACAGTGCCTAACAGCAGGAGACAAGCTTGAGTGGTTTATTAAAGTCCCAGAAGCCACAGCACTGAATTCTCAGAGGTATATTCAGCCTCCTTATATTTTAACTCTGGCTCTTCCTCAGCATAGACCATTAATTCTCCAAAATTGTGTCAAATTACATATCACAGGCTTATATAAAAATAAATTGCAGTGAACAGGGCTTTTTAAAAGATACTGCTAAACAACGTATTTCCCATAGCACATTATCCAACATTAGGTGGATGTTCCCTTGCTGAAAGTACAAAGCTTCCACTGCACTTCTCAGATTGCAGCAATGAAATTTCCAGTCCATCTTTAAAATGCATCCATAAATCCCACAAATCTGGCACTAACCTGCTGTTCTGACTGCGAGGTGTTGGAGGGGGAATCCCTCCCAGCAGCATCTGCATCATCTGCCTCCTCATCGGAAATCTTGAACTCCAGGTCTTCAGTGTAGCGCTTTCTCTTCACCTGTCTGCTGGACCGTCTCTTCTAAAACAAAAACCCAACACAGTGGCCTTGAACTTAATGATTAAAAAGAAAAATGCTCTTTATAATGGCACCGAGTGGAAGGATGAATTTTTAAAAAATTAATTTTAAGGAAAAGGTGATAATGTTAATCCTATAAATGATGTGAAAAGATCACAGTGGTAACAAATAAAATAGAAATGGGTGGAAATCTGGAGTCAGACGCCTGGAACAGCTGTAGCCCTGCCACTCCCAGCTACGTGCCCTTCAACTGGGAAAATGGAAATAACAACAAATCTGGTTCCTCATTCAGTCAGTATGTCCATCAAAAGTGGCAGCAATACTGGAGCTGGCTAATGAATCTACAGGGGTTCATTATACTATTCCTTCTACCTTTGTACATTTTAACATTTTTCCCATATAAAAAGTCCAAAAAAAATCAGTGCATTAGAAGATAATCTGTAAATTATAAAGTTCTATACAAATATTGTTATAATGCTATCCAAGGTACCCAAAACATTTCAGGCCATTTTCAATGAAAGGTTTTTGTATTTTAATCTTGATCCTAAAAGAAATACTCTGAAAATTTCTGAAGAGATGAAGGGTTAAATGGCAAAATTCATAATGAATGACTATGAAAAGTAATTTTACTTTTAAATATATGTTTTTAGCATAGTGGTTAAAATTAAAAAGATTGGTAACAGCCAGTATTAGCAGGATTACTGGCAAACTGGGTATTCTCACAATCCTGTGGTCAAAATGCAACCCATACAGTCCTTGCAGGACAATGTGGTCCTATCCATCAAAACTTACACACACAGACTCTTTGACTCACTACCTTCACTTCCAGGAAGTTTGGGAATATCTGCAAGATAAACTGTAAAATAAAAAGAAAAACAAGCCACATAACAAGAAGTAGCTTAAGATTCTATTTAAGATAAATAAAAAATGTTATCTATTTAGATGTGTGCACCTCATTGATATATTAACTTCTTAAGACAAAAAGACTGCATATCTTGTTTACTTCTCTATGCCTCAATGAGTATTTGCTAAAAAAATGAATGTATATGTATATGGCTTTAAACAAAGGAATCTGAAAAAACACACAACAGACTATTAATAGTTATAAAGATGGGGAAAGAAGCAAATGGAGCAGAACAAGAGGTTCTGAACTCTTTGTTCATAATAATTCTATACTATTTAACTGTTTTGTCAAATAATTCATTTTGCAAGCTAATTAAAAATAAGGAGAAATAACCTTTTTATTGATATATGTATGTGAAATCTAAATTTGAAAATGACACATGTAAAATTTTAAGCTGCTAATGAATTCAAGAATATTACAACCTATGGAATGAGTTTGCAAAGCACACAGAAGAAATAAAAATATTGAGGAAAATTTTTATACAAAATTTTTTCTAAGAATTATGAAATAAAACTTTTTAAAGAGTCTGATGAATGCTAAAGTTGAGACAGTAAGGAAGAGAGAGGCAAAACATACATTGTGCGCACCTAAAGCAAGACAGGCACTACCAACTCTCAAGTCAGGATGAACACAATCCCAGTACTTTTCCCCAAAGAGTGGTACTGATTGATTTAAATCTTATTAAGTTTGTGTTCTCCCTGCTCTTAAAAAGGGATTTGAGACAGTTCACAATATGAACTTGGTATAATATGACCATCAAATAGATTGTTAGAGACTGTTAGCTACAAGCCATACACAGCTGTGGCCACAGAGGTGCAAAGTACTTTTCTGACGTGAGACCACTCTAGAAAAACTTTATTAAGAGACTTCCCTGTGGCTTACACGGAGGGAGTAGTGACATGGGCCAGAGGTTCCTCCTGGGACCCTCCTCTACAGGACAAAGCTTTGGCACTGCCCAAATCAACCCCAGGTGGAGGCAATAGAGATTTCAGCAGAGTCTTTTGCCATCTGCAATCCTTCCCCATATCTCAGGTGGCAATTTGATCTTGTAAGTCCTAGAACGAAGAGCTCTTGTTTGAACTGGCCTCGACTCTTACCATGTGACTCTTATCATGTGACCTTGGACAAGTAATTTTGTGGATGACTCCTGGTCTGTAGAATGCGGTTAATGACAGTAACTACCTCATATGAATACTGTGAAGATCACATAAGGGAATTCATTCAAAGCTTTTAGAACAGTACATGGTAAATAATGTGAGACGTAATTAGTAGGACTAAAGTTATCATTAATCAGCCCCAGCTTTCCAAAGAAAAATGGCCCAGTTACCTTGTACAGCTTCCCTTTTCTTTCCAAAGCTGACCTACTTACTCCTGCTCTCATGCCCACTTTACCATTCCTCACTTCTGGACCACCAATTTCTTCAAGATATAAAAGGCCATTATCAAGAACAATTTTAATACTGCAAAATTTAGCATATGCTGTATTTCATTTGATATGTCAATTTAACTCAATTTAAATGGATTCATTTATATTTCCATGTTTACACCATTCCAGTAAGAAGGAATGGGCTCCTAGTGATCTGCCTGCAGATGTTTCATCAGGTTTCCCTGCTTAAGGCCCCACTGTCACAGTGTTGTGCCATATAAGTAACTGGATAGGGTTTAAGACAAATCCACTTTATGCTAAATCCTACCCTGACGTTAAAGAAGGGTTCCATCCAGTGCAATAAGACAGAGTGCTTTCTTCTTTTTAAACAGAAATTTATGAGTTGGTAAGTATAACTTTTAAAATATAAGTTCCTCCTCATATCAACTTTGTGATATAAATCTGGGCAATAGTGATGGAGTTAGTTAGCAGTGGATACAAGGTCACTTCATATGTAAAAACACCCCAAAATACAATTATAACTCAATTTTATACAAATTTTTAAATGTTACATGGCTTCTCTAGTTTTAAAATAATAATTGATCTTACATTTACTTTGAGTATCAAGGTTCCTTTCACAATTCCCCAATGTAAAATTAAATTATCTAATACACAATGTTTCTATTGTGATCTGGTAAACTATTATTATCTGAAAGATTTTTGCGAATCAAAATGAAATATAAGAACTGTCTTTAAACCATAATTCAAAACTTTTGAATTGACACTAAAATAATAGATCGACTTTTTAAACTCAGATTGCTTTAGAAAAGATACTTAAAACAGGTATAACAAATAGAACATTTAAATGCTTCCATGACCTCACTGTTGAAGTAACTTGTGACACAATTTTGAGTTAGTTAAAATTATATGACATGGACCTTAGTAAATCAATCACAAAACTCAAGAATTTTAATGCTAAGCCCTTCATGCATGTGTTACAGGAAGAAATATAATAAACAACAAGTCAGCATCACTTCCTGTGTCAGACATATTAAGAAAGCACAACTTTCAAAGTCAGATCTTGTGTGGTTGCTTATATTAGCTATTGAACACGTAACAGTTAGGCCCTAGTCAATTAGAAAGGTTACACCAATGTTCACTTGAATTGATTAGCAGTTTTCCATATTTGAAATGCAGCAGGAAAAAACAAAAAAAACCCTAAAGCTAGTATTTCATAAGGTCCATGTGAGTCTGAATTAATATAAACACACTTTTAAAAAAACAATAGCAGTATTTGTGAAAGAACAACAGAATTTCCTCTACTGACGTAAACAAATTCTTAATGTTGTCCAAATACTATTAACATAAAGGTCCTACTTTAAGCAAACATAAATCAGGAGAAAATATCCTTAAGGATAAAAAAAAAACACCTCAAAATCATTAAAACATTTGATTCGGTAAGACCAGATCCCAGTAAAAAAATAAAAATCATTAAAACGCTTTAGTTGTAAAACAGCCTACGCAATTAAAAAATGATATCTACTTACCTTCCCAGTATCTTTCCATTGATGTATAAAATAAAATCACAAAATAACCCACACTGCCAAAAGTATCACTATGTTAGTTACACAACCAAACCAAACCAAACCAAAACGCATTCATTCACTCCATCTCTCTCTCTCTCCCTCCCTTTCAGGTCCAGCTTAAGGCTATTCTGTGAAGTTAAAGATATCAGGGAGTTCTACTCTAACAAACAAAAAGCCAAACCCAAAAATATCTGAAATTCTTTGGAATAGAGCTGCACACTACAAATAGTTTGTTTCTGACTGGTGAGGGTACAGGTGGAAAGTCCTGAGTGTGTACTAAACGATAAGAAAAAGTCCAGTAAGCTTCTAGAGGCTGGCTTCCTCCTGCAGGACAACTCTTCAGGAACTGCTCCTTGGCAAGTTAGATGTCATTCACATAAGTTACATTCCCAGCCATCCCAGTGGACTACACTGGCATGCTTCCAGGGAACCTAACAAGGAAATAATTTTTAACTGTCACGTGTAAGGGTCCTTCTCAGTCCAATCAGTGAAGGCAATATGCTTCACACACAAGAACCTACATTCCTCACGTTTACTTCAGGGTTAGCCTTTCAACTCATTCCTATAAAACTCTCCTAATGTCGGGAGAATATTCTGCAGAGTTGCCATTTGGAAAGTCACTGGCTTGTTCTTAGAAATTTAGTATTACATGAGTTACATTACATGAATATATCTCAACTTTGACTGTCAGATGTCAGAAACTTTAGACAAGCTACTACAAACTATATCTTGATTTTTAATTCTGCAAAATTAAAAAAAGTGACAATCAACCAAACTTTAGAGAAATTTTAAAATGTGAATGAAGTTTTATATGAGCCTGTATATTCACAAAATGTTCAACAATATGTTAACAATAACATAGACAGCAAAATATACATTTACAGAAATAAATGAAGAATCTCTGCCTTATTAATTATAGAATCAAAGATAGCAAAATCAAGCCACTCTCGTCAGGAGTGTAATATCTTGTTCCACGCCCGCTCCCCCTCCCCACATCACTATGGAGATAATGTTCCAGACTACAATAAAGACATCTCAAAAGCATCTCTATAACAAGATAGCAGAGGTCTTGTGTACTTCATACATGGCTAAAGTTACCTATGTTAAATGACCAAGGCTCGGGGATCACAATAATTATATTACCTGAACACCTGGGTCCTCGTCTTCTTCAGGAGGAGGAGATGGTGGGGGTGTTTTGTCTAAGTCTGAATTTTCAGAACCTTCTGTTTTTCCCTTGTTGACCTTTTTCTTCAAAGCACTTGCTTCTGAGTCAGGTTTCTTATTACTAGAATTCAAAGTGGATCACTTAGTGTTCACTTTTAATGTGTCTCTGCATGTCTCTTATATTTCCCACATTAATATCCCAAAAGTATCAATGACAATTGTTAAGTTCATACATATTGGCTATTTACAGTTAAATGCAACTTCCAATTAAGTTTTCCTGGCAAAACTCCATATTAATGACTTTTAGCAAATATATGACCTAATTAAAAATAAATTGCATGCAAAAACTTATACCACACATAGTATATTTGTGCAAAATGCCCCCCAGAACATCAAGCCATAATAAAAAATCAGATTAAGAAGTAGTTTTGCTATCAAGTTTTTAAGGTACACAACACTTTTTTAATTGTCATGAAAAATGATATCATGATCATCTCTTTGTATCTTTTGTGGATAGTTTTACACACTTATTTAAGTACTCTTTCGACCAGTACTAGAAGGTATCCTCTTTTATACCATCCAGTTACATTTTTGTTCAACTTATAATCTTTTAGAATATAATCAAAATATATAGCAATTTCCTGTTGTACATAATTTTAGTTAGTGTTGTGTTCTTAATTAAATATAAGCTTTATTTTGGTGCTATATGTTTTTTGAGATAATCACAATTAGCCCTTTTTTTGAAAGATAGTTCTCTGAAAAATAAAAATACAGTAAAGCAACCCTAATAAAGTGCATGTTTCATAGTATGCTGCTGACAAATGTTAGCAGAATTTGAATATCATATAAGACAAAGGACATAAACTTTAAGAAAAAAAATGTTTTAAGTTTGCCATTACCTCTAGAACCTTTACCTGATTTTCTTTCAGAATGTATATTTAGTGTTACCTTCCATTTCTATTTCCAAATCAGCTCCAATTTTTTTTTTTTTTTTTTTGAGACGGAGTTTCGCTTTTGTTGCCCAGGTTAGAGTGCAATGGCACGATCTTGGCTCACTGCAACTTCCACCTCCCGGGTTCAAGCGATTCTCCTACCTCAGCCTCTCAAGCAGCCTGGATTACAGGCATGCACCACCACGCCCAGCTAATTTTGTATTTTTAGTAGAGATGGGCTTTCACCATGTTGGTCAGACTGGTCTTGAACTCCTGACCTCAGGTGATCCACCTGCCTTGGCCTCCCAAAGTGCTGAGATTACAGGCCTGAGTCACTGCGCCTGGCCATCAGCTCCAAATTTTCTAACACCAATTACTATTTGTTATCCAACACTGAAAATAATCCAACCTCAGTAATGATATTTTTCAAAAATATTTCTAGGGAGCCTCAAATTCCAATAAATTGTGAAAAACAAAAGCTGTATTTCAAAAACCTTCAAAAAGTTTATTTATTGAAATGTGTAAGTTCTTAGGAAAATGTGCTGACACAATGCATTAAACAGCATGTTTTTACCATCGGCTACTACAAAAGGAAGAAGCCAAGATATCTATAAGGCTTTCAGAATAAAGCATATGTCATGTAAAATATTTCAAAAGTATTGTTAATAAAGTACCCATCACACACCTAAAATGGATTTTTTCAACTAAATAAAATATCTGATCATCTTAAATTAGTTATTCTTAATACTCAGAGTTTTATTTTATTTTGTTAACATTTTAGCATAGCAAATAGCTACATAAGAAAATAGCAATTCAAGATTATAGCAAATGGCAGTTAAGTTTAAAAAGCTATTTTTATTTAAAAGAAAAGAAAAAGGAAATGCTCTAAAAACTTTGTCTTCAAAAGATCCACAGAAAGCATAATATTTTTAAAATTTAAAAAAAAAAAATCCATACAACCGTTCCTCATCCAACTGTCCTAGTGTTTACGCTACACATGGACAGAAGTCTCCCCTACTATGAGGTTCCATTTCCAGCATTTATTTCCGCTCTAACTGCCACAAATTATACAATACTACAGCTGAACACTGGGCCCCTTTCCTTTCATCTGCACGCCAAGAGCAATCAGATTACCCTGGTAACCAGCGGTCACATGACCAGCACCTGCTCTTTTGGCTGGATGCCACTGACTAAAGCCATCTGCTTCCCTCAATCAGCTTTCAAACATTCTCAACACCTGCGCTGCAGTGTTTTGTGGTTTCTTTTATCAAATCAGTGCAAAACTGCTTCCAAAACTTTACATATTTCTCAAATTTGTTTAAATCAGAGGTAGGCCTGTCAAAGAGTTGAACCACTGCCAGGTAAAGTGAGTTGGCAGCTCATGCTTTTCACGGTGACCTCTCTATACCAGAGTGAAGTACACGGTTTAATTTAGAGGGCTGCCGGGCCCTGCATGCATGGTCCTACAGGAGTAAAAGGCTTACTATCTGGAAACCGACCAGAGCCCAGGTTTGAAGAAACATCAATTTGCTGAAGGAGAGAAGTGCTAATGATTTTCCGTCTGCCCTTCCAAAGAATGAACTGTATGGAACCTCCAAGATAGCTGAAAGTCAGAGAGGCCCTCTCCAAATGTTTAGACAAAAAGCCTACAGCCAAGGGAAGCACTTATCCCAGATCTGAGTATGGAAAGATTTCTAAACTCATCAGACCTTGCACTACTCATGTTGTTAAGGGACAGCTAAGCATTTCCATGCATCAATATACAAATCAAAGAACACTCTAGGAAAAAAAAGCAACAAAATCTTCAGTGTCCACCCTACAACATTACCATCAAGGACAAAATTAAGTTATGTAAATTAAATTGCCTTTGCTACTATTCTGCAATAAGCTAATTGTGATTTTCAACTAAGTGTTGTATTAAAACTGCTTTGCCCAAAAATATCCAAGTCAAGATTTTTCTTTTAACAAACAAAGGTAATCTAGAATGGTGGATATGAGCATTGACTTGAGTCAAGACAAACCTTAGTTCCAGTTCGAACTGTCATTTATAGGCTGTGACCATGGATAAGTTACTTAATTTGAGCCTCAGTTTCCTCATCTGTAAAATAAGGTTAATATTTATACAGTCTTCCAAGATTTATTATGAGGTTTAAATGAGAAAATGGCACAGACAGTTAACATCCACACCCATGTGAAAAACAAGCAGCTGAGTCTGGGAAGTATTCTCTGGTCATGGCTCAGACCCATTTGGGCCCATTCAGCTGCAGAGACTTACAGACAGGACCCCACCTTCACCAAGGATGACTTCATTCAAGCAACATACATAGAAGGAAGAGCCTTCATCAATATTACTACGCAGTTGCTAAAAGAACATGCAAGCAAACAGACCCACAATGCACTCCTCCCCATGCCCATGACCACTGCTTTAGTTCAGACATATATCATTTCCCGCCCAGGCTATTAATCACAACAGCTCCCCACTGCCTCATCACCCTCATGCCCCACTTGCAGGGCTATACAACATCAGACTGGTGGAGAAAGGACAGAGAGTCCACATGCATAGTTATCGTTTATATCTGTAAGCGTAAAAACTAGTCTTTTATAACATCAAATCCAAAACACAGACATATATTCCTCTTCCAAATTACAATAGAAGCTGGAATTATAAAAACGGCCAGTGTTCTAGGTAGGGGGGATGAGAATGTCTTTAAGAAGTAACATCACTTAAACCAACATTGCAATATTGAAGATAAGGCCACTCTGCTGCCTGAGGCAGATACAGAACCATAAGACTCCTCTAACAGCTGCAGTGATGGCTACTCATGGGCCTAGCTCAGGCCGACAGCCACGTGGCAGCCCGTGAGTGGGAAGAATAACTAGGCCATGTGCAGGGAACACCTGTAAATTCCATCCCTGAATGGCACCAGCCCAGAAGAAATCAGGTCTGCCCTCATTCCTCTCCTAAACCTGCTGTGCCTTCTGCATTTCCCACCTCAGCATCATGGTAATGCCACCAAAACATCACCTGAAAACTCATATCAAGTCACCAGAGTAACCAGCTGAAATGCAAATCTGACTGGGGCATTCCTCTGCTTCAAACCTCTACATATAATGTCTGAGATTCTCCATATGGGGGTACCAGACCCTTTGCCTCTTATGCTTCCAGGCATACACAACTATTCTCCAAAACACACATGTATCTCTTCTACCTATACTTTTATCCCAATCTACTCATCTGCAAGACTCAGCATAGACACCACTCATTTCAGGAAGCATTTTCTAATCACCACGGTCTGGATCAGATATGATCTCCTCACTCCACCCTGGATGGTGTCACATGATGTACCCCATACAAAGGATATGTAAAATACACACAAGTTGGTGGTAACATTACTGCAATGTATTAAAATCAAAGTACTATATGTGTGTCTTTCTCCAACTATCATGTAAGCTCAAGCAGAGAAGGAACTGTGTCTTACTATGTTTGTATTTCTAGAGCCTACCCTGGTAGGTTACTTATAATTGTTAACTGGTCTAGTTACAACAGTACAAGTAATAGCAATAACAACAGCGGAAACATACATAGCCCTGGGTATGTACCAGGCACTACTCTAAATATTTTTCTCATTAACTCATATAAGAACTCCCCACATAGCACCTACCTTGATGAAACACCTATAAAGCTCAGTAAAATCAGGCTAAAGTTTAAAAACATAGAGTGAAACCTAGCATTTTTAAAAAAACCAATAGAAAAGAATACCATCTATATACCTTGCCTTCATACTCACAAACTTCTTTTGTGATCCTTATCTCACATCATTACTGATAATGACCAAAAAGCAGGCCACCCCTCCTGAGGCTAGAGGTTGAGACACAGAGCCATCCACTCATGAAGCTAGAGAGACATGGAGCCATCCACTCACGAGGCCAGAGAGATGTGGAGTCATCCACTCACGAGGCTAGAGAGACGTGGAGCCATCCTCTCCTGAGGCTAGAGAGATGCAGAGCCATCCACTTGTGAGGCTAGAGAGACTCGGAGCCATCTATTTGTGAGGCTAGAGAGACGCGGAACCATTCACTCATGAGGCTACAGAGACGTAGAGCCATCCACTTGTGAGGCTAAAGAGACACGGAGCCATCCACTCCTGAGGCTAGAGACTAACACACAGAGCCATCCACTCATGAGGCAAGACAATGAGATATACAGCCATCTACTCATTTTAGACAAGCCCTTGTAATCAGATGGAGAACATTTTCTGAGGATGCTGCTGGAGGTTCGAAGGGCCACTGTTCCTCCTCCAGCCTTACTTACATTTCACATTTCATCACGAGAGCTGGGTTACACTGGTAGGTAGTTGGATGTGCTCAGGGTCCATAGCTAAGCGACCAACGTCTTAAGTTCTGCAGTCACCCCCAATGGCACCAAAGCATACACCAACTTAATGCAAACTTTTAGAAGCAGGCATTAGAAGAACACAAACTTTATATTCAGAGAGCAGTATTTGTCGCATGGAGAGACAGTCTAGGCAATCTACCTTTATGCAAGGAGTCATGTTCAGCTTACAACTGTAAGTCCATAAGGACGGCCTAGTCATATTACCTGAAATGGGGTTGGATGGATTCAGTATAGACAACTAATTCCTTCTGTTGGCTTTCTAAACAAAGCTTGATACAAAGGGCCATAGCTCACTGGAAAGCCAGGTAGCTGCCCTGATTTATTACAAAATAGAACGCAGTTAAACACTGATTAGTGTCAGCCTAATGATCTAAGTCCTGAATAGAAAGAAAACTCGAAAAAGAACCAGATTGTGGACCCAAATGTGATGAGAATATGGTCAGCTAATGAGAATGTTTGGAAAATGGGAAGGAGTTCTCAATCAGTCCCTTCAGATGGGATAAGTTAGTGAAGTTTCTCACCATATTAGGAAAACTTAACCTTAAGGCTTAGGTCATGAGGATTAATCAGGTTTGTTTTCAGAGACTCAAGCTTCTCCAAAATGTTACATTATAATCTTTTTGAAGAGTGAAAGGTATTAAAGCATATTCTTACACTTTATATCCTGAAAAGGCTTTGAATAAAGAAATGAACCTAATGGATAAGAAGTAAAAGAGATGTTTTTGTGGCATGGGATGCCGCACAGAATGTGATGCAGGGTGTTTGTGGCAAAATACAACTCTAAAATGATCTGAGCTGCCACACTAAAATACACAGCTAGATGTTAGAGGCCAAGGGCTCAATGCTGGCAGAGGAGAGTATCTAGCCTCTCAACTTAAGAGCAGAGGATTTCCTTTAAGCCCTGTCTACTATTCGGTAAGTTTTTTTAGACAATGAAAAAGAAAATTAAAAGACAAAAAGGCAAACTAAAAAAAGATAAAGTGTGAAGTTCTAAAAAGCCAATTAAAGCAGCATAAAATCTGGTACATCATAGAGTAAAATCAACCCCACAAAATAAAAATCTTAAAGAAAGTCCTAACACTAAAATTTAATAGCTAAACTAGAATGTAATAAAATGTAGACGACAGAATAAACTAATGAGGAAGGGGACAAATCAAACTCTGAATGACAGATAATAAACCCAGAGGTCAAAAACTTCACACCAAGACATCCAGCATCCTTTTGGCGAAGGCCCCAGTAGTGCTCAGTGCGCTGCCCAGATGTCTGCAATTCTGCACCCAGCAGCCTGAGGCACCCTCGGTTCTCAGGCGCCAGACCTGGCACCCACATGCTTCACTCCAAGCAGGTGCCTCGCCACCCTCAACTCCTAAACCCCAGCCACAAATTATTTACCCTACTCTTCTAGTTGAAAAAGAAAGAGGAAAGCCGTTAGCAAGAAAGGAAGAGGGAAGAATTCTGTTTTACTTACGGACAACAAATGTACAAGTTCAATGAAGAATTAATAAATGTCTTAAGTTCTTTAAAATTAGTCACCAG
The DNA here is from genome assembly GCF_003255815.1 of Theropithecus gelada. Taxonomy (NCBI): domain Eukaryota; kingdom Metazoa; phylum Chordata; class Mammalia; order Primates; family Cercopithecidae; genus Theropithecus; species Theropithecus gelada. Next base: position 62,999,240 of record NC_037676.1, on the reverse strand, counting down.
CTGGGTACAGTGGCTCAAGCATGTAAACCCAGCACTTTGGGAAGCCAAGGCAGGTGGACCGTTTGAGGCCAGGAGTTGGAGACCAGCCTGGGTAACACGACAAAACCTCATCTCTATAAAAAAATACAAAAAAAAAAAGTCTCTGTAGGTCTGGATCTGAAAGAATCAAAAAATAAAAATAAAAAAAAAAGAGAGACTGAGGTGGGAGGTGGGAGGAGGGAGGACTGCTTGAGCCCAGGAGGCTGAGGCTGCAGTGAGCTGAGACTGTGTTACTGCACGTTGGCCTAGATGACAGAGCAAGACCCTGTCTCAAAAACAAACAAACAAACAAACAAACAAAAAAAAGTCACCTGGGGCTGGGTGCAGTGATTCACACCTGTAATCCCAGCACTTTGGGAGACCGAGGCAGGCAGATCACTTGAGGACAGGCATTTGAGACCAGCCTGGCCAACACGGTGAAACCCCAACTCTACTAAAAATACAAAAATTAGCAGGGCGTGGTGGTGCACCCCTGTAGTCCCAAACTACTAGGGAGGCTGAGGCAGTAGAATCGCTTGAACCCGAGGTTGCAGCGAGCCCAGATCACACCACTGCCCTCCAGCCTGGGCAACAGAGCGATTCCGTTTCAAAAAAAACAAAAAAAACAAAAAAAAAAAAAAAAAGAAAAAGAAAAGAAAAGAAAAGAAAGAAAATCTATAAGAGTTACCAAGTTTTATGGATTAAATTCAGATCTGCCAGAAGTAACATGGAAAAGAAGTCTAGTTAGCTAATGAGCTATCTGATCATAGAAGCTTAACACCGACATTAACACTTTGGCTACGTGGCATCATCTGGCATTATAATGGAAGCCAAACTCCCACGAAATTATATTGTTCCTATAGAAGTCAGGGCTACAAATAAAATTAGTATTCTAATGGAAATTTAAGGGTGTTGTCTTACTTTAAAAAAAAAAAGTGCCTTTTTTCTTGATTCACACTCTCCATTTCCTAGACATAACATAAAGAATTAAACCAATTAGACACTACAAAACTGATGCAAAAAGTAGGCCCTTCAATGGCCTTTTATCATAGTGTATCTTTCCAAGTGCCAAACTATAGGGCACACATTTGACTACCTGTGCCACATTTTAAGATGCCACTCTTATTCATGCACAGCAATCCTATGAAGTAGGAAGGGGGACTCTGGCAGTCAAAACCCCCTCCCTAGATTCATCATTATGGTCCCTAATCTGCCAGGGAGGCTAACACAACAAATGAGCCATGCTGCCCACCCACATTTCAATCAGGTACCACAGATGAGATGAGACTTCGGCAGATTAAATAAATGGTAAAAACAACAAAGAAGAAACTACCATCATCCAGCCCAACAGGAGAAACCAAACTCCCACAAAATTATATTATTCCTATACAAGTCAGGGCTACACATAAAATTAGTATTCTATGGAAGTTTAAGGGTGTGGTCTAACTTAAAAACAACAACAACAAAAAAGAACAGTGTCTTTTTTCTTGATTTGCACTCTCCATTTCCTACGTAACGTCTGAAAGCTGTCACACAGACTTCTACATAAAGGTGGCTGAAGTGAGGGCTGGCATTTCAGATGACTGATGCTCTGCACAGTGGCTCTGCACAAGTACCAGAAGACTCAAAGGGGCCTTCGTCCAGGCAGAAGACAACTAACATAAAGATCTTCACATATCAGATGCAAACTGCATTTGTACAGAATTTCATTTTTCAAAAGCACTTCATTTTCACATACATAGACTTATTTAAATAAAAGATAAAATCAGCCTATGATTCCTTCTGCTCTTTACCTGCCAGCCCTAACATCATAACCACATGTACTGTATGGTAACATACACTCCACCTGAAAACTCCACTTAGGACTTTCAAGGAATGTGCCTCCAGAAAAATCTCCCTTTAATATCCCACTGTGGCTCATGGCCTCCTCACATCTGAACTTCCATTTGATAGGTGCAGTGGGAGTTGAAAGTGGGATCTACACCACCTTCTTCCATGTAAACCAAAGTGGCAACAAGGCCACTGCTTTGGAGTCCACTGCAGTTCTCTGGATGGGCAAAAACAAATTTCCAGCAGGCCCAATGTAGCCCACCCTGCATCTGGCACAGACAATGAGTTGGCAAACTTGCTTTCAAAGTCAGTATTATTAGGCATTCTCTTCCCTTGATGGATATGAACTGAACCACACATGTCAAAGGCACCGGGCTCTGTACTAAAAGCGGCTGATGACTCTCTCACCCTGCTTACTCAGCCAGTTTAAGATGAAATCAAAAAGAGGAAGGGCCACAGTGGGGCCACTGAGGCTGGCTGGCAAAAGGAAGGCCTTGAGGTGGTTACCCTAAAGGAAAGAAGGATTCGGGATTTAAAAGATCCTATGGTCCTTTTGTTGAAGAAAAGACAGCCTTTGTGACAGCACGAAAGGGAGCACGAGCTTGGATTTAATGAACCAGAGACTGGGTAGGACAGGTCGGGAGACAGAGCCACACTATGTTCATGGGCACCAACACTGAAAGGGCTCAAAGATTCATTTATCATCACACATGTAAGAAATCTCTACCCTCTTCCACAGGCACAGGGTGCAAAACATTTAGTTCTGTCTTTTCAAATGTCCAATGTCTTGCATCAAGAGTAAATCATAGCATGTGAGTAAAATAAAGAATAAAAAAAATCATCAGGACAGCTACAAAAAAAAAAAAAAAAAAAAAAAAAGCAAAGAAAGGCTGAGGGTTTAATTTACTTTATTACCCATGTACCTGACGGGAAGACATCTGTCTAGATTTTTGTACTTACTAGCAAAATTAGCATAATGGGTTACTTTTGTGCCTAATCTCTATTAAGAAATTTCATATATACAAGAGTACAGCATAAAATATGTATTAGTTTATAAAAACACACCACCATTGGACTTGGTGGCTGAATAAAAGTATTTCTCAGGTAAACGTTGCTACTCTCTAAGCTCATAACTGAGAAAGCAATATTTGAAAAGCTAAGTTCCTCCGAGAAAGCTGCTACATAAATACTATTACTATTAATGATAATGATAGTATGATTTGCAAAAAGCTCCCTCACATGTTTCTGGTACTGTATGTGCTTTTTTTTTTTAAAATAAGAGTAGTATGTAAAAACAATACTTCACTCTTAATTGAAAAGTAACATTTTAGTTTTCTACTAAGTTTAATTCTAGGGACAGAGTACAGAACAAGGAACGAAAGGGATTCCTAGAAACTGCAGTAGCAGCAAGTCTGTGTTGTTTCATTTAACTTCAGCTTCAGTAGTCAAGTCACAATCTTTGGCCAAGTTCCCTTCTTTCTGTACATTCAAAGAATCTTTATATAGCTAAATGGACCATTAAATCCTTCAAGAGTCATTCAAAGGAAGCACTTCCTCTAAATTCTTTCTCATCGCACAAGGCACATGCATGCACAACAGAAAATGCATTGAAAAGGATGCAAATCCTCATATTCTAGCTCCATGAATCCTTCCATATGCAAAACGGCATCCTCTCCAACCCACAAATGGTTTCGCTGTTATTTTCAATATTAACAACCAATATTTGAAAGCTGTAAGGACAACTGGGGAGAGCATTAGAAAAATCGACAGAAAAAATGTATATTTAACATAAAACGGGAAAGGGAAAAAAGATACGGCCAGAATAGAGAAGAGGAATGTGGCCCATTTTTCTCATCAAGGTTTTACATGTCTTTTTCTGTGATGCTGAACTCTTTTCCTGTTTCACCACCACTCTATGTAACAGTTTCTGGGCAGATTCTTTTAGGTCCTCCTGCAGAGGAAAGACATGTATGATCATATTTCAGTAGTCAAAAAGGCCAGTTCTCTGGCAATGGTCACAAATTCAAGCTTCTGCCATTTTACAGAACAAGATGGGGTGCCAGGCAGTGAGGAGACATGCAAGGAAAATCAGCCCCTGACAACAGCCAGCCTTCACATGTCTTTTACCATGGTGAGTGTTAAGTGATGCAGACCAAGCTCTCTCCCTGACAGTGACACAGCACAGAGAAAGCTAGCCCACCCTCGGGCCGCTTCCTTTACCTCCCGCTCAAAGAACAGCACACTTGTTTGTATAACACAGCAATGATATGGCATACAGGGCTGCAGAGTAAAGATGTGAGCAGTTCTGTGCTAAATGTTTCATTTCAGTTCTGTTTATTCCCTCTATTTTAGCTCTCTGTAGGAAAATTATTTTCTGTATAAACAAATTCATCAAGTTAACTTATTCAAGGATGGAAATAACTGGTATCACATAACATTTTGCAAAACAAAATTGCCACTGTTGTATTCCAGTGCTTAAAAGCAAACTGCTACGGCAATTCAAATCCAGTACTAACATAACCCAAACCCCCTATTACCTTCATCACTGCATATTCAATTTACATAATTATTCTACTATGCTATTCAGAATTTACATGTAGTTGTATGCACTCTAGTTATCCTTGCTCCAGGGATGCTGTTTCCTTTCTACACTTAGTATAACAACACTACAACGCAACATACTCAATTTATCAGATCAAGAGAAACAATGAGGTTCAACAAAATAATGGTCTGGTTTGTTAATTTACTTAAAACCTCAATTCAAGTACCGTATGCTTGGACAGCCATCCCTGTCTGACTGTCAACAACAGGGAAGTTCAGGAATGTCCTTACCACACTTCACTGTAAATCAGTAGTGGCCCTATAAGTGATCAAGTAACCAGGGCCAACAGAGGTGCCACCAACACTCTTTATGCCCCGCTCCCCAGTGTAGCATCCTAAGTCTTTGGGCCACACTGCAGCAGCTCCCGTTTAACCTGTAAATCCACAGGCTCATCAGATGTGTTCCATCCAATTATTTTCACACCACTTAGGGTAAAATAACTGTTGCCTATAGCAGGCATTGACTGAGACTATTAGTCAAAAGCGGCAAGAGTGCGGACGGTATTAGACACTTTTTCAGAGAAAATACACCCTTTTCTTCCTACCAAAAGCTTGTGATTCTAGTGCAAAGCCAATACTCAGATTCAGCAATGCCAAGCACTTACTCTGCACAGACTCTGATTCATACTTCAGAGTGGATAGCAAGCCTATGAGGCTTGCACTGAACATTTCTCTAGTGGATAAACACAGGGTCTGTATCAGCACCAAGAAGACATGGCATGCCTGGGACTAACTAGATTTGGTGCTCCAACTTTCAAACAGTTTCTTACAGTTGTTAGGAAAATGTTAACAAATTTCCTTGTTAAATACAGCATTTTAATATCTGCCCCAAAAGACTCTACAAGAGGTAAGGGTATGTATCCTAAGTAAGTTTTTAAACATAGAGCCAGTCTGATGTAGATTCAGAACTTGAAAGGATATACTTGGAAATTCGTAACAATATCCAATACAGAGTGTTATTTTCTTTTTTTAATCCATTTTTACCATTAGGTGATAAATTTAAAAATTAAGATGAAAACTGGAATCAGATATATATCTTGATGCTAAGATTAATACTGATGATGTATTTCCTGAGCTCCAAAAAGCTTCTTTAGAACACAGACTCCTATGTTTTAAGTTAAAGAAAAAAGATTATAGTCTTTTTGAGATTTTTGCTTCGATTTCTTTCTCCTTGGGAGAAATAGGCTTATGCTTTCTCCTACCAAAAGCATAATACCTAGATTTAATTACTTACTTTTTAAACTACCTCACAAAGTCAAACTAAAATTTTACCCATGTCTTTCTTCCTCACTCTTATATCCCTAACGCTTAAAACAGTACGTGCAAATAATAAGCACTTAATATTTCTTAAATAAAAACAGATTTTATAATGTGTTAAGTTTAAAAACATGTTCACAAAGAGGGAAAAAAAAGTGATGGTTTTCAATTAGGAGACCACACACTGAGGCATCAAAGAAAATTCACGAGTAAATGCAAATATTAAGTTATCTGTAAGATTGAGCTACTGAATGTAATCGAGTTACTTTGGCACCATAAAAGGTATTGAGGGCAAAATTTCCTAAATGGCTATGATTCAAACTTTTAAAACATCAAATAATAATGTATTTGGAGTTGTTTAGATTATTTTTAGCAGGAAGTTGCAAGTCCAAGTTTGTCCTTTCACTTCAAGGCAACATCATTTTAGCCACAAAATTAATCTCCTCTGTTTGTGTACTTGGGCATGCACACACAGAGCAGCAATCTCAAAAAGTTCACAGGAAATGCAGAATTGACTGGTGCATACACAGGTGTGTGTTTACACGTGCACATGAGGGTATGGGGTGGGCGTGTTTTCTAATGGAGTTTGCAAACAGATTCAGATTAACCAAGGCTGACCATAGTTCCATCTGGAAACTATATTTTCTAACATGAGCCACATTCTGAAAAACAGATTCAGATGTCTGGATCTGGTTCAGAACAGTTGTAAGAAACATTCACTACAAATGAAAAAAATTAGTCTTCAATGTCTTCTCCTCTCAGCTTTTCTTACTGAATAAATATGCTTTTTGGGGGAGCAGTCAGAGAACTGATGGGGGGAGTATGGAGTGAAAGAGGGTCTTCCCTAGAACCTAAAATTCATACTACTCTTGAATTCATATCCCATGGACAAGTACTATTTGATTTCTCTTGCGCTGCTCACTAGGATTTCAACCCTGCTCCTGGAAGGCTTACTCTGCCAAGTAGAGAGAATTAACAATCCTGGTTCAACCTCTGGGAAGAAGGGCTGAAATGCTTAGTGAAATATAGTGACCTTTCTTCTATAATCCTTCCTCTCCAGTTTTATATCATCACTGAAAATGAGGTTGCTAGTCTATTCTTACAAATAATTATACTGCTAACTTCATTCCATTTGCTAAATAAGTTTTCACAAAAATATAAAAAATTGATTTTTAATTTGTATCTAGTAAGATCTGTATATCAACAGTTCACAACAATACGTCCTAACTTTCAGAATGCGTAAAAGTCTTAGCTTTTTAGTTTGGATATTAGGGAAAGAAGCTCAATGATGACAAAAATCATTGTGTCCCCTCCCACCCCTCATTTCATAGGCTGTAACTATTTGGCGCTAATTGCTGTACTCTCAATGTTTTGCAACTGTTGTTTCTGCCCACAGCCTACCTTGACTTTTTGCTGGATTTGGGTTTTGGTGTGGCAGTTTTTGCTTTCTTTTCCTTTGGCTCTTTGGGAATCTTAGGGGCTTTCGGGGTCTTGGGTTCCTTGGGCTCTTTTTTCTCCTTAGGTTCTTTCGGTTCCTTCGGATCTTTTTTTGCCTTTGACCTTTTCTTTTTCTTTTTTTCTTCTTGGGACCCATCCAGTGAGTTCCTATTTAGTTCTTGGTTATCTACCCCACCAGGGAAGTCATCTTTACCAAAACCTTTACTGGGATCCTCTGCTACAATGTGGTTGTTTTTCTTTTTCTTCTTCTTTTGTTGTGGCTGCTGTTCTATTGATGGCAGGTAATCATCACTCTTCACTAGCTGAGCATTCGGTCCACTAACCTGAGTCATATCCGGCACTGGTTTCTCTAGAAAGGGCTCCGACGGCGAATGCTAAGAGACACAAATAGCAATTGAAATTAGTTTATCATTCTTCACAGTAAAGAAAAGAACTGAAAGTTAGTGGCTGATGTTTCTGAAACTTAATCTATACTTAAGTAGAAAATATTTTTCCAACTATACAGTTGTAGAATCTATCATCTTCTCACATCCAAAAAAAAAATATGTTTCTTTAAGAGACAATCTTTTAAGTAAGAAAGTTTTAAAATAGCACTTTAGTTAATACAGTAAAAAAAATCAGTTCGGGAAGTAAAAATTAATCCAACTTAAGACACTGTCCATTTTTCAAACAGCCTATATGAAAATGGTGAATGGTAAAACAGCAGCAAAACTAAGCCACAAAGAATACATCTAAGTTGAGTTCTAGCCCCATGTGGGAATGGGAACTCAAATTAAAGGTATATAATTTAGCCATTTTTAAAATGAGCAAGTATACTGAACATTTCAAGATATTCTAGTACTGTAAAAGTCTGAAATAAAAGTGTAAACATAATATAAATCTTACACAAGTCATTTCTGGTTTAAACAACATTAAAATATCAAATTAAAACCACATACCCAAACTTGATGATTTTGGGTTGGTGAAATTTCTTGCATTGACATGAAAGGTAGAACATGCTTTTCTTAACCTCTTTAAGCTTTGTATTTCAAAATTTCACCAAGGGAGAGATAACCCAAATAAATTAATGTGACATGCCTTTGGGTGGTTCTTGACATCCACTAGGGATACACCCAGACACTATCTTAAATAGAGTTGAAAAGTAACCACATTTAGGATGGGATTCTTAGTGGTCAGCCAAGATCGGAGGAAGTGACTCCTGCACACAACAGCCTCCCTCATAGCTCACCATCCAAACCAGACCAGGGCTGCCTGGATTATCATCTATACCATAAATTATGACATCTAACGAATATTTACATTTCAACAAAATACTTGAAAATATTAAATCTACATATGTCTCTCATTTCCTGCCTTTTTCATATGCTGCTTCTGGCATGCAACACTAACTGTAATATAAACGATCTACTATGTGCCAGGCATATATGCTTTATGTCTTGGTACCATTCAATCCTCACACCAGCCCTAAGCGTTAGGTGATTCTTCTAATTTTATAGTTGAAGACACTGCCACTCTAAGATGAAGTAATTTGCCCGAGGTACAGATGTTAAGTGACAGAACTGAGACTGACATCAGAGCCAATAGTTCCAGGGTCCTCACTCCTCAGCACATGACCTACAGAAGAGGAGCAGGCAGGTGAGCCCAGGCCCACATCTCCAGAGCCTTGTGACTACTGTACATGCCAAGGCTTACTACGAGAAAAGGAGGAAGGTTAGAACTAAACATTAAAATACAGGTACTGTAAATTCAATTCCAATACATCTAATATTTATTGAGCAGCTATTTGATGCCATGCACCAAGCTACGTTATGTTTGCTAGATGTGTTAATTCCCCTGAATCTCACAACAAAAAAGTGATAATTTACCCCCATCTTTCAGAAAGGAAAAGTCCAAGAAGGTGATGTGGCCACCCCAGGTCACACAGTTAGTGACAGAGCTAAGATTTGAATCTAGTTTCCTAACTCTAGTACTTTCTGATTCTGTCCACCTCTTCCTAACATCTTCTACACAGCATCTTTCTGGGAAAGGCTCACAGGTTTCACTCAATTGCCCTGGTATAAGAGAAAGAGCCCAGAACTCTGAGTTAAGAGATTAAAATTCAAGTACAGGCCCTACCATCAGCTATATCATCTGGGAAAAAATCACTTCACCTATTTGGAGTTAGTTTCTTTTTCTGCAAAATGACGGTTTGGGGTTAGGTGATTGATAGGTGATTTTCAAAGTTTCTTCTAAAATCCCGTGGCATTAAAAAATCTTAAAGTACTTATTGCCCTTTCCTGGTCACAGCTAAGGGAGAATGAGGCTGAAAAAAGAGTAACGATACATAGGAAACACAGAGGCAAGGTCAAAGTTTGAAGAATACATAGATGTAGATCTACATGAGCAGATTTCCATGCAGGGATAACACAGCTAACTAAACACTGCCAAAATTACCCCCTGCCCCTCTATCCTTTCCTCACAAACACTCTTACACATCAACAGAGGCACTGTCCAAATTATCATTACCTAAGTATCAAGGGGACTTGATGTAACTGTTTTATATTTAGTTTGCATAAGTCAAGTTAGTTTGTACCTATTTTTTCCTAATGTAATTAAAAAGGAAAAAGCCCTATATTTTTTGCACAGGACACAGAGATCAAACTTATTTGGGACAAGCTATTTTTCAGGAAATGAAAGAAAAAGTTGTTCCTAGAAAGAGAGGAAAAGAGGAAAGTCTAAACAATGATTAAAACTTAGAATGGAGAAATAATACCAGGTATGTTTACCTTTCTTTAATCTGCATGGCATTCGCTCCAGTAACAGAACACCAGCTTCTAATGAGAGATTCCCCGGTACACCGTAATGAATTAGAAAAAGCATAAAACACGTAACACAAAAAGATTTAAAGTTTATCTACACACTTTAGCATACAAATCATGTTAGATGCTCCTTTTAGTAATAAATGAAGCCATAAATTAATAACTCAGTAAAAAATTTAATCTTGCATAAGGAGGAAAAAAGTGAAGATCAAATACAAAAAAAGTATTAATTCTATTTGATATGCAGCAGAATTATGTTTTGGTACTATCTGAAATAGGGTGAAAAAGGTGCTCAGAAATATTATAGTGTTTACCAGACCCACATCTCCTTAAATCTTTTAGAGAAAAGCTGTTTTTGTAAACATTTAACAAAGAACAGATGGCCTGCCTTAATCATGTGGGGAAAAAAACCTGGAGCTCCCAGTAATACCCTGACAAAGTCTCTCAGGCCCAGCCATGTCCCCCCCTCCACCCCCCACCCACCAGATGCATGGTACAGTCTTCTCTAATGCTATTTAATTTTACAGCAGACATTTTCCCATCAATTCCCACTGCCTGACAGGTAATCAATGCCATTAACATCTGATATTACCATGTAGGGCATTCCTAAAACCTCTCATTTATTAGAGCAAACATGGAGAATGTTAGATACCAAAGGTATTTTTAAATAACATCCTGTCAAACTTTCTGCTTGACATATATTCTACTATAATTCCATATGCCATTTGGAACATTATGGAATATATAAAGACTGCCATGAACTTTTGGAACTGAAACAGCATAACTGATACTTAAACTATAAATAAAAACGATCTAAGGTGAGTGTGTTTTGTTGAAAAAATTACCATAAGCTAAAGACAATTATTCGTTTCTTTAACTCCATTGTTCACAACATATAAATTAGAAAAGACATACAACTAAATTATCATATATAAAACAGCAGAATGGACAAGATGCAAATTTAACCAAAGGAGACCCAGTGGGGGAAGTGAGGGCAATCCCTCTGCTTCTTTCAAGCAAATCCAACCCAAAATGATAGGAGAATCATGAAAGAAAATGAAAAGATATGTAAAAAAGCAACTTTTTATTTATCTCAGTGTGATTTCTTCCACAATTCATCAGTACTTTCTGGCTTAAAAAGCTATCTAATTTTATCATGTTTTGCCTTAATTATACTGCTGAAGCCTCAGCCTGTTAGCAATTTTGAGTATAGCATGAGCAAGTGATGCAATGTTAACAGTGTGTGCCATGCTTTCAACATGTATGATCTCTGCAAACCAACATTTTGTAATACAGGGCACCCAAGGATAAACATTTTATTTACAGACAAATGTATTTATTTACATGTGTATTTACATACAAACAAGTCTAAAATCAAAACAATGATTTATAGAAAAAGAAAAGACGGTACCAAGGGGACCAGAATAACATGGTACTTATGAAAACAAAAGCCTCCCCACAAATTAAGCTAAAGGGAGGCAATGAGGAGGAGGCACTTGTGCTCTCAGAGAAAATAAGATTCTGGTGAAGAAGAGGCAGGCCAATTAAGTCCCAAGAAGCACAAATACAAGCTTTAAGAACACTAAACTATTGCTTAAATGGCTCATGAAAATACAAATATCAAGTAGTCATTTAAGATTGAAACATACTATTTGGTATCTTAAAAATGGCTTTGGAGACACATTTTTATTACAAACATTCTTAATTTTTATTTTTTCCAGTATTCCCCAGGTTCTTGACCCTTCTACACTCTTCAAAAAAGGAATTCTGGTATGAAAATTGACACTTGATCTTCAGCCAGAAGAGTGTGCAATGATTCAAAAGAACATTTAGCAAAGTTTCAGCAAGTCCTACTGAGATTGTAACAATGACACTGATAAAAAAGAAGATGCATTTGGTATCTAGTACCCAATTCATGTATTTATTCAACAAATATTTGAGGCTCTAACAGTAAACAAGGCAGCCATAGTACCTGCTGGGAAAGACTGCAGAGCACCTAACCCAGGCTGAGACCAGGGAGGCTTTCTACAAACTGTCCCAGGCTGAGAGACAGGGGGAGGCAAAGGAACCAGCTTGAACAACAAATCCTGCCTAAGACTGGGTGACTGGAGACATGCAAAGGCTTCACAAGCAAGCTTTTAAAATCTGCTTTGTAAGGGAGGAGATCAAGATGAGCGGATAACAGTTTGAATGGTCAATTGGGATAATAAACTTTAATTATTTGATATAAAATAAAAAGCACAAAAATATTCTTAAGAGGATCAAGGACTGAAATATTTTCTGCTTGGTTAAAAATCAGTATCAATGATACTCAGGGCCCTGAGTTCAAGTTTTTTTATATGCCAGTTAGTTTTATTCAGCTCATTCTTAACAATTTCCAGGAAAACATATTTATATTGAATGACTATATGAATTAATTGAGAAGGCAAAGAGTACAGAACAAGTTAAGGATATTCAAATGTGTCACATAAAAACAGGTCTCAGGTAACATGAGTTTAAAGAATTCTGTGACAGGCTAAGCGCGGTGGCTCACGCCTGTAATCCTAGCACTTTGGGAGGCCGAGGTAGGCAGATTACCTGAGGTCAGGAATTGGAGACCAGCCCGGCCAACATAGTGAAACCCCATCTGTACTAAAAATACAAAAAATTAGCCGGGCATGGTGGTATGCACCTGTAATCCCAGTTACTTGGGAGGCCGAGGCAGGAGAATTGCTTAAACCCGGGAGGTGGAGGCTGCAGCAAGCTGAGATCACACCACTGCACTCCAGCCTAGGCAACAGAGCAAGACTCCATTTCAAAAAAAAAGAATTCTGTGCTAACCAAAATTCAGTTTTCTTCACTGCAGGACTTTCCAAGCCCTTAATTACTGGGAAAAGGGGCACTGGAGACAGTACAGAGAGTGTCCTACGGGTGTTTAGCCATGGCTTCCCTTCTTTCCATGAAGATTTTAAATGTCCATCAAAATATCCTTTTGATTACACTGATATAGCGATAGCATGGCAAATTCATCACCTTCTCTAGCACAGGGGTACGTAAGTATGTGTATCTGTCCATCTTTCTTTCTCAAAACATTGATTATCAAATGTTTTAAAAGATAGCATATTACACTATACACAAATATAACTTTATATAAAATGCACTGAAACAGCTCGCTGAATTGGCTGTTTATTTTATTCTCAAGTCACTGGTAGGAATAAACTAGTATAATCATATAAGAATTACTTGTATAATTTTTGTTACACACACAGTCAAAATAATTACAAACTTAAATAAAATGAATTTTGATATAGCATAATGAAATAATTTATCTTAGCATGTACCTCAGAATCATTAAATTTTATAAATAAAAATTTTAAATTACTGTTGAAATATCTAGTTGAAAAATTATCTGAAGGCATTTTTGAACCTTTGGCTTTCTGCTTGTGTTTTAAAGCTGTCCTTAGAATAGATTAACCATACGAACAAAATCTTAAATGGCTAGAAATTAACATGAGCCACCTTTATGGCATCTAAATTATAAACACATTCTGAATTAGTAGCATCCAAAACAATGGAAATAATGAACCAAGCAGTCATGTTGGAAAGTTTCACATCAGAAACAGAATACCAAGCATGTTCTCCATATTTAGGAGTGGAGTGATACCACAGGAACTGTCCAACAGCATTTATAATGTGTAAAACACTACTCTGTGGTGTTTCTATAGTCCGATTGACTGGGATAACATAAGCAGTGAACTCTGACAATGCTAAACCCTTTTCTAAACATCTGAGGAATTCTAACTGAAACAAGGCTCCCCCCAAGTGGAGGAGAACAGGGCGTTTGCCCTCAGCTCCTTCACCCTCTGCCATATCCACCACTGCCCTTCCAGCCGTCTCCCCTTTCCTGTCTCTCTGTTCTCCACCAACATGATTCTGACCAGTTGTCCACCCTTGCCTGGTGCTGCCCTGCAGGTCCAGGGGTACCAGTGGGCAAGGGTCAGCTCTGCAAGCACAGAGCCATGCTGCTGGGCCAGCAAGGCTGCCCCAGCCTGGTCCTCCTAGGGCAATGGGAAGAGGGTGCTGAGCAGAGAGACAGCACCAAGGTACCAGTCCTAAAGCCATCCTGCAACACTGTACTGAATGACGTTTCCTTTAATCATCTCTTGTATAGTTACATGCAGCATGTGCTCTGCTAAGCATTTTACATACCTCTTGTCTTCAGTTTCCTGTAATAACCCTATGAGGCTGGTGAGGTGAGTTATATTGTTGCTGCTTTATAAATGATGGAATTGAAACCTTAAGATTAATTTACCCAAAGTTACACAGCTAGAAAATGGCAAAACTGGAATCCTAACACAGGAGCTATTGCTACAAAATCCACATACTTTACCAAGCCTCTTGTGAGAAGGTCCTGGTATGTGACCAGGACCCCCAACAGTGGTGTCCTCAGCCAAAGGGGGTGGCTGTGGAGTTCTCCAACCCTAGTTGTAGCTGCAGCACAAGCCTAGGGAGCAGACTGCAGTCCTTCTCCAAAACCGTAAAGGCCTTACTTCTATTTAAGATCCTAACCCTAATCTGCAGGTTAAGATGGCTACAAAATTTAACACAAATTTGAGGTTTTTGCCTTCAAAGGGTCGGAGAAGAACTCTAGTTCCAAACTAAAGCTGTAGAGAATCACTAACCTTTTACTCAAAGATAACGATGTAGGTGAGAACTGGTATTCTTACTGTGTTTTGCAGCCAACAAACATTATCCACTATGATTCTCAAAATCACTCCACTGGCATAATTCAATGCAATCAATATTGAGGCCTACTTTGTCCCAGGGACTGAACCAATTCCTCAAGAACCACAAAAAAATAAGCCCGCTCCTTGCCCTGCCTTGAAAACTCTCCCCACCCCAAATCACCATCTACTATATTTCAAAGACTGTAACACAGCCAGTTCTTTTCTCCATCTTTGTCACAGATTCATTGCTACTTCTTAGGAAAAGTACCAGATGAAGTCACAGGCTTGCATTTAGGGGCCATATAGTTGAAACAGCCTGTTTATCTATACACACACCCCTAGGGCACAGAGTTGAGCTAATGCTAAATTGAACATGCTTTTGATGTGTCTCTGTTGCTTCATAAATGCTTGCAAAAATTAGCTTGTTTATACGAGACTTGAATGATGTTTTTACATGTGCTAGCCTTCTAAAAAGGGTATGCCAGTATTTAGATTGTGTTCCTGATCTTACATCTCCTATCCCTGGAGTAATTTTGAGGGAAAAAAGAGGGCCAACAGAACCATCCCTTCTCTGGGCAGGGAAGAAACAAAAACCACCACAAGTGCAACACAATGCGAAGTTTATTGCAGTTAAGAGTGAGTAACTTCCTACATCTCCCAGGCCACAAGCAGAGGGGTAGCCCCCTGAGGCAGCAGGCCTGCCCACCTATTCTCTCTGCTGAACATTTTATATACCTCTTCTCTTGGATTCATATAATAGCCCTATGAGGTTGGTGAAGTGGGTGATATTGTTGTTGCTTTATAAATGATCGAATGGAAATGACAGAACAAGAGCAACAACTCAAGAAAAGGCAGGGTCTCCAATGTGAACATCATGGTGCCTCTGACTAATCACAAGCAAACCAAAATATGAGCCCATTAGAGGAATCTGAGACACAGTCATACTTTCACCCTCTTGTTCTAAATTTCTGAGCTCCTTAGGGCAGTAAATCAGCAAATGTTCTTCTACTGGACATTATTTTCTAGAAGTAAAAATGGCAAATATAGTATGTTCATGGGCCTTAACAAAGTAAATTTCATTCTCTCCCTTCTCTCTTTTCTTCACCACCTTGCATAAATTGCCCTTCCCTTAGTGGGCTCACCTTAGTAACTATACATGAATGAGAACTATACATGAATATAGAATTGATTCTACAGAACCAATTTCAGTCTCAAGGCATCTGTCTTGTTTATTTCAAGTTAGCCCTAAGGTCCATAGTGTTCTCAAAGAGGTGTCTAGAAGTTTGAATTTGGCAGTGGACACCCATACTTGAAGCTACCCAGCTTACTAAGGATCAAACTCGGCAAAACAAAAGACAACAACAGTGCTTCCTGGCTGGTCAAAATGCTTTGCAGGTTTAATCTTTAAACTGGAAAGAAGAAATGCAGAGTTTGGTTCTGGTAAAGCAATTTTTACCAAATTTGCATTTAAGTTTCTACTACCTTAAAAGGGTCAATATTAAAAGTAACTTACTATGCTGTTCTTAAGAATTTTAAAAGTCAAACTTCAAAGACTATCGAAGGTGTGTCTGCAACACTGAACAATCCCAGGGGTTTGTGCAGAATTGGGAACAGAACAATTTTTGAAGGGGAAAAAAATCAATTTACAAGTAGCACAGTGATAAAGTTAATTTACACACTCTAGGCAAGTTCTCCAGGATTCAAAGACTGAGAGTCTAGCAAATTTAGTTTTCAATAATTGCTTAATGACAGACTACTCTTGTCCTATAAAAACTCACGTATATCTTGTGGGGAGGCAGAATTCCAAGATGGTCCCATTATCTCTATCTTCTGAGTGTAGAGGGACCTGTGACCCTCAAGCCAACAGAATACAGTGAAGGTAAAAGGATTTCACATGTGTGATCAAGATTTCCAAATCAATTGGTTTGGAGTTACTTAAAGGGCAATTATTCTGGCTAGGTCTGACTGGGGGATGCTTTTAAAGAGGGTGGAGACCCTTCTTGAGGGTGGGAACTCTGCATTGCTGGGGAACCCAACATGGTGCAGAACTTCAGGAGCTGAAGGTGGCCCCAGGCAACAGCCAGCAGTTACTGAAGCCCCCTGTCCAAGTCATATAGCACGGGAAATGAATCCTGTGGGCAACCTGAATGAACCTGAATGTGGATTCCTCCCTAGTCAAGACTCCAGATGAGAACACAGTCCTAACGACTTCTGACTGCAGTCTTGTGAGGCGTGAGCAGAGGACCCAGCTAAACCATGCCCGAACTCTGGTCTATGGAAGCTGAGAGAGGAAACAGATATTGTTTTAAGCCATAAAGTTTGTGGTACAGAGTGAGTATCCCTAATCCAAAAATCTGAAATCCAAATGCTCCGAAATCTGAAACTTTCTGAGTACTGAAATACCACTCAAAGGATACGCTCAATGGAGCATTTTGAATTTCAGATATTCGAATTAGGGATGATCAACAAATAAACATAATGCAAATATTCCAAAATCTGAAACAAATCTGAAATCCAAAACACTTCTCAATCCAAGCATTTTGAATGAGATAGTCAACCTGTAAAGTGTCACATAACAATAAATAACTAATGTATACTGTAAAATCTTTTGCAACTCTCATCTGAAATTGTTTTTCTACGTAGGATTGCCCTTTCCTAGTGAGATATTTATCCTTTCACATAAGGACAGCAGAGCAGGACTTCCTTTATTAAGCCTTTGTAAAGAGGCCACTGCTGTGACATCACTGAGCACCTCTGTGCCCAGCACTGTTCCAGACAACCAATGAAGTCATCACCATTTTACAGATGGGGAAATGAAGTCATTCAAAGAGGTTAAGAAATTTGCTGCACATCACAAAAAGCTGGTTATAAGAAGAATCGGCCGGGCGCGGTGGCTCAAGCCTGTAATCCCAGCACTTTGGGAGGCCGAGACGGGCGGATCACGAGGTCAGGAGATCGAGACCATCCTGGCTAACCCGGTGAAACCCCGTCTCTACTAAAAAAATACAAAAAATTAGCTGGGCGAGGTGGCGGGCGCCTGTAGTCCCAGCTACTCGGGAGGCTGAGGCAGGAGAATGGCGTAAACCCGGGAGGCGGAGCTTGCAATGAGCTGAGATCCGGCCACTGCACTCCAGCCTGGGTGACAGAGCGAGACTCCGTCTCAAAAAAAAAAAAAAAAGAAGAATCAAGATTCAAACCAGGCAACCTCTGGCAAAGCCCACATTCTCAACCATTATGCCTCATTTCAGATACCTAACTACCTAATCGCTGTAGCTCATTCAATTCTGCTGAAGTTTCTCCAAAGAAGTGGAAGATGTAATGGCAAAGAGAACTGGATGTAAGATAACAGCTGGGCAGAGGTAGGACCCGTTCAGACAGGAAGAGTCCAGGTGAGATAAAGGGAGTGCCTATGATAAGCAAAAAAAGCTAGAGTCTAACAAGTTAGATAGTTAACTACCACATAAATCATCACAGGGAGATTAGAAAAGAAAACACACAAACAAAAAAAAACCTCTTCATTTTCAAGCAAAAAACTCTAAGCAGCCATGTTATAAGCAATATTAAAGGTTCCTGATACTTACTTGGAAAGGAAGTTTGATACATATTACAGTCAGTTTAACACTTAGAGGGGACTGTGTCCCCATGACTCCTTCCAGCTGGAACTACGCACAAAACAGAAGACACCAAAGCAATTAAGTGTTTTATAAACACTGCTGAGGGGTCAAAAAGAGGGAGGTTCATTCACTAACTAATAACGCAATAATAAACAAACAGCAGTGTTGTGCAACTGAGAAAATTATTATAATTGAATCTACACAGCTGGGCAAGAATAGAAGCCTGGTTATGTATATCAGCTCACAAATGTTTTGTGTGGGTAGGTTTTAGTTTTAGAATTGTTCAGATTTGAGACCCTTTTACAGTCAGATTTTCTCTCTTATCTGAATACAATCCCGCAATTACAACTGCAGAACAGAATAACTTAAAAAACTGTCCCACCAATTATTTGCTAATTTATTTTCACAACAGAGAAAGCAATGTGTATGTACACAGTGGTTAGGCAGTTAAGCTGTCCTGAGATGTACTCGTTTTAGAACTCTTCTAGAGTCACTGCACCTTGTTTGCGTAGCACAATATGAATAATGAATGGCTGTGACATGCTCAAATACTGGAAGGAAAAACCCAGAATGAACTAGCTTTTCACATCTTAACATTTAGTTTCCAGTGTGTTCCTGGAGTTTCCTTCACACTTTGATATTTTCCCCTTTGCAGGGCTTTATTTTTGTCTATAAGTATACACCAAAATATAGCCAGAGAAACATCTCCAATTACCACACTTAAAGAGATGTGTCGAATAGGGACAGAAGAGTGATTCAAGTATTTCCTTGAATCACTGAAGTCACAGTATTAGAATCACAGAAACACTATTCTCTTTCAAGAAAGAGATTAGTAAAAATCTACCATCGTTCCATCAATTAAATGTAGTTAAAAGGCAAACCAAAACAAAATAAGCTTTATCTTGGAAGACATTCTAGTTAGATATTGCCCTTATTACTACATGGAATTTTTTTCTTAATTAAATGACTAAATCTGAACAAATTTGTGATCTATGTCATATTCCCATCTGCATAAAACCTAACTAACTTCAAACTCAAATGGCTGATTAGCTAACTATAAGGGCAGAGGTACACATGTATCTTCAATAGGCACACATTTTACATCAATGATAACTATTTTTATGAGATAAAAGTACTAAAGCTTTAATGGTGGCAATTAAAACAGCCAAGAGTTTGAGTAGCTCGATGGCTGAGTCACAGACCTTTTACCTATAATGGGATCCATTATATCCCTGAACCCAGTTTGAGGGAGTAAAAGAGGAACACATTTTTAAATATGGTTATAAAACAGCAGTACCCTCTGAACTGAGCTGTTTCAGTTTAAATGGCTGTGTGATTTAGCCTGGCCTCAGCATCAACAACTATTCGGCAGCCTTAGTTAGAGTTCTTAAACATGTGTTTATTTGGAAATACCTGAACTCTTTGAAAAATACTACAGAGATGCTATTACAAAAGGATTTGTATTTGAGGTTTGCTTCTATTTCAACTTGTTTATATCAAAGAATCATCCCTACTTTGAAAATATATTACTTTAGATGACTTATGACAGAATATCTTCATTTCAGCCTAAAATACAAATACTTAATGTTCTGATATTCTCACTTAAAATACAATTTGGGGTGATGAATAAGAATGCAATTAGTCACATAAGATGGGGTGTTTTAGCAGTATTTATGTATGAATTATTGCAAACAAAGGAGTGCAGGTTTTTTTTTTCATGGTAGCTTAACATTATTGTTCAAAATTATTTGAATAAGCTCTGTAGTACCAAAATGTAATAGTGGTCTGATATCTAGTCCAGTGCTGACCAAGAACCTAAAGATTTTCTCTTCAGTTTCTACTACAGCAAATTCAGAAATGTAAATAGCAATTACTTGGGGAGCAATCTCACAGGTTTTTGAATCTATCACCATCCCCACCATCCCCAGGGACAGCTGGCAAACAGGAAACAACATGCAGAACGAATTTATCTCAATGAGGAAGGACCAAACTAATACAAGCTGGAGGACAGGGTCAGAGCAGTGCTGGCCCAGATGGCCCTAACACTGGACGGCCCATGGTATTGCAGGGTGGCAGCCACCCCATCCAAGTACACCAGCCACTGCATGTGAGTGGCTCCTTTTAGAGAAGTTGTTAGAAGGAAGGATAGTAAAACTTGAAGGATTTAATATTAGGTTTAGTTTCCGACCATAACAAACAAATGGGAAAACAACTCAAGACGCCTCAACTTCCTCGTCTAGAATGGAAGTGGATGAACTGATCTCTATGAAGTCTCTTCTAACTCTCAGACCATCTGGGGGTCTCTGCTCTGGTCCTGCTTCAATGATAACCATCTCCACACTTCAAAAATGAAAATGAAGTAAGGAATGAAGTATTTGTAAGAGGGGGTGGGGGAAGTAAAAATGATTTCAGAGGGGAGTATTAAGGAAGTTTCTCAGATACACACAGAAAAATAAAATTGATTTGAAAAACTATGAAACGCCAGAAAAAAAAAAATATATACTAGAATTACAAATCTAAACCAAACCTTCAAATACAATTTACTTTTCCCATATAAAAATTTGCAGAACAACATTCCTATAATACACCATCTCATTTCAGATACCTAACTAACATCTGTGAGGTTTGCTCACAGTAACTTTAGTCTATGTTGAATACATGTCATAAAATAATAATTATTAGACAGTTCACCATGCACAGAATAATTATGCTTAAGTATAAAAACTTCATTCATGTTTGTGAACCTCTGAAGTCCTAGATCCACAGCAAATAAACCACAAAGAGAGAGGGGAGAAGAAAGGGAAAGCAGAAAGGACAAGAACCAGCAGTCACTCAGAGTCCCAGAACCGTGAGGAGTCCCACACAGAGCTGCCGGGCAGGGGGACAGCATTGACTTCAGGGAGTTAAGGGCAGGAAGCCTCTGGGGACCCAAATTCTTCCCAGCACAGCTGAGCATGTGGCTGCGACAGCACAGATATCCACCATCAGAGTGCCATGAGCTTCGGCAGCTACTGAGCACCAGCCAAGGCAAGCTCTGCGCTGGCTTTCAGTCCCTCTAACACAGAACACCCTTGTAGCAACAATTCTTTCAAACAGCCGTTTAAAACAAGTCTGCCTCAAGGACTAATTTAAACAACTATCTCCTCCAAAGTGATCTACCAACCTACTTTTGAATTTGCCTCCTACCTGACCTTCCTTCCCGCTCTACATCCTTCTACCTCACCTTCTTCACTTCTTCAAGCATCTACAGAGCCTCTCAACACATCTTCCTCCAGGTCGGCTCCTCTTTAGTGCAGAATCCTTGAAACAGCAACAATATTTGCGGTTTTCACTTCCTCTCCTCCCATTCACTCTTGAACTTGCTCTGACTGCACACTAACATTCCACAAAAGTTGCTCTCACCAAGGTGCCCTCCAAGGCTCTCCTCTCTCATCCCACCTGACCTATCGGCAGCACCTGTCACAGCTGCTCACTCCTCGCTTCTTCGCATGACATGCAGGACAGCCCTCTCCTCCTGCCTTCTGCGCTCCTCCTGGTTTCTCATCAACTTCTCGACCTATAATTTCTGGGGCACTCCAGGCCTCCGAGTTTGGATCTCAACTCTATCTGTGCTTTTTTTTCTCTCACAGCGAGAGAATCTACTTATCACTTTAAATACTACCTATATATCAATGATTCTTAAAGTCCTTTCTCCAATCCAGACCACTTCCTTCAACTCTAGACTTCTCTATCCAGCTGTCTACTCCATACAGCCACACAGATATCCCAACGGCTACCTCAAATTTAATGCATTCCAAAGCAGGTTCTTGGTTTCTCCACAAACTGTTACTGCACCAGCAGCAGAAGCCAAAAACTTGAGTCACCCTTGACCCTTCACTTAGTCTTACATTTGAATCACCTCTAATCCATTCTGTAAATCACGCTGCCTCCTCCTTCAACATAGACAAAGGACATACTCCTAGTGGCCTCTCCCCGCTACTATCCTTGTTCAGGTGACATCAAGACCCTGCCTGGACTACAGCAGTCACCTCTCTACCTGACCTGTTGCTAGGCCTACCCTCCACCCTGGTTAATCCACTACACAGTCTGGGCAATTCTTTCAAAATGCAAATCAGATCGTATCACGTTTCTCTTAAAGATCTCCAGTACCTTCTCATCTCCTTCACGGGAAAATCTGAAGTCCTCACCTCACCATGGCCTGCAAGGCCCTCAAACATATGGACCTCTGCCACCTCCCTAACACTTCTCCTATAATTCTCCCCCTTTCTCTCACTCCAGCCACATCAATTCCTTACCGGTAGACAACAAGCTACACATCCTTCTACCTCAGGGCCTTTGCACAGGCTACCTCTGCCCTCAGAGTTCTTGCCAAAATATCTCCATGGCCACCTCCCTTGCTTCCTTCAGGAGGGCAATGGCAGTAACAGATTAAAGCAAAAGTGACAAAGTGTTAGCAACTGTTAGTTCTGGGTGAATGATAAGCAGATGTGCACCGTATTATTCATTTAATTTTTCTGTGGATTTCAAGTTTTTCAAAAACCAAAGTTGGGGAAACCCTTTGCTACTACACCATTACTCTCTGTCATATCTTGTCACTGATGATTCTTCCCTCTTCCATCCTTTCCTGACTTGGTTCCTCTACGTTCTCCCTTAAGTCTGGGTGGTCATCAGGATTCCATATCTGCATGGCACAGTCAGATGCTTATTTCCACCTGAGACTGGATGTTTCCTTCTGGCATCTCAAGATCAGCTTGCCAAAAATCAGAATCACCTTCTTTTGCCATCCACCCATTTCCCCAGCTTGGTTAATGTTGCTGTGATATGCAGTCACCCAACCAAGAGAAAACATGGTTTCTTCCCCACCCTCACTGGCCATGTCCACCTGGTAATGAAGACCTGCCTCCCCACGAACCTTCCCAGTAGCCGTTTCCTCCACCTGTGCTTCTCCAGTCCAGGCCCGAACCAAAGGGCTTCTTCATGTGTCTTCCTCCTGCTGGTCTCATCTTTGTCAACGAATCTTCTGATTTCAGCAAGATCATTCTAAAATGTAAAGCGCCCATGCTTCTGTACAACTGACTGGTGATTCCCTGTGAACCACACTGAAAGCCGAAACCCTCAGCGCCACTGGTGTGGGGCCGCCCCAGGCCCTCCTGGCCCATGTCCTCCTCTCCACCTCACATGCTGTACCCTGCCAAGCTCAGCAGCAGCAGCCACACAAAGGCACTTTGCTCTTTCCCAGCTTAGTGCTTGTGGATTTATCAGTCCTCCTACCTAGAATGTCCTTTCCCACTCTCTTCTCCAAGTTAATTCCTACTCAACCTTCAAAACTCAGTTTAAACATACCCTCTTCCCAAGGCCTTCCCCGATCTCTCCAGGTGGAGTCAAGTGCTCCCACAAGGCCAAGTAACATCATGTTGCTTGACTATTATTAGATCCTCTAGTCCTCTGGACTGTGAGGCGCTGAAGGACAGCAGCATGTTATACTCTTGCCATTTACATATATATGTGTGTGTGTGTATGCATGTATATTAATATGTGTGTGTGCATGCATGCATGCATATGTGTGTGGGGGTGTGTGTGTATGCATGTATATAAATACGTGTGTGTGCGTGCAGGTGTGTGCATATGTGTGTGGGGTGTGTGTATCTATGCATATCCCCAACATCTAATGCAGGGACTGACACATACCAGAGGCCTATTGTCTGCAGGTAGAATATCAAAGTCCCATGATGCCTTCAAATGTTAATGTGGATGTCACATCTCCTCAGTCTGGGTACCGCAGCTGCTCGTGTGCTCTCTGCTCTTGAAAAGGGCACTCATGCTGCCTCGTGCATTTACACCTTAAAGCAGCTGTACCTCCAGAGCGCTCAATACAGTGCCTTGAACCTTTTGTAGAACTAACAAATGCACACATAAATGAAGGCACATTTTGAAGACTGTTCCAAGGCAATATTGCAACATTTGCTCTTCTCTGAAAGCTACATGTTCTGTACTACGTCTGCATAAGTTTCTCCCTCATTACCCCTTTCACCTGGCTCAAGCTTCACCTTCCTTTCTGGCCCTGCATTTCTTCTCCCATACAAGTCTGCATTTATCTCTTTGTTGCAGTTATATCACTACACGGTAACTGGGATTTTTAAAGGGAAGAACAGCTTATTTCTTCAGGATCTCACATAGCAGCCAGCACATTGTAAATGCACAACAATGTTGATTGGTGAATGAATGAATGAATGAATGAATGGCTGAATAGATGGATGAGCTTCTTACCTCATCTTTGAATATTCTAAATAAGAGTCAACAAGCAACAAATCTTCATTCCCTTTCTGCCATGAACTAATTGCAATCCCTCATCTCATTCCCACAGAGACATTGCCAAACAAAAGTACTGCCAGAAAGAGACCCAGAAAAAGTTCTCAGAATTTGATATCAAAAATAAAAAGGTACAGACATTTTCCAGTAGTAGTTGAACTACCTCAATCTTACTTCTTTTCAATCCAAAATGGCTTGTGATTTCATTGTACATAACTTTAAAATAAACTTTAAAATCCGAATGGCTCATGAACTATGAAATATTTCAGTCAGGCCGGGCGCAGTGGCTCACGCCTGTAATCCCAACACTTTGGGAAGCCAAGGCGGGCGGATCACGAGGTCAGGAGATCGAGACCATCCTGGCTAACACAGTGAAATCCCGTCTCTACTAAAAATACAAAAAAATAATTAGTCGGGCGTGGTGGCAGGTGCCTGCAGTCCCAGCTACTCGGAAGGCTGAGGCAGGAGAATGGCGTCAACCCGGGACGCAGAGCTTGCAGTGAGCCAAGATCGCACCACTGCACTCCAGCCTGGGCAACAGAGCGAGATTCCGTCTCAAAAAAAAAAAAAAAAAAAGAAATATTTCAGTCACTTCAGAAGAAGGTTAAGGCATGTTTGTGAACTCAGACCCATGTATGCTTCTCTTTTCCTCTCTGGCCACAGCCCACTGACTGGTGGGGGTGGGTGGTGATTATCTATCTTCCACTGAAGCCCAAAAAGACAGCCCTCAAGCCAGAGAAAGGATGGGAGCAGTGACAGGACGTCCAAGTGAGTGGTGGGCTCAGCTCAGGAGGAGAAGGGACAGGTCAGGGGGTCTTTGTTGGGCTTAAAGAGCTTCTGCTCCTCTTCCCAGGCCTCAAGATCATAAACTCTCTACTACGCTCCATATCCACAAGGTCCAATGTCCCAACTAAATCTCAAACTCTAAAACTTAACTCATCTTACTTCCTGCCCCTTTATTCCTGAAAAATATTAAATAAATAAACCTTGTGTTTTTTTCAAATATTAAATAAATAAACCTTGTGTTTTTTTCCTAAATTCTTCCATCAACTGGGAAGTCACCACTCATCTACTAAGCAAGAGACATGGCAGTCCTCCTGTAAAGTTCTACTACCCTGACCGCTCTGACAGTAGAGGTAGTTCTACTACCCTCACCCACACTGACACTGTCTTAACTCAAAACCCATTACCTCTCAACTGTCTTCTACCAAGCCATGCTGTCCGACGTGGCAGCCACCAGACATGTGTGGCTATCGAGTACCTGGAATGTGGCCAGTCCAAACTGAGATGTGCTATAAGTACAAAAGCACCAGATCTCAAAGACTTAGTACAAAAACAATGTAAAATATCTCATCAGTATTTCTCTATTAAATATGATTTGTTGAAATGATGCTTAAATATTACATGTTGAAACAATCTTTTGGATATACCTTGCGTTAAATGAAATATACCACAGTTAATTTTGCTTGTTTCTTTTTGCTCTCTTACCATGGTGACTAGATAATTTTACACGGCACATGTGGCCACACCCTGCTCCCACTAGACCGACCTGCCCAGCATGACTCCCAGTTTCTTTGCTGGCCTCACCTCTGCAGTCCCATCTTCTCCCACCTCCCGCCGCCCCCTAACCACCACCCAGGAGGCCTCTGTGCTGCTGTCATGTGATCCTTGGTCCTGGCTAGCTTCTGCCCATCAGGTATAACTCAGCCCTGAAGACATGTCCTCGAGCAGGAGGCCTCAGAATGCCACTGTCTCCCCACCCTGCAAGATCCCTCTTTGCTCCCATTCCTCTGTCCTAGCATATCACACATTCAACGAGCACCTATAGAATGTATGTGCTGACATACTGAAGCTATGACAGAGAAAATGAGGGGCAGAAACCCTGACCTCGCTCAACTCAGAGTACGGTGGTTGCAACAGAGTATACTAGCAAAAACAGATTTCTAGTAGCAGCAAAAATAGTAATAATATGGCATCAATAGCAGTAATAATTTATAGACAATTTACTATATATCGAGCACAATTCTAAGCACAGTACATGTATTATCTCAATCTTTCTAACAACACGGTTAAATAGGTCCAAGTATGATTCCCATTTTAGAGGTGAGAAAACTGAGGCACAGAGAAGCTATATAATTCACCCCAGGCCACACAGCTCACTAAGTGACAGAGTCGGGACTCCAGGGCCATGCTCTTCAACACTGTGCTGTGCTGCCTTCCCAGGTGTGCAGAGAAGCAATAATCGTAACAGAGACAACAAGACTGGTGTGGAGGAGCAGCCTAGACCCCACATTCAGCAGTGTCAGCAGAAGCTTTGCAGACAGAAGGATTTCTAAATTAGGGGTGAGTGTTATGGGCCAGAAGCTCAGGGGTGAAAAGGTTGTGAAGAACTAAAATCAGTTCACTGTGCCTGGAGCAGCAGTTAGAGGAAGATGGGGCTTTTGTTTATTTGTGCTTTAAGAAGGACTTTACTGAGAGGACCTACACAGACAGGGGATGCTAAGGGCCCATGAAGACATGACACAGACTAAAACTCAAGAGTCTGGTGAAGGACTGATTAAAAATGTGGGGCAGAGACCCCCTCTAATGGCAATTGGAAAGGAAGTAAAGAGAATACAACAGTGCTTATACCAGATACTGACCACCTCAGCCAGAACCTCAGCATCTCTTACCAAGGGGAAGCCCAAGTGAGCCCAGTTCTCTAGAAGAAATTCTCAGGCAGATGTTCTATATACTGACACTGGCCAAGAGCTCCTGAAGATCCTACTTTATGCAACTTAGATGTACGTCTAAATTTTAAGAAAATTTCTGATTAATTAATTAATCTATTTATTAACAGGAGGGGCAGGATCTGGTAGCAGCCCAAAAAACATTCACTTAGCCATTTAGCCAACAAGTTCTAGGAAATACGTGGATTATGGAAATCCTTCTACCAGAAAGACCTCTGCTGTGTGGCAGAGATACAGGGAAGCCTGGATGAACATCCTAGATAAACCTCAGAAACATAAACCCCTTTTGCTCCCACTCTGTTCCCACCAAACATGGTCTGATTATGAATTGGAGTTCCCATGTACCCTGAGAGCAGAAAAAGGCAATGGTGAAACTGGAAATATTGTTAAGGTCTATAAAGCACTAACTGGCCTCCACCGTCTTCAGATACCAGCTCCTAGGACCATCTTATGGAGTCAATCCCAAAGTGCCTCATCAACTCTGAGTGTACATATATTTCAGATTTCCAAAGCTGATAACCTCTGGGAAGCCTTGTCTAACCCCAAACTTAATGGTCTGCCTCTGCCCTGAACTAAACGTGTGCTCCCTCTCACCAACATTATTACACAGCAATCCAAATGCATGCTTACCACTCAGTGGGAGCCACAGCTGAGCTTCTTGGCAGCAAGAAAAAGATAGCATTTAGCATTATATTCTCGGCGTGTATCACATACTAGGCAGTCACTAAATATCTGATGAATGGATGGATGAATGAATGAACGAATGACCTCACTAAGACCCAGCCATCCTCCAAGTCTCACCTACATAGCTGTCCTCCATTCTCAACAACCTTATTTTTCATACTGTAGCTTAAACTCATTATTTAACACATGATTTTCACTAAGAGAATTTTTAAATCCCATACTAGAGACATGAGTAAGAAGAGACTTGCATGGTGGGTTCTACTTTTCTGGGGCAGCAGAGTCTAGGCATGACTGACGGGGGGCTTACCTCTGCAGAGCAACAGGAACACCTCCTAATTACCCAGTACCAGGCCTCCATTTAAAGTGAGTTGTTTGCCATAAAGGCTCTCTCACCAGAAGGTTAGAAAGGGAGAGAGAGAGAGAAGCAAACAGTATCAGAAACAATAGGTTCACTCAAGAACAAAAACCAATCCATTCGCTGTCTTCTCTCACAGGCATCCAACTCATTGCAGCTCAAGACATGACCTGGCAGTGGTGGCCAGCATCCCAGCTGCACTTTACCTTCCCACCCCCAAACACAGATTTTTTTCTAGATAAAAATGGGTTTTCAACTTTGTAAGAAAAAGTTACTGTTTGGAACTTCCCTTTAAACCAGCAGTCTTCAAAGTGTGGTCCCTGAGACTCTTTCAGGACATCCACAGAATCAGCACTTTTTCATAATATACTAAGACATCGCTGCCCTTTTCACTGTGTTGACATTTACATCAATGGTGCAAGTACAATCAAGGCAGTGACAGAAAAATACACTGGTAATTGTTATTCTTGCCATGGCCACCAACTCACATTAAGAAAAAAAGTAAGCCAACTCATTTAAGGATGTCCTTGACAAAATAGTAAAACTTGATTTTTGTTATTCCTGACCCTTTTTAATCTTTTCTGTGAGGAAACAGGAAGTGCACATGAGGGTATCTGCTGCTCGCCAAAGCACCAAGGAAGGCTATCACCAAGAACAGCACTTGGGCAACTGCCTAGAGTTGTGAGTTGAACGGGCCACCCTTTTTTTTTTTTCTCAAAGACTATTGTTTTTACTTGAAAGACTAACTCAAAGACAAACCACAGATATTCAGACTCAAGTATCTGGCAGTACTTCTCTTGAAATAAAGTGAGTCAATCACTTCAACGAAAGTAACTCATGGTGCTTATCTACAATAATAAAAAATGAGCTCTCAAACAAGTGAGAATTTTGAAAACACCCACGAGCTCAACAACTTCTCAATCTTTAAAGACTTTTCTGAGAAGTCAGTGGTAATATCAACAAATGTGATTTAAAAAAAAAAATTGTATACTGGGCACAGTGGCTCACCCCTGTAATCCTAGCACTTAGGGAGGCCAAGGGGTGTGGATCACTTGAGCTCAGGAGTTTGAGACTAGCCTGGGCAACATGGTGAAACTGCATCTCCACAAAAGATAGAAAAAAATTAGCCAAGTGGGTAGTCCCAACTACTAAGGAGGCTGAGGTAGGAGGATTGCTTGGGCCTGGGAGGTAGAGGACACAGTGAGCCGAGATCATGCCACTGCACTCCAGCCTGGGCAACAGAGTGAGACCATCTCACAAAAAAAAAAAAAAAAATATATATATATATATATATACACAAAAATCAGAAGATTGGCATAATTCAATGAAACAATAAGGGGATTATTATTATTTTTAAATGAATAAATGTATTTTTAAAATTTCCTAGTTTTCATTTCTGATATGGTAAATAATAATAGATAAAAACCAGAATAAACAAAAGCTCTTTGGAGTTCTCAATATTTAAGAGCATCAGGATTCCAAAACCAAAACATTTGAGACCTATTACTTTAAATAAAACAATTGTAAACAGATAAGCAGTTACCTGAACATATTTGTCTCATGTATTAAATAATCTGGATGAATGCCCCCACCTGCCTCAGTAGCAGAAAGTTTACGTGTTCTTTCTTATACTACTTATGCCTCGTTTTATTATCTAAAATAGTTCTGGTATCTAAGTATCAAACCAGAATGGCTCAAAATACATTCTATCAGAACTAACACTTTCGTCTTTGGTATCTATTCTCTAAAAGTCCCCTTTTCCACCTTCCTTTTTACAATCACTTCTCTTTACCAAAAAGGCTTTCACTCATCCCAAATATTATTACAGTGTGTTGCCCTGGAGTATAAAAACCTCTGGGACACCAATCTCTTTAGGAAGAGTCACTTGGCAGCAAAGCAGAGTTAAGAAATATCAAGAAGGCAGTCCTTCATGTCATCCAGGTGACAAATGCCTGTTTAGTGAGGTAATTGTCATGCAAACACATTTTAATGCATATATTTAAACTGAAAAAGAGAATTTTTAAAAAAATTCTAAATTCTTTTTTAAAAGTTTTTTAAAATTGCACTGTCCAATAGTAGTCAGTAGCCAAATATGACTTTAAGTTGGTTAAAATTAAATAAAATTTAAAATTCAGTTCCTCTCTCATACTAGCCCCATTTCAAGTGCTTCCTAATCACAAGTGCCTACAGGCTACCATACTGGACACCAAAAAGAACACATCTATCATCCCAGAAAATTCCACTGGACAGAGCTCTCTGGAATCTTGACTTTATCAAGGGCTGGATTTACTACAGTCATTTTTTAAGGCCCTAATCCCAGCAGAATGTGGGAAATTTCCATCCAGGTGAGGACAAATGTTAGAGACTCAATATAGAATATTCATCTCGCGCCACTGCACTCCAGCCTGGGCGACAGAGCGAGACTCCGTCTCAAAAAAAAAAAAATATATATATATATATATATTCATCCTACGATCCTCTTTTCTGGTTTTCAAAGAATGGAGCTCTTCTCTCCAGCAGTAAGATATAAAATTAGTACTTTAGACCTTTTTTAAAAATCAAGTTGAGATTCATGTAACATAAAATTAAGCATTTTAAAGTGAGCACTTAAATGGCATTTAATATATTCTCTTAGACTCGATGACCTAAAGGATTTGACAAATTATTTTCTATCAAGGTCCTACCCATGACCTAATTAATAAACGAAAAATCTAGTAGATATTATCTAAGATATGCAATGCACCCACCCCATCCATTTTGAGAGAGAGAGAGACAGAGAGAGAGACAGAGAGAATGTGTGTGTGTGTGTGTGTGTGTGTGTGTGTGTGTGTGTGTAAGAGACAGTCTCACTATGTTGCCCAGACTGGAGTGCAGTGGCTATTCACAGGCGCAATTATGGCACACTGTGGCCTCCTCGCACTCCTGGGCCCAAGCAATCCTCCTGACTCAGTCCTCAGATAGCTGGGCTACAGGTGCACACCACCGTGCCTGGCCTTAAATATTTTATATGAAGCATTTGTGATGGGGACTTCTTTGGGATTAACAACTTTCTAAAATATCACTTATACCATAAAACAAGATGCTGTACTTGCATTAGTTAAAACAATATGCTGTGTTTAACAATTGGCTGATACCGAGCAAAAATTTATTCCAAAAATAATGAAGTGACTTATGTCAGCATTTACCAGGTACGGATGACTATATCCTATCACTACATCACAAGGCCAAAGACAGGAGATACCCATGGTTTCAGGGCCACCTAGTAAGAGGTGAGAGAATAAAAGTGGAAACACAAAGCTTACACTGGTTACATATGCAACAAAAAACTCTCCGTTCTATGTTTAATTGTGCTCTACATCTTATTTTCTGACACTTGAAATAATTTGGCTTGTGTGGTTATACTTCAGTGTTCCTATATGAAAGTCACTAGCCTCATGGCTACTTAAATTAAAATCAAATAAAATTAAAATTTCAGTTCCTCAGCCTCACTAGCCCCATTTCAAGGGTACGGTAGCCATTTGTGGCTAGTGGCTAGTGGCTACCATATTGGACTGAGCAAATACAGAACATTTTCATGACAGAAAGATCACGGACAGTACTAAGTTATACATTTTCTACAAACATTCATTATTAGCATGATATCAAAGTACACGGCAAACTTTCTTTAAAAAATAATTTGGAAAATCCTAGATACTTTCTGACAAATTTCAGTACACGGTTATATTTAAAAGGCTTTTCTTTCCTTAAACCTTGAGTTCACTGAACATATATGACAGCCTGGATTGCAACCACTCTATAGTATAAAATTCAGGAAACACTTCATATAGATTACAATTCAATAAAATACATATAAACAGTATACACATTATTTAGTAAACATATTACAACTGATGGACATTAAATAGGTTTTCTGTTTACTGTTTTCAATCTCATTTTTATCAATATTTTTATTTAACAATACATTAAAATATTGTTAAAATATTTAAAAGCTATAGTGTGTAAAGTTTGAAGACAATAAACAAAACGGTCTTCTCCCTATATTTAAATTTGAGCAAAGATATAACCACTCTTTCTTGCAGAGAAAGCCTGGCTCCAAGCTCAATTCTTACACAAGTCTCTTCTCGCTCTAAAAAACAATGGCAATGGTGTTACAGTATTGCCCATAAACTTTTTTATGGATAAAAACTGTCTCCAAAAATGTAAACCTTCCTTACTTATTTGAAAAAATGTGAACTGCCTTATTTTTTAAAAAAATTTAGGTGCTAAATTACACTGCAGCCATCCTTTCAATTTTCTTTTGTCTTCCATACTTTAAAACATATGAAGTTACTTTTTAAGAAAAACAAATAGATTAGGGTAAAGAAGCATTATAAAAATCTTGAGTGCGACAGCCTTCATAAATCAACTGGGTTCACAACAGGGCCTTCAGTGCCAGTCAACAGGAACCCATCCACTAAAGTATAATATCACCTCAGGGTTTTGGAGAGCACACCATGAAAACATGGTAAGGTGCTAGTAACAACAAGGGGGTGAAGTGGATCACTGGATTTAAGGAATTTGTAAGATTAAAGTTATATTTAACAAAGACTTAGTACTACTGAACTCTCTCTGTGCAGACCTATATACATTATAGGTCAGTGGGTGAACTTCTTGCATGCTAGAGGGAATACCAGCAACCATCCCTAGCAATAGGAAACAGGGTGTCAACTTAACCTGCCATTTGAAGTTTCTGAAAACTAAGTGATGGTTTTCACCTTGGTTGAAGTTAGAAATTAAACACTTAGAAAGCAGCTAGTATCTTATATATAGTAATATTTCCTAGAGATTCAACTGAAAAGAAATACAGCAGTGTGATGGTAATTTTTGCTCCCCCCTATAAAACATTACGAATTTCTGTCTGCCTTATCGAGACTCTAGTAAGTTGATTTTTAAGGCATTAATAGATGATGTCCTGTTTTCCAAAATAAAGGAAAGTCAGTCTACTTCAAAGTGAAAGAGTAGAAAGTGAAAAAATAAAGAATTCCAAAAGCTCATTTTGATAACCACTACAACAGTAGTTACAATAAAAAATATTTAACATTTATTGGGCATGTACTACATGCCACATGCTGTGCTAAAAACTTTACAGTCATTATCTCATTTAATTCTCATAATTCTGTGTAATCGGTACAATTATTGTATCAGGAAACTGAGGTTTAAGCAAGTATGTATTTAAGATGACTTAAGAAAAAAATGGAAGAGCCACATTCAAATGGAGTTCTCGGTGTATATGAAGCCTGTGGTCTTTACAACCTTGTGCTCCTGCCTGCCCAGCAACCTGTACTAGCAGTGAGGGGCAGAGTCCTGGCAGCTCCACCTAGTGTGTGACCACTACACAGAATAGTGGAGGGGTGAGAAGCTAAAAAAATGACAGAGAAAACATTAAATGAAAGAAATAAACTGACACTTGTCTCTCTGCATTTACTTACTTTGGAATTAAATTTATATTCAGTATGAAATACCACTCTAGGATCTAACATGGCTCTTTGATGTGGGGAGCTTATTAAAACCAATTTAATGATTTGCAGCAGGGCGCAGTGGCTCACACCTATATAATCCCAGCACTTTCGGAGGCTGAGGCAGGTGAATCACCTAAGGTCAGGAGTTCGAGACCAGCCTGTCCAACATGGTGAAACCCCATCTCTGCTAAAAATACAAAAATCAGCCAGGTGTAGTAGTGGGCACTTGTAGTCCCAGGTACTCTGGAGGCTGAAGTGGGAGGATCACTTGAGCCCAGGAGAGAGAGTCTGCAGTGAGCCAAGATCGCGCCACTGCAAACTCCATCTCCTGAGTGACACAAAAAGACTTCATCTCAAAAGAAAACAAAACAAAAAAACTGATCTTATTATTGGGCTCCTTTTTATTCTATGAATGGTTAGTTTCTTACTGTTGTCATTTTATTGTTTTCTTCATCAATGATATCCTAGCTTAGAGACCTTATTTATGTGTGAATATTGGTTTTGAACTTCCTTGCAAAAAATAAAACTGCAAACCTTAAGCTCAGATCTAAGGAAAGAAGTTTTCCAAAATTAGACTAAATTATTTCCTTCTTTGATCTAGGTCTTCTACCATGGCTTTCAAGTAAGCAAGACACGTTGTTGCATCAGAGGTCAGGTTAGGCACTGAGCACAAGGGTTCCCACAGCACCTTATTCCAATATGAAGATGACTACTCCCTTGACATGTCCCACTCTCTGGATAAATATAATTAAAGTGAACAGAAAAAACATTCAGAGAAATCGATGACAAAAATGACATGCTACTTAGCATCTTACTTAAATCAAACACTTCCCCTAAAAAACTCTGACTTATCTCCTTTAATTCAAGTTATGTCTTCATGCATTTCAACAGCTCTCATTCATGGAAATGTCTCTGACATATTTGAGCAGCCAAAAATAGAGTTAGCTTAGTAATGGACCAATTTAAAGCAAAGTCAGCATATTCTACTTATTTATTGCCCAGTTCCATTTCTCCCTGTGGTTACTTAGAGATTATCTACAGATTTACAGCTGTAACTACAGAGAATGGAGGGTAACATTAAGATGTCAAGATCAAGGAAAATTCTCCAAGTTAGTTCCCCACAGTTTATTTCCAGCAGGCTCCAAAGTGGTTAAACTTGGTATCTCTTCATGCTAAACTTGTTTTTAAAAATAACAGTGAAAACAAACACATGACAACTTGCAAAAATCCCACAATTTCCTATTATTGTTTTTTAATGGAAGAAAATGTTCAAGTTACAAGAGTCCATCAAGAAACATGATCTAAAAATTAAACTCTAATTTCAAGTATTTCTATATTCAATAAGAATTTTAAGTCTATACCCTCCCCTTTCATTAAAGAGCACACTTAGATACATAACTTCAAAAAACAAAAAGCTTTCAGAAAAAGAATGATCTAAAGTTCCTTGCCTGTTCACAAGAAAGGATATGCACCCTGCAACCTCCCAACCCTCTAAACTGAGCGGCCGCTGGCAAGAGGCCAAAACACTTCATAGCCCACCAAATGGGTGAGAGTGGAATTCCTATGCTAATATTGCAAACCTGTTTCAGCCAGTCTATGAATAGATTAGACAGGAAAGGCACAAGTTAAGCTAGAACACTTGCCATTCGAAAAAGCCTCCACACAGTTTCCCAGCACCACTGCTTGCACCTCCTCAATATTCTCCAACGCTTTATACCCATGGCCAGAACAAAAAAACTCTTAAAATCAATAACACTTGCTTAAGCCCTAAAACAATTGTTTTTTTGCTTTCACACAGTGAGCCAAATTACACAGTTAACATTAAGTTAAGGTTAACGTCTAGGACTCCTGAAACCTATGGTACAGAATGATTTAGAACTAAACACAGAAGGCAGTAGAGGAAAACAGGACAAATACACTTTAAAGAATAACAGAAATGTTATAGTCTTCATTAATATTAAGGAGCATCAAAAACGCATGTTTTTGATCCAATCTTTAAAATAAGAGGTAAGGAAATGCCTTGCAGCCTTCCCTGGCCATCGCTCTCATCGTCCTGGAAATTGTCCAGGATAAAAAACAAGCAAGATGATGTGGGTAGTCCTGTATCTATGTTGACTTTCTTAAACGCAATGCTGTCAATTTCTTGGCATTTTGCCAGCTTCCTTTAAGTTATCCATCACTACCACTTCTGCTGTCATGTCCTAGGGCTTGAAGGTTCTCCTCCATTTTTCACACGAAGTGAAGAAAAACCAAAATAAAACCTCACTCCTGGTGACACACCATGAACCACTAAAGTTTTACAAGGCAAAAGGACAAGTACAAGTTTGCTACTGACTGTCTTCACTGATAAAAGAGCTGCATTCAGCAACAAAGGAAATACCAGGACCATCTCTGCATGGCTACTTAGGGATTATCTATAGATTTACAGCTGTAACTACAGAGAATGGAAAATAACATTAAGATGTCAAGGGTAGGGTAAATTCTCCAGATTAGTTCTCACAATGCTGTTCCCCTAATTGTCCCCCTAACCCACTTCCCAGTTCTCCTTCCTCAGCTAACTATTGCTCTGCTGTACCAGAGACCGCCTTTCTGAAAGATTATTAAAACAGGGAAGAAAAAAGCAGCACAGAAGAAAAAAATGAAAGACATGGGGAGGGGAGAGTATGCATATTAATAAAAATGAAGGCTTTTTCCCTTATCCTGGAGAGTCAATTTCATGAAGAAACAAGCAATTCTATTAAAGACAGAGAGGCGAAAAGCTGGGGGATAGAGGTGAGGAGTTAACTACCAAAAGTATCCAAACACCACACAAAGCCAAAATCTTGAAAATGTCTGTAATCTACCTTTCAGAGAAACACGCTATTTTTTTCCACAGGACAAACACCATTTAGGTAGCCTTCTTTGAAACTCAAACAAATGAAATCAAACTTCAATAATGTATCTTGTCAAGAACTGATACTAATATCCCTAACACAGGCACACCCCCCAGTACTGCATTTATTCATGATACCTAAAAACACTGCTACTACTTCCTTAACCTTACAGCAAAGTGGGTAACACCTGTCTTGGAGGATGACTGTCATAATTAGACTAACAATTTTACATTTATTTATATGTGAATAAAATTATTTATACTCTGACTTGTTTTTAAAAAGAATATGCAGCAACTGATACGGAAAGAGTATAGCCTGTGCTGTTTAATATGCAGCCACCAGCCATGTGTGGTCACTGAGCAACTGAGATGCAGCTCACGCAATCTGTGTAAAATACATATCAGGTTTTAAATTCTTGTGTAAAATATCTCACAAGCAATTTTTTATACTGATTACATGTTGAAATAATGTCTTGGATATGTTGGTTTAATTAAATGTATTACTAAAATTAGTTTTACCAGCTTCTTTAATGGTAAAATGCGGTTACCAGAAAATCTGTATCAACATAAACGCATTGTATTTGTAGCTCCCATCATATAACTGGACAGTTCTGGTCTAGAACATAGTAAGTACGCAAAGATAGGACAGCCAGAATGTTATACTTAAATAACAAAATTCCCTTTTCACCTCAGTGGGGGCCTCTGTCTCCTCCCTGCCTTCCACCATACCAGCAATCTCTCCTTAACACAGTCCTTGGCACATAACAGGCACTAAATAAGTATTTCTTTCATACGGTACTGCCTTTCATGAAGACACCTAAGATACCAAGATGAAAATGCAGCATCAAAAGTGGCTTCTTTTAAGAATATCAATTGGCTACCTGGGACACCTAGCAGAGGCCTAATATCCAGGCTTCAGAGGTAAACTAACAAACTAAATTCTTATCACCTACAATATTTTTGATGTCACATAAAACAATACTCTTTTACAAAATAAAAGCCATCTAAGGGGCAAGGCTATCAGGTATTCATGCTTTCAGACTATGGGGTGAAAGGACAGACAGAGCAAAATTTTCTCTGTGCTTTAACTTGACACTTGGTATAATTCTGACCTCTGGGATAAACGAGCTTGTTGGATGTTGAGGAAAAACGTAGACAGGTTACTCAATAAGCTGTAGTATATACAAATTGAGGTAGTCAGAAGAAATACTTTAAGAGTCTTCGTGAGAAACGATGAGTCTGTTGAGAGCACCCTATGGCCCAGGAATGAGAGACCAGTAAAGGCTGGATGGTTTGCTTTAACTAAAGGTCTCACGAAGAACTAGCAGTGGGCCAAAGCAAGTGGGAAAGCAGTGATGTCTTCTGCCTTCTGTCTGTGAGCACCAGAGGGTGCAACCTGCTCCAATGAGGTCCAGCCTGGGTGCCTGTTTTCTGAAGGTGGGTACACTTGCAAAAGCCCCTAAATACCACTTAGGTAAAAGCTAATTTTTTAAAGAGACATTTTGTTTTCCCATCTTCCCCAGACATCTTTAGAAGTGAGAAAGGTAGTATTGATAAGATACATCTGCTCTCCATTAAAAAGGTATTTTTGTCTATTTCTGCTTACAACCTGCATACATAATCCTTAAGAAATATAGCCACCTTTTTCCATAAATTTACTTAGTAGTTGCCAATTACTCTGCCCATGTCTGTAATTCTTCTTTTTTTTTCTTTTTTTTTTGAGATAGAATCTCGCTCTCTTGCCCAGGTTGGAATGCAGTGGCGTGATCTTGGCTCACCACAAACTCCATCTCCCGGGTTCAAGTGATTCTCCTGCCTCAGCCTCCCAGTAGCTGCGATTTCAGGCACGCACCACCTCGCCTAGCTAATTTTTGTATTTTTAGTAGAGACGGGGTTTCACTATGTTGGCCAGGCTAGAGTCTTGAGCTCCTGATCTTGTGATCCGCCCACCTCGACCTCCCAAAGTGCTGGGATTACAGGCATGAGCCAGCCACCATGCCCGGCCTTGTAATTCTTTATTTACTGGGTAAACTTAAAGAGTCTCAGTATAAGATTGATGCTGCTTTAGATTTACCAATAAAAGCTTTTCTCAGAAAGGCTGTTTTTTTTTTTTTTTTTTTTAAAGAAAAAAATTGTACCACTGATTCTTCCAGGTATTTTTTTAATCTCAAGGGAAAATGAGGAGATGGGAAATTATTACTTATCACCTTAATTTTAGTAGCCTTTAAATTTTTTTTCTACTTCTGTTTCATGATGACTGTATTTCAGGACCAAATTAATGAAAAAGTCACAAATGTATCTAAAATAAATTTATTTTAAGGACACATTGTTGCAGATCCTAAAAATTCAACTAGAACTTTCCATTTAAGAGTGTAATCCGTGATCTGGGATACGTCTATGGACTGTGCAGTATAAATTCTATCCAGAAACTCAGGGATTTGCCTGTAACCTTAAGGACAATCCACTTAACCAGTCTTTCTTCAGATAAGCTCTTCAAATGGACAAAATACTGCTCTGTGCCTTCCTTCTAGATTGTTCTCATCCATGTTCACAGTGTACTGATAAATATTTCATTTTTGGTTCCACCGCCTCTCCACTCTCTTCATACTCCTGGGTGCTGCAGAGAGCCCCATGGTGCTGTGTCCATGCTGAAAACACCTCCTAGAGCCCTCCAGTGGCATGGGCCCGGGACCATGCAGCTTTCTGTCCACTAAGCCCCAGACCTACATTCCGGCAATACGAGGGACACTCAAGGCCCAAAGGGCTTTCTGATCTTTGCATTCATTGTTTCCTAAATCTTAAATTCCTTTCCCTCCTCTTTTATCCATCCTTCCCTCAACTTAGACTGATCCTTCACATCTCAGCAAAGATATCACTGCCCCCAGAAAGCCCTCCCAGACCCCCACCTCACCCACTTTAAGACTGATCTTAAAGATCAGTGCTGATCACTACAGTGTGCTTTTCACGGCATATCCTTGCCTGCATCTTCCTGCTCACACAGCAAGATTGTTCTCCCTCCCTCAAAGCACATAGGAAGCCTCAATATTTGATAAGTGTTCACTAAAACCAAGGATATAAAGTCAAACAACTATGAAAATGTTTAACATTGAAATACGTAAGATTCTTCTTAAAACTTTGCAACAGGCAATTCTGAACACTTGCTAGATGTGTCATTTTTGAGTCCGCACTGTTAACCACTTAAAAGACATTGCTAGTAATCTCACTGAGCCTCTAACCAGGAAGGCATATGAATCCTCACTTCAGAGATAATGAAATGACATCCTGACATCCTTACTAACATCAGGTGGTGATGTTAAGCAGTGGTGCTTCTATTCAAAAGCTCAGACTCCAAAGCCTGTACTCTTTCCTTCATGCCAGTGGTTCTAAAATTGTGGGCCATGGTCTGTAGGGTCTGCGAGATCAGAAAACTATTTCCACATGATCCTGAGATGTTATTTGCTTTTTCATCCTCATTTTCTCCAAATGAGCAGTAAACTTTTCCAGAGGCTTATGACTAGCACACAGACTACATTCAGAAGCAGATGTGAGAATCAATATTTAATAAATATAAAACAATGCCACTAATTTTTTGTCTTGGGAAAAGTTATCTTTCGTTTTTAAAAAAAGTTATCTTTCATTTAAAAAGTATTATGTATGTTAACACATAATGATTTATTTATTTATTTTTTGTATTTATTTATTTATTTATTTATTTTTGAGACGGAGTCTCACTCTGTCACCCAGGCTGGAGTGCAGTGGCTGGATCTCGGCTCACTGCAAGCTCCTCCTCCCACGTTTATGCCTTTCTCCTGCCTCAGCCTCCCGAGTAGCTGGGACTACAGGCGCCCACCACCACGCCTGGCTAGTTTTTTTGTATTTTTTTGTAGAGACTGGGTTTCACCATGTTAGCCAGGATGATCTCGATCTCCTGACCTTGTGATCCGCCCGTCTCGGCCTCCCAAAATGCTGGGATTACAAGCTTGAGCCACCGCGCCCAGCCGATTTATTATTTTTAAATAATTAACAAATCAATATTTTAAACTTTCATCAATATTTTAGCTGGGCGCGGTGGCTCATGCCTGTAATCCCAGCACTTTGGGAGGCCATGGTGGGTGGATCATCTGAGGTCAGGAGTTCAAGACCAGCCTGGCCAACATGGTGAAACCCCATCTCTACTAGTAGTGAAATCCCAACTACTAGGGAGACTGAGGCAGGAGAATTGCTTGAACCTGGGAGGAGGAGGTTGCAGTGAGCCAAGAACGCGCCACCGCCCTCTAGCCTGGGCAGAAGAGTAAGACTGTCTCAAAAATAAATAAAAACATAAATACATAAATAATAAAAAAATTAAAAAGTTCTGAGACAGTTAATATCAATACATATAACTCACATAGCTAATACACACTCTGGAGTCCCCAACAATTTTTAAGAATGTATAGAGGTCTGAGATGAAAAGGTTTGAGAAAAACTGTTCTAATTAGCTATTGAAAAAGAAATATAAGCTAGGGTTTTTCCCTTCCCTGTAAATCTTATCAAATAATCGAAAGTCTAGCACTTCCATTAAAGAAGTGTCCATACACCAAAATGTGTAATTTTTCATTTTCATCGGATGAACTGTGGCCTTTTTGTTCTAATATTTTTTCTTTGTTGACTTTTCAATATAAAGTTAAACTTATCTTTAAAGATACTTACACGTGTTTCATAATTTAGGAAATATCCATTCAGAAGTCAGGAAACACATAAAGAGCATAATTTCTATTTTTAAAAAGCAAAAAACTCAAGAATGAGTTAAGTCTACCTGAACGTGATAATTCCATTATCAAGTTAAATGGACATTTCAACCTAATCTGGTATCTTCCCTGATACCTGGTATAGTATTGAGCCACTACTCCATCATATATAAAATTTGAAATAATTTTAGTAGCTCTAAAGTAAAACATAATTAAATAAAAATATTTCCTAGGGTAGAATGTCAATCATTCAGAGACAGAGATTTTAAAGGTGTAGGATAGTATTTTGAATTACCCATATCATTATCCTCCTCACATGTGGCAACACAAGCTAAAAGGGGGATAATATTTGCACAAATCAAATTTAGTTATTTCATAACTAAGGCTGTATTACATAATATTTAACCTATCCTTAAAAATAAAGTTAATTTTGATGAAACCCCGTGTCCACTAAAAATACAAAAATTAGCTGGGCATGGTGGTGCACGCCTGTAGTGCCAGCTACTCAGGAGGCTGAGGCAGGAGAATCACTTGAACCTGGGAGGCGGAGGCTGCAGTGAGCCAAGATTGCGCCACTGACTCCAGCCTGGCAACAGAGTGAGACTTCATCTCAAAAAGCAATAAATAATAAACAAAGTTAATTTTACACTGTAACTACATGGGAAATGACATAATTATGTAGCAAGGTTTGCACTTCAGGAGATCAGAAGCTAAAATTAGAAAAGAATTAACATATATACCATCGAGTGGACATTATACTAGGCACTCCATCTATGTTAAGCCCACTTAATTTAACACCCTTTGTGGTGGGTGCTATTTTTCCTGCTTAACTAATACAAACTCTGAGGTAAACAGAAGTTAAATGCTTTGCCTAAGATCACCAGGTTAATAAATGATAGAGCTGGACTCCACATACCTTTCTACCTTTAAAGTCTATGTTCTGTGCCTAAGACTTCACACCGCCATAGCCTTATGTTCAAAAGTGAGTGTTTCAAAATCTGAAGAGAATGCAAAGTTAAACAGAAATAAGAAAGCAAATAATAATGAGCAAAATGGAAAACATAATTGTACTTAGAATGAAAATACCTCAAATGTCCTAGTTTACATCCCTGTAAAGATCCGGAGTTTGCCTATAATGACATAGTCAAAGAAGGGGGGAATGCATGTGGGCTCTCCTGAAGTCTAGCACAGGACACAGCATGCATGGAGCCTCCACTGCTCAAGGGCTCACATGCCACAGACTCACACATGTCCTCTGAAAAAGCCATTGAGGTATCTGTACTCTTAAAACCCAGGAAATCTGGAGGACAGCAACAGTTCTCATCCAGAGATCAGATTATAATCACAGCGGGTCTCCAAACAGTGCTCGCCCTCTGGTGAAGACAGAGGATGCCAGAATGAGAAGTCTGAGAAACCACTGCTCTAAAATATCCCTTGCTTATTAAGAAACTTTCCAGGGAATAATAATTCCTAAAAACTAAGTCACATTCATTTCTATCCTAAAAGCCTCCCATGTCTGCTGGCCTCAGGGACAGTACTTTTGGTCTGCTCTGAGAAGAGGCGTTTTGCCCTGAGGTTATGTAAGAATCACCAAGGGTGGTTATATGAGGATCACCAAAGTCTTCAGGGAAGTTGCCCTGCCCACCGGCTGAGGGCAACTTTCCTGAAGCCACTACTTGTCCTGTGGTCCCAGGAGTCTTCCTGACCTCCACTCCCCCAGCCCAGCTTAGGACGAAGCTTCAGAGGCTCTGTATTAAATGCCTGGCTGAAACTAAAACAAAACACAACAAAAAAAATTTTTTTGAGATGGAGTCTCACTCTGTTGCCCAGGCTGGAGTGCAGTAGCATGATCTCAGCTCACTGCAACATCAACCTCCCAGGTTCAGGTGTCTCTCCTGCCTCAGCCTCCCGAGTAGCTGGGACTACAGATGTGCACCACCATGCCCAACTAATTTTTTGTATTTTTTAAAAGAGATGGTGTTTCACCATGTTGGCCAGTTTGGCCTTGAACTCCTGACCTCAGATGATCTGCCTGCCTCGGCCTCCCAGAGTGCTGGGATTACAAGCATGAGCCACCGTGTCCAGCCTAAAATACTTTTTTTTTTTTTTTTTTTTTTTAATGAACTGACAAAAAGCATAAAAGACAATTATCACCACTAAAAAAAAAAAAAGCTGCTCTGAGATGCCCTGAGTGGCTTTGTTTACTGACCAAACCCTTTTACTTTCAACACTGCTTTCAATCCCTTCTGCTCTCAGTTTGACCCTTCTGGTCCAAACTGTCCTCAAAGGCCTGGACGACAGGTTCATACTTCATCTTCTGCTTCTCCATCTGTCCTGTGGACTGTCTAATCAATATCACTGGCTCCCCCCTCCTTTTAAGTCCAAATTCCTTAAAAAGGAATCCAAGATCACAACAATCTGGCCCTGACTGATACTTTCCAACCTATTACCTGCAGCAAGCTTGACTTCCTGTGCCCTTGTCTAGCAAACCATCCCTCAATCTGAACTGCTGACCTGGGTTCACCTCCCTGGGTAAGGCGTACCCAAATTCCAAACACCCTCAACTACAGGTTATCTCCTCTCTCTGGACACTTGTCACATAATCATGCCTGGTCTTTCACTCTTTTGTATTTTCACATGAGGTCTTATTTCCCCAAAATTGATAATAAGTGCATCAAAACAATCACTATGCTTTATAGCACTAAAATCAGCTACTGTGCACCCCAAAAACAGAACTGTAATTCTGGTAGATAATAAGTATATATTTTTGAATAGCACTAAGAATAATCTGTATACATAGGCATTAATTTATCTTTCACAGATCTAGGGCATAAACAGCAAAATTTATAATGGAAAGATGTCTTTGTGAATATGATAATTTAAAACTTAAATCTGTTCTTTTATAAATTCTAAATGATAACAAAAATATCAGCTTACAAAAAA
This sequence comes from Theropithecus gelada, assembly GCF_003255815.1. NCBI lineage: Eukaryota > Metazoa > Chordata > Mammalia > Primates > Cercopithecidae > Theropithecus > Theropithecus gelada. The sequence goes on along the minus strand of NC_037676.1, from coordinate 62,954,841 downwards.
GGAAGATTCCCTACTTCAGTGCAGGGTACCCAAATCTTTTAGAGACCAAACATCTTCTGTGAATTATCATTTACTGTGATTTTCTACAGTTTGCAATTTAAACTCATATTAACAAATTCAACAGTTAGTAAAATAAGTGTCACAGAAGTATACATTTTGCAGCTTCCCAAGAAAAATATCAATATAAAAGGAGAGATGGAGGAGACTACCACACACACATAAATCTTTGCTAGAAACCAAGTGTCAGTGTATTTTTAAAACACACACACACAAAGAAAGAAAAAGAATAAAAAAGAATTCAGAGAAGGAAACAAAAGCATATGTCTCATGAGCATTCTGAGTCTCTGTCCATCTCCCTGCTAGTGGCGACCTAGCTCCTTGTCGGCAGGGACTCAAGTCTTAGTTATCTACATACCCTTAACATCTAGCACAATCCCTGGGACAGGGAGATTCAAGAATTCTTGCCTGAATAAAATAAATGCATAAGCCAATAACAAATAAAAATTAAGGCACTCATAATGGAAAAGATTTTCATAGCTTAAAGAAAAATTCGATTACACAAGTTAGCCATGTTGAATTTCACATTGCAATGCAGAGGCAGGCTCTGTGTCCCCTTACCTGATGCACAGGCACTTTCTGCGGGGTGTTCTGGGGTGACGGGTGGAGCTGTGCCCAAGGCTGGTGATGAGGGTGTGGGGGTGAAGACTGGTGGTGCAAGCCCGGGTGGGGCTGCAGTGGAGGACAGGTTGGCAACTGCTGAAAAGACGGCTGTTGACCAGGATGTTGTTGGCCAGGTATCAGTCGTTCCTGGATTGCTTGTGGGTCTCCAAGGCCAACACCAGGACAACCATTTGGCCTCATGTGCCCAGTCAACTCCCTTGGTGCCGAGGATATGCCTATAAATGGACGAGACTGCTGCATGTTTCTGGGGCCCATATTCCTCTGTCCGATTCCCATGGCACCAGGGGGCTGGTGAGATGGCTGAGGATGGGGCATATTTGGATAACTGCCAACTTCCATTGGTATCCCAGCACTTCCCGGCCTGACTTGTGGAGGAGGAGTGCCTGCTGGATTACTCATTGCTTTCATGGGTGACATGGGAGGTGGAGAGGCATAAGTTCCCTGAGGCTGTGAAGGATGCATAGTTTGTGTGTTCATTTGGTTAAGTGAGCCACTGGGGTGGATGGGCTGCTGGTGCATTAGTCCTTGACCACTGTTTGATGGGAATCCTACAGCATTGGGGTATCTTGGTACGGACTGATTCATTGGAGTATTATTTGTAAGGCCTAAATTTTGATTCATCCCTGTATTGTTAACTAATCCCTGATTTAGGTTACTGTAAGGATATCGAGAATACTGCCCTGAGTTGTTTATAGTAGGAGAGGGGACTGTCTGGCTCCGAGAACTAAAGTTAAGGGTTTGTGGCCTAACAGCCCCTTGTTGGGGAGGATTCGGGGAGAATCTGGGACTGTGGGCAACTGATTCTCCATGGAGAGCAGTAGGGGGGTGGTGATGGAACTGCTGCACCGAGTGACGCAAGGAAGGTGCCATGCTGGGATTCTGCTGGGGCACGTGGGACAAGTGGCCGGGTCCTGAGGTGGCAATAAAAGGATTTCCCTGATTGAGGCCCTCTTGGCCTTGGGAAAACTGGCTCATCCTCTGCTGTGGCTGACCATGCTGCTGCATGGAAAAATCCCCACGTGCCATATAGCTGCCCATCTGCTGCATGTGCTGAGGGTGGCCCTGTGCAGGGGGCCCTGACGGAGCTGGCTGCGGTGGCTGTGGTTGTGGCTGCTGCTGCTGGTAGGGGGCTCGTATCTGGTCTGGTACCTGAACAGCCCTGGGGCCCCACATGGAGCTGCTGTCCACAAAGGATTGCCCATGCCTCTCATTCTGCATGCCAGGGTAGACACCCATCTGACCGCCACCACTGCCACCATGGGGCACCTGAGGAACGGGTGGGGTGTGATACTGCGAGTGCGGAGACGCGAGTCCGTTCCCAGGGGTGTTGCTCATCATTCTGTTCGGCTGATCCATCAGATGCATCTTTTGTTGTTCATACTGATTATAGTGATCAAAATGTGTCAGCTTTGTTTGATTTTGATTAGTAGAAGGATGATGAAGGGATGGCTGTAAAGAGGCAAAGCCTTGGTCTATTGGCATTTGCTGACCCATAGGATTTACTGGATTTTCCGGGTAACCACATTCTCCGAGGCCTTCAAGACCTTCACTGAAAATATTCCCATCCTCGCCAAAAAGACTCATCATTCCTGGATCTGCCATCTTCTTCCAACACACGGCTCCTCCAAACCACAGCTCAGGAGCTTGCCTGTGCTTCACTTCACTGAGGTGTTTGCCCTCAAAGCCTATAATCCTTAACTAATCTTCTTCATGTCATTCCATATTTCTTTAATTCTCTTGGACCCTGCAGTGTCAGGCAAAGTCTGGATATAGGTCCTAGAAGGGAGTTGGGGGTGGGAGAGAAGAAGGAAGAAAACAAAGAATTAGGATCCGATGATAAAACTGCCAGTATTTTGTACATCTGAATTTGGTCCCCATCAACAATACTAATCTAGCTCCCTCACTGAGCTGTATTTTATAAATTTAGTTCACTTTAAGAGAAACTCATTAGTTTCTACCAGAAGCATCATTATGATCAGTTACTTAGAAAGCAAGCAAAACACTAACCTTAACCTTAAATTAATCCATTCACTACACTTCCTAGCGTTCCATTCTTGAATGGAACAGAACAAAAGAACACAACATGAAGCAGCAGCAGCTGCCACAGCAGGCAAGCAGATGTATGAATATAGCCAAGCAGCTCATCTGCTAAACTAAAGCCCTAGAAATGTTCTGGTTACCAACAGCCCGCCCTTAACCTTATTCCCCTGAGCAGTGTAATCAGATGAGCAACAGCAGCACCAAGGGCTGTGAAAAGCTCAACTTAGTTAAATTGACTAGAGGATTATACAAATACCAAAATCGGTCATTTCATACGAATTAGATATTTACAGCCCACATACAACTATGTAACTGCAACAGAGGCATCTAACAAGAAAGTGTTCATAATGATGTTGAAAAGCAACCTTGAGAACAGGACAAGAAATACATAATTTCATTATGTTTAATGGCAGAAATATACAAGATTCAGAAGGAGACTAAAAGAAAAGCTTTCATTCTCCAAGAGGACCAATTTCACTCATGGCTCTGAGCCTACCATGGTCCCAGTCTGCACTGACACAGAGCAGCCCAATTACCAGGCTCATTACTCACCCGCAGGCACGCTGGGCTCTGGTGGACCAGAATCCCATGTGACCACTCAAGAGGAAACTAGTTGAGTGGATACTTTGTAGACAATGACTATTCTCATAACTAGAAACACAACTTTCTCCAGAACTGACAATTATTTTAACAGAATAAAGTTCAAAATATGCTCTCTTCACCATTGCCTTAAGTCCTTTTAGGATAAGGCAGGACCTAAGCAGGTAGGGAGACAAGTGGGCAGGCACTTGTGTTCGCACCCTAAGTGCTTCCAGTGCACAGTATACACTATGTAACATGCTGCATTTTATTCAAAGTCTTCCTAACGACCCTGTGTCAGATTAAAATAACTAATTTAAAGAATGCTTTGACAATCTAAACAGGAAAGTGTTTTTGTTGAGTGCTAATTAAATCAACGGCCTAATAAACTAATTCATATAGAGAAAATGACTGAAATCTCAAACATCTTTGGAATTTCACTCATTTTTTTCTCTTTTATAAGGATATTAAGCATTGTGTGATACTAGCCCACTTGAAAAAACAGTATCTTGAAGAATTTCCAAAGTGATGCTATAAACAGGCACACTCATAAATTCTACTGACACGCTTCCATAAGAGCATGGGAATGAACAATGGGCTAACCAACACTCCTGAGAACTTACCAGTAAGACACATAAAAATTCTGTTTCTGCCTGCCCTATTCTAACACATTCCTAACAAGGGGAGAATTTTGCTTACAGAAAATGTAAACAACATTCCTGTTCACTGTCAGAACTACAGACATAACACCTGAGAGGGTCTCCAGGTCTGTAGTTTTCAGGTGACAGCTGTCAGCTAAAGTCAAAGGTCTCTTCACTCCGCCGCTAACTGCCATGAATTTTCTGATCTACTTTCTCCAAATGCAGAGGTCAGATGGGTGAAAATAAGGTGAACATGAAAGCCATTTTACTGAAAACACGCTGCTCTACTATGCAACTATTTTAAAATCCAAAATAAAGAGAAGTAGACATCTCCAGTGCCAGTTGCAACAAATATTCATAAAATTAAATACACTCCTAAGAAGGCTAAGCAGTCAGTTGTCATTTATTCAAGGCTCATTTTAACTTTGAAAGAAATAAATACTGGAATGGACTTGATAATAGCTTAAACCAGCCATGCAGACCAACCACTTACCAAAACAACCTTTCAAATTAGCTTAAGGAAAGTCACATCTACATATGTGTCCTGGGGAGCAGCTTCATCCTCCAGGGTCTGCCAACTGTTACGGGAAGAAATGCTACTGACTGGATGGGGCTCCAGGCCAGCTCCAGGTAAAAGTGATCCGAGAGGGAGTGGATGGCTTAGCCCACTGGTGACCTTCTGTTGCAAGCCCACTGAGCCCAGAGGCAGAGAGGCAGAGCCAGATCAAGCTTGGAGAAGTGGCGATGAAGTTGGTGCTTACTTTTTATCAGCTTAAGATTCAGAAGAAGGACAAGTTGCCTAACGGCATTAGTAGGGAAAAAACAGCCCTCCCTGACAGTAACCATACTGACCCTTGGCTGTACTCCTCTTCCTGTTCCCTACACCCTTCTACTAAGTGTCCATCTCCCAGAGGCATGAAAAACGCCAGCATTATATGGTATCAACTAAGCATGTCGCTCACCACAACTACAATCATGCTCAGGTAAGGTCCAGGCAGAGAAGTTCAAAAACTGGCTTTGTAGTCTGTCATTAGTGACCACTCACTGGGACAGCCACCAACGCCTTCCTGCCCCTTTTCTGACCTCAAGACCCAGCTGGCAACTATGCCAGGAATCCATCTGGTAGCTGCATTTCATATTTCTGATTTGAGCTAATCTAATTAATTTGTTTTGGTCCTTTTTTTAAATTTGATCAAGACCATCTGAAAGCCCACTTTCCCAAGTCGCAGCTGCAACGTATAATTTTGTGTTTCTATAAAAGATATTCATTCAAAGCCCTATTTTGAAAGCTTCTCCCTTGTCTACAGACAATATCTAGATTTTCTGTGTCTAGATGAACGCTGTTCAATGGGCCACAAATGCGAGCCATTACATGTAATTTTTAGTTTTCTAGTAGCTACATTTTAAAAGTAGACCAAAAAAGTGAAATCCATTTTATCAATTTCTATTTAACCCAATAAATGCATAATACTGTCATTTCAACAGGTAATCAATATGAAAAAATGAATAAGCTAGTTCACATATTTTGGTATTGAGTCTTTGAAACCCAGTAGGTAATTTATACTTACAGTATATCTCAATTCCTATTAGCTACATTTCAAGTGAAAAAATGTACATATGGGGCTGTGGCTTCCATACTGGACAGCATAAAGTATTTAAAAAGAAGAAACAGAAATAACAAATTAGCAATGACATTTTTTTAAGTCTCATAATTATCACCTGGGTAATGAACATTTGAGTTGCATTTATGTTTTATTTGGCTTTACATAAAAATTAACTCTCAAATCACAATCATTTATTCAAAATGTATTTGAATATTTACTGAGCACTGCTGTGATCCAGGCACTAGTCTAAGAGCTGGAGAGAGATCAGTGAATAAAACAAAATTCCCTCTTGTCCTCATGGAGCTTATATATCTGTAAATGATGAATCTCCTAAATAAGAACTAAGATTCAGGGCTTATGTTATTAAAAACATCAGTTACCATTTTACAAAATACTTCTCAGTAACTTCTGATAAGGAATAGTCTAACTAAATGTGAGAATATGAAGCAAACGGTACAGATGCATATAATGGAGACATAGTAATTCAAGTTTCTACTCAGTGCCCTATTGGCTAGCATTTTCTGAGATGTGAACGAAAGGACGGTTCAGAAGATGCATGTGTTTGGGGGTGAGGAGAGGTCACAATGAGACCACTCAACTAACAGAATCATCAACATTAGAGGCACACTGTGAAACCAATTACAAACATTTTAGAGTTAGCAAGCACTCTGAAGACCTTCTAATCCAAATCCCTCCTCATTTAACTGATGAAAAAAATCCTTTTATAGACTGAGAGGAGTAAACTTCTTCTACCAAACATTTTAGTGACAGTTCCCAAACATGAAAGAAATGAATGACTGAAATGGCAGCTTACTAGCGAGGACAAAATATTAAAGGCCTACATCAAGTCTGTTTTATTCAGAGAATCACTAAAACAATGCTGCCATCATCAAATAGAAGTGAATTTCCTTTCCAAAAATGTTTTCAAATTATACCATATATTACTTTTAGGAAACAAGCATATATCAACACCAAATTGGAGCTATTGGTAAATTTTACTGGAAAATAGTCAAATGAAAAATGGGCAGATCCAAGCACAGAATCAATGATAAAAGCAATGGGTGCGCAAGAAACCAAGATGAAAGAAATGTCACCGAAAACATTAATATTTTGAAAAAATATATGTATATATAAAATTTGTTAATCATAACTCATTTAAAATTTTTACTTACTACATTTATTTTATATATAGTGATTTTCTGACCTTTCAAAACAACATAAACAATTATTTACTACACTCTTCTCAAAGTAGAATGGTATTTGTATAGCTGAGTTTTAATTTGGTAGTGACACAGAACCTTTTTGTGTTACAGGTATGGGCTAGAAACCTAGCAAGGAGATAGGCGAATATATACCATCTTTCGCATGCAAAGTATCCCCTATAGCTCAACCACTATACGTCCAATTGTGTAAGTAAAATGTCATCCAAGGGAAACTTTTTTGATAAACAGCCAACAAGTGGGCAACAGTGAAATCATAGAATATTGCCTATTGGAACCTGAAGACTATTTTGCTGTTGATGGTTTGAATTTGTTCAAAATCAAACAAATTTCAAATAGAAATCTGTTCTATTAAAATTTCTCTCTTCTACCTCCAAAGAGCGTAAGGTATAGAACACAGCTGTGGTAATGATTCTGGGGATGAGGGTGGAGCATGAATCAGAATTTCCAAGGAAGCATCGTGCAGCTGAAAAAACAGCACATCACAACCCTCATCATAACCCATAGAGACACCTCTCAATCATCAAGGCTACAAAACATATGAAGAGGGGCAAAGAATCCACACACTGGTAGGTGGACAGACCGAAGATAAAGGGTTCACACTGCTGAGTTTCCACTCAAAGTGAAAGTCCTTTCAGCTAGATCCTGAAGCCAGTTAACAGCAATCTCCTCCCCCTGCCCCACCCACAACCCAGCCCCCGACAGCCACTTGGGAACATCTAGCAGGGCCAATGCTTGCTGGTGAAGAAGACATCTATCCAACTGACAAGAACCTGGATAAAGAATCAGGAAGTGCCCCCCAAGTCACCAACACCAGCATATCAGTTCACCACAAAGTATTTTCCGTATTTGCTTCATGGGTCAAATGATGCCCTTCCTGAACCCCCTGGGTTGGCCAGCGGGGCCAAGACCACGTTTTCTTCCTGGTCAAGACCACATTTTCTTCCTCATTAGTATGCTAGGACATTGCCAATACTCTATGACTGTACTGTGCAATCCAGCAGCCACCAGCCACATGTTGCTATTTAAACTACTTAAACTAAATAAAACTTAAAATTCAGTTCCTCAGTCGTACAAGTCACATTCAAGTTCTCAAAAGCCACATGTGGTTGGTGGCTACCTACTTGATAGTGCCCATAATGAACATTTCCATCACTGCAGAAAATTCTATGGATAGCACTCCTATATATTTCTTCTTAGAGGTAACACGTTTTAACAAAGACCGTATTAAATAGCAGCAATCCTCTTTCATAAAAAAATATTTTCTCCTCTTTCGGAGATTAGTATTCTTTTAAAGGTCCATATTTACCCTTTGGGATGAAATATATGGTATGTTTCCATATATCATATTTTATGTTAACTATACTTACAACCTATGTCTCCTTTCTGTATTATCTCCCAACATATATTCCTATTTCTTCATAAATAATTTTCAATCTGTTAGGAATAATTCTCAACTATATAAAATTCAGAAAAAGATTAAGAAAAAAAAAAAAGAAGTATGTGAAGTCCTTCTAAGGTCTGTTTGTCCCCAAGCATCATATTAAAAATAAAACCATAGAAAGCAATAAGGATTGCACTGGTAACCTCCATTCATATTACTAGGTTATCTCCCATTTTGCTGATATTAACAGAAGAGACACATTTTTAATAAGGAAAACCACTGACATCGTATAGCGCAACGCTACGCCTTATGTTAGCATTCCCTATGACAGCAACATCATCCCCATCTACCTCTTCGACCTAGCCAAAAAATGGGAAATAAGCCTAGATCCTTCCTGTCATCATTCATTTAAAAAATATTCAAGGTTAACAGACACTGTGTATACAGTGTTGAACGAAACAGATGTGGCCCTGTCTTCATGCAGCTCGCAGTTTGAATAAATGCCCCAGTACATCCCACATATTCAGTGCATTTCCCAACCTGCTAATGCTCTCTCCCAGATATTTATGGGTCTACCTCCTCCTCCCTGTTTACACTAGCTCTGAAGTAATCAGGCCTTCATGGTTTAGTGAACCACAAAAAATTAGAAATCTAATCGGTTCTCCCAAGTCTGGTCTCAACACTTTCACACTACCAACTGAATGATCTTATAAAACACAGATTACATCATACCGCTCCCTGATTAAAATCCTTAAAGGACCTCCCATAGCTTTCAGGTTCCACTCCAAATGCTCCAGCATGCTTGAAGGTATTAATAATCAAATCCTTATTGACCTGTCCATTCTCAACTCCCTTAACTCCCTTCCCTCTGTCCCCTGAAGCACTCACAAACACCCCCATTAGGTATATCAAAGTACTGAAAGTTTACCAACCATCCATCAGCTATCTCACACTTTCTTCGCCTTCACACCCATGGTCTCTTCTCTGGCATCCTTATCCCCTCACTGTACAACCTGGCCTCTTTTTCATCTCAGTTCCTTTGTTAAAACCCATCTGTGGAAGCTTCCTGACCCTCAACCCTCCCTCTTCAGGCTGATTCCAAAGCCCTCACTGGCACTAGCACCACATCAACATGAGCAGAAGCTACAAAAGTGCCAAGCACTCTACTGTCCTTATGTGTTCAGCTCCCTCTCTTTCTGGAGACTGGACCCTGGCCATGTGAAGTGGAGTCCTGAAAGACAGGACCCCCGGCACCCCTGGGAGCTGGTAAGAGACACAGAGTCTCAGGCTCACCTCAGACCTCCTGCACCAGAATCTGCCTTTTATTAACAAGGGCCCCAGGTGATTCCTGTGCATGTGAAAGTTTGGGAAGTCCTGCTCTCAGACTCTGAGCTCCTCCTATAGCACAGCACACACTGACCACTCAGTTAATATAATGGATCAACAACAAATGACACATGTTACAAATAATATTACAAAGTAATACAAAGATATGTCACTTAAAGAAAGTAGTCTTGACATTTGCGTCTGACAAATAAACAATACTGACTTCATTCAAAGAATTATGAACAGCCCCTAGTGAAAAATTTAATCTGTAACAGTTTACAAGGAGTGGGTATCTAAAGATGGTTAATTTTAAAGATATGCCCATCTGTTTGCCAATCATTTGTGCAAGTCAAAAAAATGCAGTTAACATTAATATCTAATGCTATGTTACATAACACACTATTTCACAGGTTTCTTGCAGAAATCTTTCAGTTATTTCTACATAACTTTGAAGAGTCTGGATATTCTGAGTAGCCTTTATGATAAAAAAAAAAAAAAAAAAAAAGTTGTTCTTCTGTTCCTTCATGCAGTATTGACGCTAATATGTTTCTTTCAAGGCAACTAATGAAATAGCACTTGGCTAACAGCTTATACTAAGTGCATGCCCACAGCACTAGCTTTTTCCTAAGTGGTCAAAAGGAGTATATTACCCCATACATAAGTTATGCCACAAAAGCACAAGGATCATGGAAATTTATGTCCTTTAGAGAATGGCCTTTACACCCTGCAATTCAAAATTCAAATACCACTCTCTGAAGCTAACTCCTAAAAGCTAAGCCCACTGAGAAGGTGGCCAGCACCTTGACCCTAACGTGGAGACAGCTGACCTGCTGCCCCAGTGCAGACACCAAGAAAATATGTCCAGCAGGGTCTTCATTCCATGTACACAACATGGCCTAGCAACATATGGGCACACATTCTAATAGCACCTGAAGCACTCAACACTGTATGGCAAAACAGAAATGACGACAAACATGTATCCATATATACCATATCTAGGTGTAGATCAAATATGTAGCTATGTAAAACATGTGTATCTATCCCCTATCTTTTTTTTTTTTTTTTTTTTTAAGAGACAGGGTCTCACTCTGTCACTCAGGCTGGAGTGCAATGGCACAATCACAGCTCACTGCAGTCTCCAACTCCTGGGCTCAAGTGATCCTTCCACCACAGCTTCCCAAGTAGCTGGGACTATAGTTGTGTACCACCACACCCAGCTAAAATTTTTTTTTTTTTCCCTAGGAAACAAAGTCTTATTATGTTGCCCAAACCGGTCTTGAACTCCTAGGCTCAAGCAATCCTCCTGCCTCGGCCTCTTAAAGTGCTGGGGTTACAGGTATGAGCCATCGCACCAGATCTCATATCTTTTGAATGTTATCCTAATTAATTGTAATATGATAAAGAAGAAAATCAAATGAAGAGCTAGGTCTAGAAATAAGTAAATGAAAATTGTTAAAGTAACTTATTTTGGACAGGAAAAAAATTAAATTTCAGAAATATATTTCAACCCACCTGGCAAGAATGCTTACAGTGCAGACTTATGGAAGAGTCATGCACAGTTTACAAAATTTGCTGATTGCTAGTATGTATCTTGCTTAATATTATAAAATATCCTGAGTTTTGTAAAGCCCAGGGTGGTGTATAAAGGTTAATGACACCATGTTTATTAGCCTGATTTTTTAAAATCACCATTAGGAAAGATTTTCCCACTTATTCTAGACTTATTTCAAGCTACTGACTTGACTTACACACACAGAAGCCTACAAAAAGTGAGGGTGGAACAGAAGGAAGGGAAGGAAGGAGCTGCCCTGTGGCCATGCTCTGTCTGGGGACCCCCTGGCAATCACCAGCTCCTATAAGGCTGACACTGAACCTCTGGAGGAGGAGGCAGAGGTGAGGCAAGGGCAAGCATGCAGAGGGGCCGAGAAAGCAGCAAACAGCCAGCTGCTCTTGTAAGAAGCATGCACTTCGTGTACTTACTGCAGTTGTCACTGATTAACTAACTGATTTGGCAATTTCCTACATTCTTTTACATTTTAAAAAATTTCTGGAAAGCTGAAAAGGGATCTTTTTTCATATTCCAGTGGAGTTAGAAGTGTACTCAATCCTGCCTGGTTTGAAAGGAAAGGGATAGAAAGGGTGTAAACAATCTTTTCTGATATACACCACCAACATTCTTTTCCTTAAAGGGAAAAAAAAAACAAAACAAACCCTGCACAACATCAGAACTGAAAAGAATTTGTCTATTCTCTTTGCTAGAGCAGTGCACATGTGATAGGAAGGGAGCCTTATCCATCACGAATAAACCTAAGCACAGGACAGGCAAAGCATCACAGCATACCAATGGCAGGGTTCACACAAGGCGCTCCAGGGCTTTCAAAGACCCATGCCTGTTAAGGCAATGCAAAAAAGAAATAACAGGAATTATAAAAATTCAGATTTCTATCAGGGAAGCAAGCAATACAAACAGGAGTTCAAACTGTAAAGGAAGGTTGAGATCTTTGGAAGAGTATTAGAAAAAGTATTTTGGAAAACTGCACCCAATCTCAAAAAGGTAAATCTACAGGAAGAAAAAAAAAAAAAAATGAAGAAAACAAATGTAACTTATTCGGTGACTATGATGCTAAATTTTGGTTTCAAATCAAGTTATATGTGACAAAGGAGATGGAATTAAGGCTGAAATACAGAGTTAACAGTTTCACATCTGATATTTCACAATCATTTCAATTTATAACAAATTTGGGAAACATTTTTTCTATGCATTAGTCCCCCTTCATCCTGGGGATATGTACCAAGACCTCTAGTGGACACTCAAAACCATGCACAGTACCAAACCCCATTGCTGTCAGTTGGAACACGTTTCTATCCATGTCTTCCACCCACAAATTTAATGTATTTTCCCTCTTAACTAAGCACCTATCAGGCACTGTGGCTGTAACTTTTGCAGTTTGTGGTACAACAGCAAAATTAGCACAAATTTGTTTTTCCTTCCCCACAATTTGACAGAAGACTCATTCTTACCACAAATAATACTTGCGATTTATTTATAAGGTGTATATCTCAATACACAAACTTTTTTCTTTCTTTACGAGCTTTCACCTTTCCATTTAAAAGAAGCATTTTCCTGTTTATCTATGGCATATCCAAATCTACTACTCTTGCACTCTGGAGCCATTCTGAAGTAAAACAAGGGTGACTGGAACACAAGCACATTGACACTGCCACAGTTGACCTGATAACCATAAGATGGCTACAAAATGACTGATGGGCAGGTAGCATCTATAGCGTGGGTATGCTGGACAGAGGAATAATTTATGTCCTGGATGGGACAATGCAGGTCAGTGAAAGATTTCATCATGCTACTCAGAAGGGCACACAATTAAAAACTTAGGAGTTGTTTATTTCTGGAATTTTCCATTTTTCTTTCTTTTTGAGACAGAGTCTCACTCTGTCGCCCAGGCTGGAGTACAGTGGCACCATCTCAGCTCACTGCAAGCTCCGCCTCCCACGTTCACGCCATTCTCCTGCCTCAGCCTCCTGAGTAGCTGGGATTACAGGCGCCCACCACCATGCCCGGCTAATTTTTTGTATTTTTAATAAAGACAGGGTTTCACCATGTTAGCCAGGATGGTCTCGATCTCCTGACCTCGTGATCCACCCGCCTTGGCCTCCCAAAGTACTGGGATTACAGGCATGAGCCACCACGCCCGGCCTCCATTTAATATTTCTATACCAAAGTTGATCGCAGGTAACTGAAACCACTGAAACTGAAACCATGGAAAGCTGAAACTGAGGCGGGGCAGGGGGTCTACTGTACCTACATTTATCATAAATGCAAGTAGGTTCTACAACGCCACCATAATCAAAACTATAAATATCATACAGTGAAACATACCATCTTTTGGCCAAATTAAATGTCTTCATTCATATTAGCCTATGATAAAAGACAAAGTTTTATCCACAAACTCTGTATATTTAACTTAACATCTTCCTACATCTTCAACAAAGGTTCGGCCGGGCGCGGTGGCTCAAGCCTGTAATCCCAGCACTTTGGGAGGCCGAGACGGGTGGATCACGAGGTCAGGAGATCGAGACCATCCTGGCTAACACGGTGAAACCGCGTCTCTACTAAGAAATACAAAAAATAGCCGGGCGAGATGGCGGGCGCCTGTAGTCCCAGCTACTCGGGAGGCTGAGGCCGGAGAATGGCGTGAACCCGGGAGGCGGAGCTTGCAGTGAGCTGAGATCCGGCCACTGCACTCCAGCCTGGGCTACAGAGCGAGACTCCGTCTCAAAAAAAAAAAAAAAAAAAAACAAAGGTTCAACCCCAAACTGGCCTCTCTCCTTATTCCCCAGCAGTCATCTGGGTTTCCTTCCTCCAAACAGTCGTGTACTGGCGGAAAACTAACTTCAAGAAACATCTTTTATAATATTATCAGTAATTAACTCATAAGTTACATCTATGTTTTTTAAAACTATAATACAAAGCATTTTGTAACAAATTCTTTTATTACTTTTTTTGCACCACCATGCTACTCTACATCATTGAGCACTGACAGTAATGACATGCTTCTGGCTCACATATTTTCCCTAAAAATCATTTGACTAACCAATTCTAAGTAGTTTATACATATGAGTGTACAAGACTCTTGATACTAGGACAGCATTCTAACTTGTAGGTAAACTTCAGATTTCAGATTGAAAAAAGATCACACTTAAGTAGTCATAAATTTCTACAATGTGTCCATTTTGATCACAGATCAATATTTAAGTACACATCAAGTTAGCAAAGAGAATGTAATACAAGAAAAAGTGCAGTGAGAAGACAAGCTATTACCAGACATGACATTTGTTTTGCATAATGAGAATGATGAAAATAATTTAAGTCTACCTATGAAGCTTTGAATTTTGTACTTGGTTTAATCAAAGATTACAAAAAGAAGCAGGCACCTACTCAGTTTTAAAATACAGTGTTTACTAAGGCCTAAGACTGCTGCACCCACTCATCTATATGATCTTAATGAGTTTAACTACCATAAATCAGTTGATAATAAAATTATGATCCAGATAAGGAAACCTAAATAATTAGGTATCATCAGGGATAATACTTGCATCATACTATACCTACCCACATTTTCAAGTTTCCTCCCCCATACCTGCTGCATCTCCAAACATACCAAATTCCCTACTTTATGCCCATTTCTCAGAAATCATTTGAAATGTCACTATCCCATTAAATAAATCTGAAGAATATAAATAAATGTTTGGCAAAAAAAAAAAATGTTCTGACAGACCACATATCTAAATTTTCTACTTCAAAAGCACACTCACAAGCACTCTGTGCTTTGGTTGGGCACCTGTCTGGAGCTCTCCGTGTTCAAATGCCAAATTTCCTCAGCCCCAAAATCCTGCCATCCTAAGACAGTGAGATAACTTATGGCAAAAGTTCTTAAATACCACTTTGTACTCAAAACTGCTTAGATCATCATATCCAAATAACTTTTACTAGCTACATACAAACTGGTTATTTAGTAACTTTTAACCTTTCAGAATCATGTATAACACTTGTAGAATAAATCTAATTTTTCTGTTATTGACACTGGGGTCTACTTGAGGGTGGTGGGTGGGAGGAGAGAGAGGAACAGAAAAGATAACTCTTGGGTACTGGGCTTAATTCCTGGGTAATGAAATAATCTGTACAAAAAAACCCTATAAGTTTATCTATGTGACAACCTTCACATGTACCCCCAAACTTAAAAGTTAAAATAAACCTTGTTATCTTAATTTTGAAAGAATTCTTTTTCATTTTTTCACATTTTTCTTTGAAAAAATGATATCTTCTTTAAAGGTCAACCTGTAAATATAGACTATATTTCAATATTTCTTTCATCATAAAACATTTCAATGTCCCCATTATATCTCTATAAATGTGCACAGTGTCCCCAGGTAGGCAGGCACATCAAGACCTTGCTCGTTGCAGTGGGCCGAGATAGTGCCATTGCTCTCCAGCCTGGGCGACAGAGCGAGACTCTGTCTCAAAAAAAAGAAAGACCTTGCCTTTTATATCTCTCACTTGTACCCCCAATGCCAGACACAGTGCCTTAAAATAGCTGTGGAATTAGCCATTACCTAACATCTCAGTATATCACTAACACTCCTTCCTCCTGCCACAAAAACATGGAAGAGTCAATGACTGTATGGGTTTCTTAAGACTTTATTCACATAAGTGAGGGTGGGTTTTGGATTGGGGTGGGGAATTAAAGCATCTTTCATCTCTCCGCTAATACTATACCATTCAAAAGAACTGCACACTGATGATACCTTTCCAGCTTTACAATTCCTTGTTTGTGTAGAGACCTGTTCCAGCTTTCAGAGTAGAACCTCCAAGGTAACATGGTCTGGCAAATTTCCCATCAACAGGGTCAAAGAATCCACAGTTTTTAAGCTATGCTTTTTTAGAGAGTTGCGCATTTTACTTAGCTGTGGAGCACAGACTGGAAGAGAAAGGTATGAGACTGGAACCAGGAAGACAAATTCAAGGGCTCATACAGGAGTTCGGTAAAAGACGATGGTGCTACAAAGAAGGAGACAGATATACTCAAGAGAGAGACTTGTTTCTGGATGAAGGAGAGTCTGGGATGATAACGAGGACTGTGACTTGAGTAACTGAGCAGATGGTAAAAACCATTCACTGAAATGTGGGGAACAGGAGAGAAGCAGGATTTATTTATTTGGTATGGAAGAGAGGTATAGAAAAAAATTCACACAGAGCTCTCCAGGAGACAGTACGATATGAAAGTAGAGAGCTCAAGAGAGAATGCTGAGCTGAGATATGGCCATTTAAGTCACTGACAAACAAAAGGAAGACAAAGTTGCAGCAGATGAGGTCAACCCAAAAGCATATTTAGAATGACAAGAGAAAAGAGCAAGGATAGAATCCTGAAGAATATCAACACTCAGAGGGCAGGCAGAGGAATCAGCCAACAAGGTAAGGGCAAACACCAAGAGAAAGCTTTAAGAAGGAAGTGACCAACTAGTTCAAATGCTACAGAGAAAGAAGCAAGGTAAGACAAGTGTCCATCAGATTCAACAAGTTGGATATTAACTCTGTTAAAAGTAGTTACTATGGGCTAGGCACAGTGGCTCATGCCTGTAATCCCAGCACTTTGGGAGGCCTAGGCGGGGGGATCACTTGAGGTCAGGAGTTCAAGACCAGCCTGGCCAACATGGGGAAACCTCATCTCTACTAAAAATACAAAAATTAGCCGGGCAGGGGTGGCACACGCCTGTTATCCCAGCTACTTGGGAGGCTGAGGTGGAAGGATCCCTTGAGCCTGGGAGGTCGAGGCTGCAATGAGCCATGATCGAGCCACTGCACTACAGCCTGGGCAACAAGCAAGACCCTGTCTCAAAATAAATAAATAAATAAATAATAAAATAAAATGGGGATAATAATAGTATTTATTTCAGAATTATTAGGAGCATTAAGTACATTAGTATTTGTAAAGCACTTAGAACAATGTCTGCCACTTAGCACTATGTAAGCATTTGCTACATAAAATATACAATTAAACACTAACAGAAGTAGGCACGGAGGGAGAGAGGAGTAAGAAGGGGCAAAGACACAAAGCGGGAAATTAAGGAAACGTCTCCGAAGAGATGAGATGGGAGAGGCAGAACCCCCTGGGACACACAGGAAGGTGGGTGCAGATGGCGGAAGGAAATCAGCAGTGGATGTGCTTCCACTCTGATGGCTACAATTGGCTCAATGAGTTACGCAGGGTGTAGTGGTCATGAGGTGCTTATGTTAAAGAAAGAATCAACAGAACACTCTGGGCCCAATGAAGGTCTGAGACTGACTCTGAACTATAACTGAACCTGCACTACAAATAAATTCCTTTTCTCGTTTGTAAAATACATATGATACCACCTACCTTTAATTCATCAGGCCAAATTAGATTGTGTGATGTAATGCACTTAACGCGATACTTGGTAGATAATTAGCACTCAGTGCAGATGATCACACATTTCGTGTTTTAACCTGAAAAATTTAAATACACAAAATATTAAACTAGGCCATGTGGCCTTGATCCAGTTACTTAACCTCTCTGATTCTTGATGTATCTCCAGAATGGGGAAGTGGAAAGGAGGCTGAAGAGAATGGCAAAAGTCCCTTCACTCTCAGATACTAACTTTACTAGCTTCACAATTGGAAATATGCTAAGTATAGCTGTCCTCTTCTGAAATCCACACTTCTGGTGAAAGAAAAATATTTCAAATTTCAAGAAGCACAGATAATGGATAAAACATAATTATATAAATAAATCAAATACACATGTTACGTAAATGATTCAGTGAAGCTTCAGTTTTAAATGCAAAATTACATTTTATGGGATATTTACCAGGAAACTATTAGAAATCAGAAAGTAACTGCTCCTCCCTGCAGGTAAATTAGAACCTGGTTTTGGTAGTAAACTTGTATACTTCTGATGCCAACTGTTATAAACCATCACTTCTCAGAACACATTCGCTTGTTCTCATTGGAGGAAATCCCCCTGCTCCCCACCTAAAGGAAGGGAAGTTGGCACTAGAACGCCTGCCAGCACCACCTCCAGGAAAATGGCTCAGGTACCTCTCAGACCCAGTCCCATAAGCCTGGAGTGTTGGTCCTGAAACAAGTAAGTCAGCTGAAGCAATTTTCTCAGAAGAGTGAAACCTCTCACTACCCTTTACTCCTAAACAGGTCTGGCAGTACACAATCTCTCCCTAATCACCAACAATATAAGCTCTCTGCCACACAACTGTAACCCTTCCATCAAAATAACAATTCAAGGGTTCAGAATGTAACTGCAAGGGCATCCTATAATGCAGACGCTTAACATATTCTTTCCATTTCCCAATTATTTGCTGAAAAAATCTGAGTGAGAAGCAACCTCCATAATTTCCTTTTCCAATAATAAAATAGCTTAATGTCAACTGTCATCCCCAGGGATGCTGTGAGGATGACTTAACTACTTCGAATCCCTAACAAAAAATATGCTTAGCAATATAAAAAATATATAAAAATTCAACTCTCTGCTAGATCTGTCTTGATGGTACACTTTGGGATACTACTCAGAATTCTTAAGTATGCAGATAGTAGGGAGATCTCATTAAGAAACCACAAGAAATTTCATCTTCATCCTTGATCTTGACTTCCACAATTTTTAAAAACCTTCAGGAGAGATAACCGAACATTCCTTTAAGACATCTTCATCCCTAACAACCTGCCATCAGTATATTTCCCCACATCTGGAATCTGGAATTTAAGAACTCAAGCTGCTGGTTGGGAGCCCTGTGGCTCTGAGGCCCTGGGCCATGGGCTCCTCCCCTCTTTATCCCCAGGACTTATCGCTGTGACTAGGATAAAGCAGGTACATGAATGCACTTGTTGAAGGAGTAAAAGATAATAGTTCTTTTAAACAAATAATCCACCAAAATTTGAATTTCTGTTCTTAATATGGAAAGGCAAATTGGAAACACTTGAATGCCAGATTTGCACATTCTGTCCTTGCTTGTCCCAAAGCTTATCTGCCCTCAATTTCACATATCTAATAGCCCTGGGCCATCTATTTCAACACAGGCCTATGACTTAACATAAGCATTTTCTCTTCTTTAGTTTTTATTGACCTTTATCAAAAATTAAGTTTATAAATGTTAAAGTTTATAAAATCACCACTTCTCAAAGATTAATGATGTCCAATTGTGACATTTCTCCAACACTTTAGAACAGCTTAAAACAGTCATAGAGAAAAATGAAAAAAAAGGAATATAATGGCTGGGAAGGGATGCAGGAAAAAAGGAGAAATTTGGGGGGAACCAGTTGTAAAAAGCCAGCTAGATCTGGCTCAAAACAGTTCTTTACCTCAGGCAAATTAAAGTAGCTCTTGAGAAACTTCAGCTTCCTCATCTATGAAAATTCGCATTCCATCACCTCCACCACCTCCCTCACAAGGCTACTTGGAAGCGATTCATTTAACTGTCACAAGTGGCTATTAACAAAATGCCTTGCATATGGCAGTCGGCAAACGTCAGTTGTTCTCCCTGCCGTCCTGCACCAACCTTAATCTAGTCACCCAACTTTCCTTGCTCCCAGTTTAACCCCAAACATACAGGGTATCTCTCTAGGAGCTGATAATCTACAATACGCAAATGCTGTTACCCAAGTTCTTGTGCTGTAATAAGAATTAAACACTGCCTTTAAAAAATCACAACCACAGGAAGCCTGCTGTCTTCCTAGGCCAGAAACATGCTGGCCAAAAGGGACAGGAAGGCTGTGAAGCAAACCCCCTGAAGAACCACCTTCCCAGATTATGAAGGGAATCCTCCTGTCATGCCTCTAGAATCTCTGAATCATTGAACATGAGGGCTAAAAGACTTGACACCTAAGCCAACTACTTAACCTCACAGAGAAATAGTAAGAAGGCAAATGCTTTGTTCAAGGCCACCCAGCCAGTCAGTGGCAGAGCAGAGGTGAGAACCCAGGCCTGCCTCTGAGAATTATGCTTGCATGGGCTGGGTCCTGTGTGATAAATATCCTAAATTGTTAAAAAATGTGTCCACAATTTCTCCACTATGCAATAGGGTCTTCACAGACTAGACAACTATATTCAGATATAATTGGGAAAAACTTAACAAGCATTTGAGGCCTTACAGCTTTAAAACAGTACATCCAAACACAATCTATGGAGGAAGCTTAAAGTCACAACTTGAAGCAATTCCAAACAAGGTGGCATTCTAAAAACGTTCTAACTGTTGGCATTATCACTGAATGTGATGTCCTGTCTCCAAGGTCACTATGTTGAAGGAAACAACATTCATTTACATAATTTCTGGCATATTAAGTCAACTATGTTAGGTTTTTTGCTTTTAACCAGCAGAGTACTTGCTTCCCCCAAATGGCTCTGAGTAGCCTTTCTATACACAGAGATGTGCTCTCTATGCCATCATTCCTACATTCCTTCTAGATGGTGGTTAAATGTCAGTAACCATTCCATTTGAGGGAGAGGAGAAGTAGATTGTGTAACTGAGGTGCAGGCTTTTTTCAAAGACCACCAGTTTTACCTAGGGGAGAAAAAAAACAACTGAAAAACTACGGTTATACAGACTTGAGTATTTGGCAAACATTTCAAAAATGAACAAAATAAGCCTGTTACTTCCAAGAAAACAATTGACAGTTTTGTTGCCAATGATAAAATAAAATGAGTATTCGAATAAAATGGGAATTTTGGAAAACCTGTATCTACCACCAAGAATTTGACAGTTTTCTGATACTTAAAAGGCTTTCTGATTAGATAGGTGGTAACACAAACACAATTTTTAAAAAATGATAAAATATGCCAGCATTTGAAAGATTTATGTAATTCATTAAACCAATAATTTCCAAATTACCAATGAACAATGTTATAAAACCACGAATGGTGAAAAGATCCAAAGTGCAAGATAGATCAACAGATTTTAATGAACTCAAGCACAGAAATTTCACTCATACACTTTCAGATTCCACATTGAAACTACCTTTAAGCAGCTACCCCTTGTAGAGTTTTGATGTAGTGTCTAATTATCTAAGAAGGCTAAAAATTCCTCCCTTTTTAATTACATGTCCACATGAGACCAGATTTTCTTCATGTTCTTCAACCGAAACAACATATTATAAAAGACTGAATGTAGAAGCAGCTATGAGAATCTAGCTGTTTTCTCAAACCAGGCATTAAAGAGATTTATAAAAATAGGAAAGGATGTCACTCATTCTCAATAAACTTTTGTTTCAAAAAACAAAAGTTACGCTATTTATATTAACTTGCACTGGATTTATGTTGATTTTAAATAAACTAAATATTTTTACACTTCTCAGATTTAATTTCAAATGCAGTAATTATCCATAGATCTAACCAACATAAACCAAAGCTCTTTGGGGTTCTCATGTGAAAACCATAGCTCTAAATGATTAGCAATCTTATTATGGGTTGATAACACTGTCGAAAATACAATATGCCAGTAATTATATATTTAAAACTTATACAACACAAAACATTTTAAGCACGGCAAAACAAATCCAAAAAAGACCTTTCAACTACAATACCCTGGACATGAAAAGCATGACCACAATCGTACCCATGGAGTAGAACTAGAAACTCAGTAATTTCCACTGTCTCAATCACCAAAAAAGCCACAGGCATCCTTGACAAGGCAGGGCCAGAATAAGGAGCCACAGATACTGTAATAAAGGGTTCTTAGCTAAACTGCCTGGCTTTCAAGAGAAGTTGCTGTGGGGATTGCAGAGAAGAGAAGTGGGTAAAGACCAATGTCCAAGCAGTCAGCAAATCAGATGACCAGGCCGTATCTGGTGAAGAAAAGGAAGGAAATACCTTACTTTTGCTTTGTAATTTACTATTAGAATACTTCAGCATTTTATTTGTTCTTCTCTTTATGCAAAAAGAATGCAACATCCCTGACCCCAGTCCTATTCTGTATGAAACTACTCTGTATGAAAAGCAGGAGGACCTAAAAACTTTCATTTATGCATCTGACTTCAATAATCCCATGAAATAAGTAGAATAAATACTATCACCCTTTTACAGATAATGAAACTGAGGCTCTGAGTTTAAATAACTTCCTAGTTGGGTGGAAGAGCCACTATCCCTAACCCATCTCCCAGCGTTTGCCTGAAGCCTCTCCAACACACCACCTAAACCAGTGGTTCTCCAAACATGGACCAGAATCGGCAGCATCAGCACTGCTGGGGAACTGGTTAGAAATGTGACTTCTCATGTCAATCCTAAATCTGAAATTCTTGGAGTAAGCCCTGGCAGTCTGCTTTACCAAGCATTTTGATGCACAAACCACTGGCCTAGAAACAATAATGCCTGAGGCAGGCACCCAACCACCAGGACTGTGGTTCTCCAACAATCTGTCTGCCAGAGCTCCATAACAAACTCCATAGCCTGGGTGGTTTAAACAGAAATTTATTTCTCACAGTTCTGGAGACTGAAGTCCAAGACGAAGGTACTGGCAAGGCAGGATTCATTCTGAGGCCTCTTCTCTTGGCTTAGAGGCAGCCACCATCTCACTGTGTGCGCACTTGGCCTCTTTTTTGTTAACTGGGAGAGCCAGCTCTCTCTTCTCCTCTTTGTATAAGGCCACCAGTCCCATCAGATCATGATCCTACCTTATGACCACCTTATGACCTCATGTAATCTTAATTACTTCCCTAAAGGCCCTATCTCCAAATACAATTGCCTTGGGGATTAGGGGTTTCAACATATGAGTTTGGGTGGGAGAGAGTGACACAATTCAATCCATAAGACCAACCAGAAGGAAAATGCCCAGGCTCCAAGCCAAAGCTGATGGGACCTCACTTCACAGGCCTCAACATGGAGTGACAAAGAGAAAAGGGTCCACTTGGAAAAGCAGCAGCTGCCAAGAGAATCCCAGCACTGATGAAGATCCAGGTTGCTGAGCAGGGCTCTCAGGGACTCCCACAGAAAAAGGAGGAGAGAAAGTAATTTCCCACACAGGTGCTGCTGCTGACGGTGGCAAGCATTTCCTGGACATTACTCACATGCCAGGCCCTGTGCTAAGGCTTCAGATGCACTCGTTCGTTTAATCCTTGTTACCCCCATTAGAGGAATGGAAACTGAAACGCTCAAAGGTTAAGTAGCCTGCCAAGGGGCCACTGCTGGCGAGCAGCAGCAATGGGAATAATCCCTGAGACTGCTTTCAGAGACAGCCGTCTTAGCCTCTACTCTCTCTCTACCAGAATGGAGAAGGGTGCACAGGCTCGAGGTGATGATATTCAGTCACGGAAGGCGATCACAGAAGCTGGAGGCTCAAGAGCACAATGGTGCAGAGGACAGGCTTTAAGGAAACACAGAGGGTCAAAAACACACATGGAATGATACTTGACTTCACTGGTAAAAGAAAGGCACCTATCAAATTGGCAAAAGACACTAAGGTCCACAGTTGGTGAGTGCAAAGAAAAAAACAAAAAGGGTAACTCGTACACCAATGAAAGGAGTGTGAACTGATATGGCCTTTCTGGGGTCAATCCAGGAACATGTACCATATTTAAAATGAACATGGTCTGTGACCCTGTAATACCCCTTCCTAGGAATTTATCCCAATGTGCAAAGAGAGGTATATAAAAGGCTAATGATCTTTACAGCCGTGCCATTTTCAATAGTGAAACACTGAAATGAACCAACTGGCCATTGAAAGAGGACAGATAAGTGAAATTATATGGAACAGGACACAGTCATTTGACCTAGCTGAAAAAAATCAGAGCTCTGTGTGTTGGTATGAAAAGATCAGCCACAGTATTTTGGGAAAAAAGGAGCTGCATATCTATAATATGCTCACACTCTGCAACCTTTCTCCCATTAAAAACCTAAAAGATTAATTAAGGTATCTGAATTTATCAGGAGTGGGGGCTTTCACTTTCTACTTCATGAATGTTTTATGGCTTGAATATTTTGGAATAAGCATACTTACAATCAGCCAGATGTTAAAAAAATAATTAATTATGATTTTTTTGCCTTTGTCAAACAGATCTGGTGTCCATCCAAGTTCTGCTAGCTGATAACCCTCACAAGGCCTCAGTTTCCTTTCAGGTTAGCGGGAAGACCTGTGGGGATGAGAAGTTGGTTGCCCGATTTTATCTCACAATGGACTCTCTGCTCTTTCACAGGACTCACTGGAGCTGGGCTTCACAGACTGCCATTTGAGGAGGGTCCCCCAGTGCTGGAGCTCCCTGAGGGCAGCTGCAGAATGTGCCTTGTACACCTTTATTACCCCAGGGCTTTATTTATTACCCAGGGCTCCCAGAGTGCGCAGTACAAAGGTTTGATCCACTAATAATTCATGGAGAAGACAGACTAGCTCCTAACATATTTAATCAATACTAATAATGTAAGAATGTGTCAGTCTGGGACTGATGTCCATTTCAAGAAAATTCTGAAAAAAAAAAAGTTTATAAATCTTTGATCCCCCTCACATGTTCCAAACATTTTAAAGACATAAAATCAATGAATCTACCTAAATCTAACAATTGTGGAACTTCAAAATGAAAGGTGTCCAAATTTTCCATATTCCTGCTCTGGAACTTTACAAAATATTTTCAGCCTACTCATCTGAAATCATAATTTAGACTTACTTGAATCAAAAAAGGAAGTCTGCCAATCTCCAAAGCTTCCTACACTGTGGGTGACAAAAATCCTTTCCCATATCCAAATAGTGTCATGCATCACTCCAGTGTTAGTTTAGAATGCAAGAGGCTACCTGTAAACATAGTCATGTGTCACCTAATGATGAGGATATTGTCTGAGAAATGTGTCGCTAAGTGATTTTGTCTTTGTGCGAACATCACAGAGTGCACTTACACAAACCTAGATGGTACAGCCTCCTACACACCTAGGCAATATGATACAGCCTATTGCTCCTAGGCTGCAAACCTGTGCAACATGTTACAGAATACTGTAGGCAACTGCAACACAGTGGTATCTAAACATAGAAAAGGTACAGCAAAAATACAATATAAAAGATTAAAAGCGATACACTTGTATAGGGCACTTACCATGAATGAAGCTTGTAAACTAGAAGTTGCCCTGGGAGAGTCAGTGAGTGAGTGAGTGGTGGGTGAGTGAATATGAAGGCCTAGGACGTTACTGCACACTGCTGTAGACTTTAGAAACATTGTATACCTAGACTATAATGAATTTATGAAAATTCTTTCTTCAATAAATTTACCTGTTTACTGTAACTTTATTCTATAGACTTTCCTTAACCTTTTGACTCTTTTACAACTTAAAAAAAGAACACATTGTATAGTCATACAAAAGTACTTCCTTTATGTCTTTATTCCAAAAGCTTTTTCCTATTTTTAAATGTTTAATTTAGTTTTTTACTTTTCAAACTTTTTTTTTTTTTTTTTAAGATGGAGTCTCACTCTGTCTCCCAGGCTGGAGTGCAATGGCACAATCTTGGCTCACTGCAACCTCCACCTCCCAGGTTCAAGAGATTCTCCTGCCTCAGCCTCCCGAGTATCTGAGATTACCGCCTGCCACCACACCCAAGCTAATTTATTTTTTTAGTAGAGATGGGGTTTCGCTATGTTGGCCAGGCTGGTCTCCAACTCCTGACCTCAGGTGATCCACCCAGCTTGGCCTCCCAAAGTGTTGGGATTACAGGCACGAGCCACCACGCCCGGCTTCAAACCTTCTTGCTAAAAACTAAGACAGAAATACACATTAGCCTAAACCTACACAGGCTGGGATCTTCAATATCACTGTCTTCCACCTCCACATTCGGTCCCACTTTGAAGACTGGAAGGTCTTCGGAGGCCATAACAGGCATGGAACTGTCATCTCCAATGATAACAATGCCTTCTGGAATATCCCCGAAGGACCTGCCTGAAGATGTTTTACAGTTAAATAAAAAAAAAAAAGGGTAAAAGAGGTATACTCCAAAATAACAATAAAAAGTATAGTATAGCAAATACAAGAACTAGTAACATAGTTGTTTACTGTTATTATCAAATATTATGTACTGTGCATAATTTTACATGCTGTATTTTTATAAGACTAGCAGTACAGTAGGTTTGTTTATACCACCATCACCACAAACCCATGGGTAATGTGTTGCTCTATATTATGATGACTACAGTGTCACTGGACAACAGAAGTTTTCAGCTCCATTACGGTCTCATGAGACCACTGTTGTATATGTAGCCCATCGCTGACCAAAACATCATTACATGGCACATGACCGTATAATGAACCTTCAATCAGTCAACTTTCAGGGCTAGTTACTTTATACTTTTCAGCCCATGCCACCTGCCCTTCCCCTACACCCGTAAGGTTTAACTACATAACCACCTAAGTGGCAGCATGACCAAAAGGAAAGTAACAGTAAAGAAGCTAGGGTCACATACTGTGCCACTGCAAGGCCTGACCTATATCAAGACCACAGTTACTTTCTCTCTAGATAAACAAAATACATAGCGCTAGAAATACTCTTGAAACAAAAATGTGAAATAACTTTGTGCCCTCAGAAAAGTTCTACACAAAGTTACTGCCAGGTCTAATAACTAACCAAAGTGTTTACCTGCAGCAAACAAGTAACTAAATGGAAAACACCACAATGATAAACTATCTTTCATTTACAAGCAAGTAAATCACTATAATTCCAACTTGACAGTAAACTAATGTTATTCTAATAATTTTCTTTTCAAATAAAATAACTCACCTTTACCAAGTGATCAAACTAAATATCACCAGTAAATGGGACAAATGAACATTATGTACCCAGATGCAATGACCTGAGGGAAGATATATCATCATTCATGCATTACTCCAGGGAAAAAAAAAAAAAAAGGCTTAAGGTAGATGTAACATGAGGGGAAAAAATGTGTAATTTGCTGATTAGGACTGTCTCAAAGAGAAACACTGTCTTTAATTTCTGAAAGTCACTATAACAATATTTGCTATCTTGCTTACAAAGTTTCATCAGCTATACTATGCCAAAAAGTGTGCTACAGAGAACTGAAGACATTTTTCCCTGTAATGATTAGCTCCCATATAATTTTAAGTGACAAATACGTATTGTGCACCTACCATCTGTCAAACACTGTTCTAGGCACTGGAGATCCATCAGTAAACATTATAGACAATGATTCCTTCATGTAGCTTAATTAAATTCTAGTGTGGAGAGAGTCAAGTAAGTAAATAACTAAAAAGTAAGACAGAAAAACCAAATCACAGCAGGCGGACAGGTTGGAGGAAGGGGGTGCAATTTTAAATTGGGTGGTGAGGGGTTGCCTCACAGGGAAGATAGTTATGTATGATCGTGAAGGAACTGAGTCAGCCCAGTAGGCCCTAAGAGGCCCTGACAGTGTCTGAGGAGGTCAGAGCACCTGTGGAGACTGAGAGGGGAACCGGTACCTGAGCATCTAAAGGACAGCAAGGACAAAATGCGGTGTCCCATGAGATTCTGGATGGGGGAGGCTGGAGCAGAGGGTGCTTCTGTGAGGGCTGAGGTTTTGCCTGAAGAAGGTGGGTCACGGAAGTGTTTTCAGCAGAGGAGAGACATGATCCAACTCTGGCTCTGAGAGATGACTTTGACTGCTAACATTGGAAACAGACTGCAGGCAACACAGGTAGCAGCAGGGAGAGCAGTTGAGGAGCTACTGCAGTAACACCGCCAAGGAAAAAAGGCCGCGGAGCCGGGTGGAAGAAGTGGAGAGAAAAGGTATCAGATTCTGCATATACTCTGAAGGCAGAGCCAGAGGCTCAAATTCAATGTAGCCTGTGAAAGAGTCAAGGAGGACTCCAAGGTTTCAAATACCACAATGTGATGAAGGTTCTGAAAACAACCGTCTCTGAAAGTACTTTAACATCTGCTGTCTCATTTTGCACCAAAGTCATATGAAGTAGGCTGTGAAGGTGCAGTGTCACCACCTTTCACGAAGGAAGACACAGGGCGTGGGGAGAGTTAACTGTTCTGTCCATATACATAGTGGTATTAGAAACAAAATAATAGCCTGTATTTTCTAGCCCAAGTTTGGGTTTTTTTCCCATTATACCATGTGGCTAGACGTTTTGTTTTGTTTTTCTAAGGTAGAGTGTTGCCATATACTGGAGAAATCCTGCTCCAGGGAGTTTCAGATGGCTCCCTTGATCCAGCGGCTAACATGATTCAGTCACGGCCCCAAAGGGAAGCTCCTGTGGCCAAGTGGAAGCCAAAAAGAGGAAGGGGCCGGGCACGGTGGCTCACGCCTGTAATCTCAGCACTTTGGGAGGCCAAGGAGGGCGGATACCCTGAGGTCAGGGTTTGAGACCAGCCTGGCCAACATGGTGAAAATCTGTCTCTACTAAAATACAAAAAGTAGCTGGGCATGGTGGCAGGTGCCTGTAATCCCAGCTACTCGGGAGGCTGATGCAGAATCCCTTGAACTCAGCAGGCGGAGGTTGCAGTGAGGTAAGATCCGCCATTGCACTCCAGCCTGGGCGACAGACCAAGACTCCCCCCGCCAAAAAACAGGCAGAGCCCTCTGTGTGCTGGAAAGGCCCCTCCCTGAGTTGGTGTCTGATTCTATGAGGGATACATACAATTGGAAAGCCAGCAATAGTTCATCTAGCCTTATTAATAAAAATGCACTCGAACGTTTAGCCCAAAGCTGTTAGCTCTTCACTCTCATCGGTCTCAGGAAGCAAATCGTGCTTATTTTTTAACATCAGCTATAAAACTCTAATGTCTTTCTCCGGTCACATTTCTCACTGATCAAGAAGAGCCATGCATTGAGCAATCCCACCAACACAAAAAACAAACCATTCGGACAGAGTATTTCTCTTTCCTATTCTTGTGGCTGCCGGCACACTATTCCCTCCTGCCCCTCCCCGCTATGGCGCCTGCGCCCTCATGCTCCACTGCATTCATTCATTCATCCACCGAGCACCTTTCTGATAGAGCTATGTCAGCAACAGGCATTACCACCCCCTTCTCCCCAGGGCAGACCTGGAACACAGATTTACAAGTGGGCTGTGGGCTACGAAGGCAAAACAGGCTGCTGAGGTCAAGTTACGGGGACCTAGCCGGGGATCCATCCAGAGAAGGCCTCCCGAGACGACCAGAGTGAGGAAGAGCGGGAGCCATGAGGGAGGGCAGGTGGCAAGCAGGGCTCCGGCTCAGAGCAGAGGGCGTGGCCTGTGCAGCACCTGAGGCCAAGAAAGGGCGGAACCAGGCCGAGAAGGGGGGATAGTGTGGCCATTTCGAGAAGCCCAGGGGCCAGGAGGGCTGAGGGCTGAGCCAGGTGCCAGCGCTGGAGATGACCCTACAGCGGTGCGCACGGGCGCGAGGTGGCCTCGCTGACTCCTGCCCACTTCGCGCCCAGTCTCAGCGTCCGGGGGCCCGGCAGTGTGGGGGCCTTCTCCCGGCCGCCATGTTGTCAGGCCAGGTGGGGCTCGGCCTTCCGGTCAGGAAGTGGCCGGAGCTCCGGGGCCCGAGCCACTGAGGCGGGCACGAGGTGAAACGAGCGCCCCGAGTGGGTGGGAGGCCACGGTGCCGGCAGCGAGGGCCTTGCGAGGGCCTTCCGCGTGCCAGCGATGACCCCGCTCCGCCCTGCGTCCCCAGGGGACGCCCCGCCCCCGGGGGGCCCACTCGCCGTCCTCATGTCCTGGCGCGGGCTCCGGGCGCTGACCCATCCCGGAAGCGGGGCCCAGCCCGGCCCACCCCGCCCGCCGAGGCCTGGCTCTGCCCCAGCCCTCCCCCCAAGCAGCCCTGGGAGTCTGAATCTGGGGTTTTGGAATGAAGGCATGCCTTTTTTTCTTAACTGCCTTTTTATTGAATATTATTTACGTCTGCTATCTTTCTACAAAGAAAGAAAACGGGGGTTGGGAGTGGAGGCGGGAGGGGGAAGCAAAATAAGGAAAGGAAAGAAATCACATCGAAATTCCTGACTCATATTCAGGCAGGCAATGAGAAGCCGATCTAAGATGTTAAGCTGAGAAGTGACAAGACCTGGTCTTGTGGGAAAGGTCACTTAGATCCCAGTGGGATGCATTTTCCCTGGCTTCTCCTGGAATCCGTGTTGGTTTACCCTAGGCAGCAACAGCTCTAGAAGAGCTCCTCATCAACGCCCACCACCTCCTCCAAACCTCTGGCTGCCAAACAATCTTAATACTGACACACTAGAGAGAACGTTCCTTTTGTAAATAAAATAATGTTTTGACCCTGTCATTCTCTTTTCAGAATTCTACGATTGCTGCTGAAATCAAATCAAACCTACTGATCCTAACTGTCTAACAATTGCCTATCACCCTCTATACTCTAGCTAAGAAAGCATGCTTACGAATCCCTTCTCAAATATAGTACTGCCTTTCAATTAAAAAAAAAAAATTTCTGGCCGGGGGCAGTGGCTCACGCCTGTAATCCCAGCACTTTGGGAGGCCAAGGCAGGCGGGTCACAAGGTCAGGAGTCGAGACCAGCCTGGCCAATATGATGAAACCCCGTCTCTACTAAAAATACAAAAATTAGCCAGGCATGGTGGCGTACGCCTGTAATCCCAGCTACTAGTGAGGCTGAGGCAGGAGAATCGCTTGAACCCAGGAGGCAGAGCTTGCAGTGAGTGGAGATGGCGTCACTGAGTCCAGTCAGGGCGACAGAGTGAGACTGTCTCAACAACGACAAAAAAACAAAATGTCCACAAAAATCTCTATAGCAATTTAATCTGGAAATAATTCTTCCTTTTTTTTTTTTTTTTTTTTGAGACAGAGTTTCACTCTGTTGCCCAGGCTGGAGTACAGTGGCACAGTCTCAGCTCACTGCAACGTTGCACTCCACCTCCGGGTTCAAAAGCAATTCTCCTGCCTCAGCCTCCCCAGTGGCTGGAATTACACATACCTGCCAACATGCCCAGCTTTTTGTTTTTTTTGAGATGGAGTCTTACTCTGTCACCCAGGCTGGAGAAAAGTGGTGTGATCTTGGCTCACAGCAACCTCCGCCTCCCAGGTTCAAGCAATTCTCCTGTCTCAGCCCCCCAGGTATTTGGGATCACAGCCACACGCCACCACACCCAGCTACTTTTTTGTACTTTTGGTGGAGAAGGAGTTTCACCATATTAGCCAGGCTAGTCTCGAACTCCTGACCTTGGGTGATCTCCCAAAGTGCTGGGATACAGGCGTGAGCCACCGCACCCAGCCATTTTTATATATTTAGTAGAGATGGGGTTTCACCATGTTGGCCAGGCTGGTCTCGAACTCCTGACCTCAAGTGATCTGCCCGCCTCAGCCTCCCAAAGTGCTGGCATTGCAGGCATGAGCCACTGCACCCAGCCAGCTTCCCTTTTACTGATACAACTTGAAGTATTTTAAAATAAAATACTATGCTACCTGGGATTTGCTGCTAAATAATACAGGATATGGAAAACACCAATGAGAATGTGAATAAACAAGGTAGGCCTGAGTTAATGGACTTTATGAGGGATGCAGGAGGGCCGATTCTGCTGGTGTCTACTTTTACATGTTAGAAAGGTTCTGCTGTTTGGGTATCTGAAGCATCTCAGAGTCCTCAAACATTGTAAAAATTCTTCTTTTTTCCTATTACTTTTCCCTATAAAATATGATGTTGCTTAGAATAATACCAAACACCACCCTCTGTGATTAAGCTGTAGAAGTTCAGTCAACAAACATTTCAAAAAAAACTAATTTTAAAGCAAGTTATGCAATGAAGTATCTGTAATTATTTTTTCAAAACTGTCCTGCCTAAACGTCTTCCTTCCACCAAAATTATTGTAATGAAACAACTGTAGTTGCCATTTGCAGCTTTAAAAGCTACCGTTAATCTGTGTTAACATATACCTATGTATTTCCAAATAACCTTCTTAAATCAACTATGTATCTTCCACATCATTTGGAACACCCACCTCTGCATATGGAAGATGTTCATCAAATGTGGTGCACCAACTTACACAATCAGTGACTTTCAAGGTTGAAAAGGACAGTCAAGGCTCTCTATAATCAGCCAGCCATTTGGTGGTTTTGTTTTCAGATTAATGTGTACACGCAATCTGTTAAGGTTGAATGGGTAACTTTGTTCTGGATACTATGTATCACATACAGTAGGAAAAATGGGAGACCAACAAAAGCATCCTCAATCTACAATGGTAGGATCAACTGCCTTCCTAATACCTCACTCTAAATAATTATCACTCTAGAAAATAAAATAACGCTAATATGTCTGTGTCATATTATAACTTCTATGGTAGGCAATTATAGGCTACAAAGAAATTTTGTACTTGACATCTTCCGAATCACATTTTTTACCACAGAGTGTTCAGTTGTTGGAGGTGCCCCACAATTAGCGAGAGGAATAACACCATTTCTATTCCTCGCTCAACACTTAAAGTCAAAGTCATCAAATAACGAAAGATTTCATTACCACCCTGTACTGACAGAGACCAATATTAATTATTATTTGAATTAACCTCTGAGCCATGGTTTTCATCAGTACTCAGAAAAGACAGGGACAATTTCTAATTACATGCCACCCTCATTATAAGTCACTAGGCCGCCAAGCTGTATCTGATGAGACTGCTACAGTTTGTTTTGAAACTGCTCTGGACTCCATTATAACCTTCTCATCCCCTCCACAAGGAAATGGAATTCTGCAGGCCACAGAGATGCTTTCCCCAGGAGTTATCACTTTTTCCTTTAAAATTGTGACGTGGGACTATAATTAAGCCTACTACTAAAAGTCCTTAAATACAAAGTAAATAGTTATTTGATGTTTACACTTTAAAGCTGGACAGTCACAGTCTTTTAATAGCCCTCCTTGTCCACAAGATCTTAGAGGTACTTGTACATGGAGCAGAACTGTAGGGAACACAGGTTTTCACAGCCTCACGCTCACCAAATGTCAACTGGTCTATTTTACTTAGTGTAAAAGTAACTTTTGATATAAAAAAGGACAAAAACCCAACAGTAAAGACGACAAAGAACCAAAAAAATATATTTTATTACCCTCTTTCATTGCCTAGTGTAACTTTCCAAAGCTAACAAACTCAATAGTTTCCTGTGCATCCCTTCCTGCCTAGGTGAGCTTGTGCAGATGGGTGTCTGCACATAGTATGCATTTTCCAGTTCTTTTTTACGCAGGACACTAAGAGCTGGCCATCACAGCCATACATCGCCATCACAGCTGGAGCTGTTCCTAAGTGAAGTCTTGGTGTTGCCCTCTTACAATTACACTGCTCTCTGAGGTACACACTGTATTCTATTCTTTTAAAATGCACCATTTTTAAGTCCAACAGGCTTCAGGCTAATCATCCATGACAAATATTTGCATTTAAAATACCTCAAGATTAAGGATTTGGGTATGGAAAACAATGTCAAAGGGTAGTGGAAAGCAGATAAAAATGAATCTGGGTTCTTAACAACAGAAAAGACGCTGAGTTTTTGAATCTTGAAATCAACTGCACGCTAGAAAGGCAATTTACCAACTTGCACGCAGATGGTACAGTGAAGAAGGAAAGATGTCCATCTTTCACAGGCAGAGACAGAGCTACATGGGGTGTCTTGAGTGAATCGATGACGTACATGACTATGCGCACTGCAGGCATGGCGCCTGCCCTCTATGGGCTGACTAGTGCTTCCAGCATGAGTGACTTCTGTGTTGCCAAAAAGAATATAGCTACTTGGACTATCACCATCAGTATGACCAAAAAAAAGTTTTCATTTCAAAGTCTGCACAAGAATTATGATCAACTAAGAACATGTATTTTGAAATCTAAAATGTCTTTCTTGAATACCCTCTTCCCCACTGCCTCCTCTCACTGTTGTGAACAGAAGAGAATATTTCATCTAAACAAAGTGTAAAGAAAAAAGTGACACTGGGAGAATTCTTTCCCCCAAAATGGAGTGGATTTTTGTAATTACTCCAAGAACAACTATTATAAGCAATACTAAGGGAATAAAAATCTGAAATTTAAAAAAATAATGAAAAGTATTCCCAGTAACCCATCTTTACAATCTCCAATCTTAAATACTCCATTACTAACAAATCAGGTATACATAAATTTATACAAATTATTACTATAAGACACATTTTAAACTCTGTAGGAGAACTGCTATCTTTAAATGGTATTTTCTATTATCATTGCTATTGAAGATTAAATTGGGCTTTGAAAATTGTATTTAAGGTACAACATGATGCTTCCATATACTTATAGTGAAATGGCTACTATACAGTCCAGCAAATTAAAATATCGATCATCTCAAATAGTTTCCCTTTTTGAGATATGAATAAATTATAACTAAAGATTTCTTTTACACTCAAATACAGTTTAAATTTCTATTTAAAAACTTAAATATACATAGGATGTGTCAGATTGAACTTGCTGCTATAAATTAAAAGTAAACAAGGAATTCTTCATGAACTCAATCTAGTCAGAAAAGCAAAAAAGAAAGTAACAATGACACTCATTCAGCATATTTCAGTTGCAAGTAACTTTTACCTAAGAGTTTTTATTAATTTTCGATTCAACCAAAACCTGTAAACCTACTATTCTAAGCTGTATGCTGGCTGCTACAGGGATACAAAAATAAAGTGAATAAACGTTGGTGATTTTTACACTATGTTTATCATCTCCACCTTCCTCTAACTTAGCTGAGTTCCAGTCAAGCATACGCAAGATTTCCTTCTTTAAGGGCATCCACCATTTTATCAAGTTATCAAAATATTACAAGCTACACAAATGCACCTGGGTTATTGCTCAGGTAACGTTACAATGAAGCTACCTATTTTAGAAATCAGATCTTAACCCTTTAATAGGAAAATACGAAAACAGCCCTAGGCTGCCTTCAAAGAACTTGTAATGTAAAAGAAGAAAACAGGAACGTAGATAATGAAGTGCAATAAAATCTTAGGAATTATGCAAAAGGAAAGAGCCCCAGTCAAAGAGAGGAGAAACAGAGCAATGAGTCACCCCAGGAAAGGAAGGGCCAGCAAAGTCTCCACAGGGACAGGCGAGCCACTAGGGCGTTGTAAGACGCTGCCCTATTTACCTCTGCACCTCACTTGTGTGTTTACTGGCTGCACAGCCTAGGTACATAGGGACATGTGCCCCCAAATAACTAGAATGAAAGGACAATGTAAGGTAAGGAAGTTGCATTCAGTTGAAAAGAGTCAGAAATGGCTTTACAGAAGAGGTAGTATTTGAAACAGAACCTGAAAATAAGCAGAATTTCGACAGGCAAAGCTGGGTTTCAGTGGACAAAATGGTACTTGAAATAGGGGGAAGCAAAAGCAAGAGGCATGAAAGAGGGAAATGACTGAGTGTTTAGGGACCATGAATAATCCAGTTAGGCCTGTTGTGGACTATACTTAAAGAAGAGCAGATCCAACAGTTAGAAATGTAGCGAGGCAGTAGGGGAGGCCTGCATCCCAGGTGAAGGGAGGCAATCTGTTTTCAAGGGTTAAATGCAAAGCTGGGTGTCCAGAAGTGTGAGCCGATAAGATGCAGGCACCAGAGAGACTGAGAAGTCTCTGCACAAGTCCAGAAGAGAAGGCAGTAGACACTGAAAGGCAGGCAGGATGTGAGAGGCAATGTGGGGAGATAAAATCTACAGACTTTGCCAACATTCTGGATATAGAGGATTGCAACAGAAGAGAAAGTCAGAGATGAAATGGCGATTGTATTCCTGGGTGACTTGGAGAATGGTTGGGGAGAAAGCCAGGTGTGATTTTAAATACCTCATACTCAAAGCACAGCTCAGCTGTCACCCTTCCCAGTGTAAAAATAGTCCCAGATTCATTCAAAAAGTCCTCCTTGGGCATCTTCGCGTCTTCTCTATTTCACCCAGACCAAATTCTTCCTGGTTCCTAAATACAAAACTTGGCTGCTTTACGCACCGCCCTTCTACCTTTATCACCGCTCTCTCTGGTTATAGTACATTCTTTAAATCCTGCACAAAAGCTAATTCCTCCAGGAACCCTCACCCACACTTTAACTGGCTACATATAATAAACACTTGAGGTCTTAATGCTTTGACAGACTATACACAGCATTTTATTCAAACTTGCATGTACCTGGCATCCTGCTTTGCCATAGTAGGTTGTCGGTAAGTGCTGGTCATCGATTAATAGTTACCCAATTCTGGTCATCAATTCTTCACAGTTACTATTAAAATCCCTCAAAGTAGATTCTTATACAAGGGGAACTTGTAAAGTTTTTTTATTTATCCAATCCATTAGTAAGTAAACGAGCTATCAGTTACATTAAGACAGACATCTAAGTTGGTTCACAGGGAACATGTGCATGAACTAAGTCAGACAGTAAATAATGACCTCCAAATCCAGCAGGACCACAGAAGAGCACTCCAGGAAAAGCAAGCAAATTCCTTTCCACAGAAGAGCTGCCAGTCAAGGGAGACTGCTGGATGTAGAGGCTCACACTACTGTAATTGAAATCACTATCAATAAATCTAGTTTTGTCAATATTTGCATATTTCATCCTCTGTGGATGCATGAATAAGCAAGTTTCAAGACCACATCAGACAGCATCAAAAGGTGTTTCTTACTAATATTTATCAGATTTTATATCATATTCAGAGCTCCTATGCAGAATCTTAATACTAATGTTATTTTAAAAGATCTTTGTAGGTTACTAAGCAAAGTTAAAATAACTTCCTTTTTTCATATATAAAAACTAACTTTCAACATGCAATGAAAACTAACTTTCAACATGTCAACTTTTTTAAATGGCAAAATATTTCCACTGAGGGGTTTCAAACTTCTTAAATCACCAAATCATAAATTACTATAGTTTTGTCCTCATAATTTGAAGATAAATGTGATACTCTTAAATTTGTCTTTTTATATGCTACAGCTCTAACTCCTACTTCTGAGTATTCAATAATTAGAGCAAAATCCTCTATTTAAAAGAAGTTTCATAATATGTAATTATATAACAAGTAGTCTAGTATTACCCCTTGTTCTTTCATCACCTACACTGTTCAGATATTGTTCCAGGATATTGTTTAAATTATTTTTATTAAACTATATGCAAAAGTCTAGTCAAGCACAAAAATATTTCGTGGTATCACAAAACTCACTCTTTTATCAACTGTGTAAAAATATTAAATACTACCAAGATGTGCCATATGAAATTATCCCTTACTACTTCCTTAACATTATCAACTTAAGCAATCCATAATGGTTCAACTATCTAACCCAA
The DNA here is from genome assembly GCF_003255815.1 of Theropithecus gelada. Lineage (NCBI taxonomy): Eukaryota > Metazoa > Chordata > Mammalia > Primates > Cercopithecidae > Theropithecus > Theropithecus gelada. Next base: position 62,917,602 of record NC_037676.1, on the reverse strand, counting down.
ATTCAAAATTTAAATAATTTCACACAAAACATATGAATCATCAAGCTTGCTACATCACTCAACAGCAATCAGATCCAATGAATGTAATCACCACGGTGTAAAAGGGTCTGTGTGTTTCCATTAGATTTTCCATGTCCTTTGTAACTGCATAGCTCAGGATCATTTAAAAAAAAAAAAAAAAAAAAGTATCCTTTTAGGATGCCCAGGGTGAAAGGCTCTTGACTTTCCTTTGGGGTCCTGAGACCTAGAATCAAGGATGTCTCATCCATCTACTATATGCATGGTCTTGAGGAAATCCAAAGTTTCTTTTATAAAATGGAAAATATGGATTACTATGGATTACTATGCCAGCAAGTATTAAAATGCCTGGTAAGCAATAAAACACAGTACAAATGTGACTCATTTTATTATATAATGTTAATCAATTCATAGGAGTTGATATAAAGAGCTATTTTCCAGGTAGTTCACTTTTCTCCATTTCTCTTCTACATGCATCACCATTATCTTTATACTTTATTTTTAAATCTCAAAGTATAGGTGGTGTGCATTTCTCTAAAGCCAAGGCACCAAACTGTTGGCACAAATTCTGCCATTTTTATTCAATAAGGTTTATTTATGGATATCTAATCATAAATTAAACTGGTAACATTCAGGAAGTAGTTAGCAATAATTTAATATGGCCCCTATTTACCGAGTTTAATATTTTTTCAAACTGGGTGAGTCATCTTTTAGATGCAATGTCTTATTAACCCTAACTAACAAGTCTGATTTTTCAGTGACTCCAATTTTCAATGAAATCCAACATTAAGTATCAAAATTGTACTGTGAAAAAACAAATAAGCATGTTTATACATACATATGTTTTTATCCTCAATGAATTTATACTCTGGTTAAAGAAGCAAGACATAAACAAGTAATGTCATTTCCTGCTTTGCAGACAAAATAGGAACCCCTCTGATAGCTAACTGTGGGGGTTCCTAGAGTCAAATGCACAGGCTCACTAACATCTCTGTACCCATCCATTCCTTCTGCCTCCTTGTTTCCAGGAGAGCTATGCTCTTCCAGGCCGAGACCTATTCCCTCACTTTTAGACTCCACACTTAACTACCTTTCAGGACTCTTAAACCATCAATTACCCTTTACTCTCTCCCTACTATATAGTCCTTTATAGCTCACCTCTCAATTGGATCAGATTTTATATCACACTCAGAGCTCCTAAACAGATGAGATTCCTATCCTAACCAGGTGAGAAAGAAAGCTAGAAAGCCTACATGTCGGTGACTGGCCAGGGGCTGCTGGAGTAAGGCATGTGACTGAATAGTCCCTTCACTACACAAGGGACTACTACAGGAAGCAAGTGAGTATAAAATTCCAGCCAGTATTCCACTAGCCAAGCCATGTGCTCAAGAGAAAGGGTACCTCTTGTTAAGTTGCAAAGGCACCATATGGGTTAGGGGTGGCCCCATGAATATCAGCCATTTAGGCAAAGCAGCAATCCATGTGTCACCCAGGACACATTCTGCCCCTGTGCTTTCCCATACCCAACTCATAATCAGATCTTTTTTATTTTACCTGCTAAATCTTTCTCAGACCCACCCAATTCTGCTTACAGCCGGACCACACCACACTAGATCAAATCGCTACCACCTCTCACCTGGACTATGCAACGGTCTTCCCCTTCCAGGCCTTCCAATCGATGCACGTGGTGCAACCAGAGTAACTCCTTCCCATTGCTCTTGGGGTACAGACCAAGCTCTCCCAGTGTAGCCGAAGAACCTTTGGGCAAGAAGACCCCGGCCCAAGCTTGCCTTCCTCAGGTGAGTCTTTCTACATCTTCTGAACTAAGTTAAATGTCTCTGTTACCCACTCCATGACATCACCTACTGCTCCTTTTTTTCAAGCAATTATTACAGCTGTACTTTCACAGGTTTGTGTGGTTATTTGGCCCACTGTCCCCCAGCCTTGGGCGCCTGGTATAACTGTGTTCCCCCCTGCATCCCCAACACTCATCATGGTGCCCAGCCTACAGGTATACATGAATACTTTTTTGGATTAATAAATAAAATACAAAACAATGAATTCTATAGCTAATACCTTGGGAAGAGTAACACAAAATATATGACATGAGTACTGAGGAAACTCAAACAAGGGAGGAATTTTTCTGTGAGTAGGTTTAACAACAGGAATGTTCTTTTAAAGGGGCAGGGGGAGCATCAAGGGAAGAAAGCCCTAAGATGGCATAAGTCAGAGAATGGCACAAGTGGAGCTGGGCCACACTGGAGAGGAACAAAATAACTGGACGAAAGAAAGGGTGCAAGCAGAGGGCCTTGAAAGATTAAGAGAAAGTTTTACACTGTGGATCCAGGAACTGAGGCATGGTTAAATCGAGATTCACCTGGCAGAGCGAAGTTGTATCTGACTTCACTCAGGGAGAGGTAGGAGTTTATGAGCTGTTTCAGAGATGCAGCAGCAGAACAGACCAGGCTTGGTAACTGGCTCGATGAAGGGAAGGTGGGCAGTTTAGGCAATTAAAATCCAAAGCAGCAGCCAAGATGATCCCAGGATGGGAGGGCTATTTGTTGGCAGGACAGTCCTTCCATAAAGGGGTGGGACAAGATCATGGATCCGCTTGTATTCACAGACAGAAATTAACATTAATTTTACAATGTGGCTAAACAAAATGAGAGAGTTTCATGGTTCCAGTTACTGAAGTATCACGAATTTGGTTTTCGATTGGGTGGTGGGAGGACAGTAGAAAATGAAAGCACAAGTAGTCTTCTGTTTTTGTTTTGTTTTTTTCTTTCATTTTCATTTCCTATCCATAACCCTACCTTGACCAATAAGAGGAAGAGAAAGCAATGAATTTTAACATGTTCTTACCCAGGCCTTTCATTCTGGTGCCATGACCAATCACTAGTCAAAGGCATTTTACAGAAGAATTAAGAGATATGCACCTGGGGAAGTGAAATGGGTATAAAATTTCAGTTTTATAAGAGATATGGAGATGATGCTGGTGATGGATGCATAACATTATGAATATGCATTTAGTATCACTGAACTGTACACTTAAAAATGGTTAAGATGTGTATTTTACCGCAGTAAGAAAAAGGAAGGGGGAGGAGAAAGAGAGAGACACGCACATTCTCTGCAGAAGATGGTTGCAGTGGTGGCCCAATACGTTGGGCTTCCCTGGAGTATTCCCTCTCACACTGCCTGGCCATGTAACTTGCTTTGGCCAGAGAGACAATAGCAAACTTCAGGCAAACAGACCTGAAGAGTGCTTGAGCACCAGAGTTGCCTTCTTTTCTGCCACCATGTCAATAAGCCTAGGCCAATCTGCTGGAATGTGTGGCGCGCTCTTGCTTGCTCGCTCGCTCTCACAGGCAAACATACGGCCCCAGCTAACTATCAGCCACCAGCTGACCACAGATGCAGGGGTGAGTCCAGCTGAAACTAATCCAAACTGCCAACCCACAAAAAAAGTATGTACTAAATAGATGGCTTCTCTTTTAAGCCACCAAGTTTCAGGGTAGTTTGTTACACAGCAAAAGATAACTAATAAGATTCACTAAGAGAATGAGGCTATATGTCCCTAAGAATATATGCAAATTCTTTGTCACTTTTGCATTTTATTCACCAGCAACTGGAAAGCTATAACTGGGAAAAGACTGGTGTAAGAGATTTTGCTTTTAAGTTTACAACCAAGATCACAGTCTCCACCTTCTCACTTTATTGCTTAATGGTCTTGGCATTAAAAGCTTTATTTACTTAAGAGACTACATAGATTCCAGTTGTTCTGTAAAGTCGGAAAGGACAGTCAGAGAAAACCAAAACAAGAGCTATAAGACACAACTTGTGGTATGAATACAATAACTACATTTACACCAAAGTAAAAATTAGGAGGGATACCTAGTCTAAAAAGAAAGAATATCTAAAATAAGAATATCCTATATTTTCCAGATTATATACACACCACATAGAGAAAATTAGTATTGGCCGGGCGCGGTGGCTCAAGCCTGTAATCCCAGCACTTTGGGAGGCCGAGACGGGCGGATCACGAGGTCAGGAGATCGAGACCATCCTGGCTAACATGGTGAAACCCCATCTCTACTAAAAAATACAAAAAAACTAGCCAGGCGAGGTGGCGGGCACCTGTAGTCCCAGCTACTCGGGAGGCTGAGGCAGGAGAATGGCATAAACTCGGGAGGCGGAGCTTGCAGTGAGCTGAGATCCGGCCACTGCACTCCAGCCCGGGCGACAGAGCGAGACTCCGTCTCAAAAAAAAAAAATAAAAGAAAATTAGTATTAAAGCAGAAGAAAAAGTAATTAACATTTAGTAAGTGCTCCCTATGGAAAAGGCACTGCACTAGGGGCTTTGCATCATACACCCTCTCACCCACCCACACACCACCTGCCCCCATATAACCCTCACAACTATGCCTGAATATTATCTGCCTATATTTTGTAAATGAGGAAACCAAAAGCAATTAAGTGACTCTTCCCAAATCACAAAACTAGTGAGTGGAGGAGCTGGTATTTGATTCTAGGTCCCACTGCTTTTAAGGTCCATGTTTTTTCTCTATTTTGTTCTATCATACCTCCAGAAAACATCACTGCAGGGAGGCACAGCCTCCACTCCTCATGACTGTGCAGAGCACAACGCCAGAACTTAAGGACTGGCACTGGGTGCAGAAAACAACCGTACATCAAGACACATGTGCCCTACAGAAAAATTAAACAAGCCACAATGATGATGCCTTCCTCTCACCAAAAAGAGTGCAGGATAAACTTTTCAAGATCTCCAGGAAGGTTAAAAATATTTAATAGGTTCACATGGAACTGTTACTAAACCAGATACCTTTCAAACCAACAGTGTTTTTTCCTTACCCAAGCCTACCTTTCTAAATAAAATTCACTCTTTAAAAATTGTAATTGTCTGATAAAAAGGTGTCCAACAAAAGAATATCAGGAAATATTTCCATTATATAAGGTAGACAGTTACACAAAAGGAAGAACTATGATACGATAAAGTAATCCACACTGTAATGACTATTTGTGGAGAGGCCACAATTAACGTTCAGGTAAGGAATGCCCTTTCCATTAAAACTAGCGAATCCCATCTGTCCTAACCAAACATCCAAGTATAACTATCTAGAAAAACAGAGGCAAAAATAATCCACCTAACCTTAAGGACTTACACTAATTTTGGGAAACAAAAGGGATAGTCCACAAATAAAGATACTGATTATAGACTTTCCACAAATGAATGAATCCATGTGACTGAAAAGACTGGTGATCTGTGCCAGGATCTCTTCTACCATGATGACCATTTACTGAGGACTTTACTGCAAACTCGGTACTACACAACCTGGGAACATTTTACACACAGCTCTCTCTTGGAAACAGAGACTAAACTGTGGCTGCTGCTCACCAAGATGTATCAGTTGTGAATCTTTTTTTAAAAACTGTACCTATAGTCTGCTGAGTTGGTCAGATTGTTGCTACCTGTTACTTTCACATAACAGATTCTGAATCGCATCAAGTATAAGTCAGCATGTATCTTGTATTCACTTTCCTTCAGATTACTTTCCAACTCAAACATAATGTTATCACAACCTCACTCAGCTCAAAACCTGAGACAGAATTCAAATGAGCAGCCTGTGCTCTGTGAGCAGCGTGCCACTTGTGAGAAGCACCGTGCTCTGAGGCAGTGACAACCTGCCAAAGCTGTACCCCTGATGCCTCACTGCCATCACTGTCCTTGTTGCACTTACAGTGTGTGTGTCTGGCACTGGGCCCTCTTCAGAACTTAAGTCGCTTTCCCAAGATACTATGGTACAGTGAGGAGTCTAAATTAGAACCAGGTTCTAACTGCAGGATCCACTCTTAATTGTTAGGTTATACTGCCTCCAATGGCTGCCAACAGCAGATCTGGCATTAGAAAGCTGCATGCTGATAGACCATGTGACTGGCTAAATGGGCACCAGCCGGCACCCAACCAGGCAGGACTTTTAGGTTGCTACCTAAAATGAGCAACATCATAGTTGCTACCAACTATTCAGTCACCTGACATGGCATCATCTCATTGTGTTAGGCCAAATGCAGTAATCTTCCATGGTGCTGATGCCTTGGGGCTTAATATTGTCTTTATCTTCTAGTTTGGACTGAGATATGGATGAAATCTTAGTTCTTGTGAGGTCAGTACACTCTCAACATAGCATCAGCTGACAAGCTCCACAACCTGTTAAGTAACATACACCTACTCCAGAACAATCACCGGCAGTTATAATTATTCTAAGATGGTAAGCTTCTAGAAATGTCCCAGACATTTTGTGAAAGTAAAAAGCTGCCAATATGGTTAGAAAGAGCCTAAGGCAAGCAATCACCAAGTACTAATTTAGTATTTAGTTTCATTCATAATGATCTTCTAAAATTTGGCTGTTTGGAATTTAAAATATTTCCATAGAAAGAATCTCAAGTTGCCAGGCACAGGGGCTCACGCCTATAATCCCAGTACTTTGGGAGGCCAAGGTGGGCAGATCACCTGAGGTCGGGAGTTCGAGAGCAGCCTAGCAGCCTAACCAACATGGAGAAACCCCATTCCTACTAAAAGACAAAATTAGCCAGGCATGGTGGCGCATGCCTTTACTCCCAGCTACTTGGGAGGCTGAGGCAAGAGAATCACTTGAACTCGGGAGGGTGTGGTGAGCCGAGATCTCGCCATTGCACTCCAGCCTGGGCAACAAAAGCAAAACTCCATCTCGAAAAAGAAAGAAAGAGAAAGAAAGGGGCGGGGGGAGGGAGGGAGAGAGAGAGAGAGAGAGAAAGAGAAAGAGAGAGAGAGAGAAAGAAAAAGAAAGAGAAAGAGAGAGAGAAAGAGAGAAAGAGAGAGAGAGAGAGAGAAAGAGAGAAAGAGAGAGAGAGAGAGAAAGAAAGAAAGAAAGAAAGAAAGAAAGAAAGAAAGAAAGAGAATGAATTTCAAGTCATCAAACAACAAACAAGAAAAAACAATGCCATCTAATCCGTTATGCAGGTGAGAGCAGAATGTGACGGATGACACGTGAAGTCAGGGAGCATGGGGTAGAAATGTAGATGGACTACAAACTCCTTAAGGTCTTGCCCTATTTATTATAATTTTCTACAGCTTCTACCACCTCATGCAAGAGTACCGACAGGCTCTAGGGAAGGAAATAGAGCAGCTACAGTATATTCCATAGCAATGGGACAGACAATGAGCTGGTTCTGAAACAGGCTACTCCAGGATTTTTTAAAAAAAGACATTTTTAAGTGAAATGTAATAAATAGGACCTATCACATTATCCTGGCTCCCTCTAGGTGATTAGAAACAAAACAGTTAAATCATCAGTGTTTGAAATCATTTCACTTCTTCTGGATGATCACATAATTTGTTGGTGACATTAAGATATTGGATTATATCACCTAAGACGAATAAATCTATGGAACAAAATAGATATGCCATTGTCATCTCATACAAAGCATAGCTCCTACACTTCATTATATCTTAAATCCACGCTGCCATGTTAAAACCACTCCATATTTAACCACATGACACATGGGGAAATTTAGAAAACTCTGACCAAGATACCACCAGCAAAATGTTCTATAGGTAGTTGCCACAATCATACTTTCACAATATTTTATTTTAAATATGCTAATATCTAATTGCTCTCAAGTTGCATACCGTTCACTATAACACCAAGAAATGTGTTATGTACCATGTTGAATGCTTCATTGTCGGCCGGGGCAGTGGCCCACACCTGTAATCCCGCCTCTTTAGGAGGATCACCTGAGCCACACGGTGAAACCCCATCTCTCCAAATATACAAACTAGCCAGGCATGGTGGTATGTGCGGATAGTCCCAGCTACTCTGGAGGCTGAGGTGGAAGGATGACTTGAGCCCAGGAGGTGAAGGTTGCAGTGAGCTGTGATTGTGCCACTGCACTCCAGCCTGTGAGACAGACCAAGACCCTGCCTCAAAAAGAAAGAAAAGAAAAAGAAAGAAGAAATGAGAAGTCAAGTCATACTACTAGACACCAAGGCTCTGCAAATCTTTACACGGCTCACTTCCATGTTCTCTTTAGTAAGAAACAAAGCAAGCCTTAACAATATTAACTATAGTTCAATTCAGTGAATGTTTGGTATAAAATATGCCAGGCATTGAGGAAGGGACTATCAGCTACCTTATTTATAAGCAAGAAAACAGGAACAGATTATCTGCCCAAGATCCCAAAGGCAGAGAGTACTTTGAACCCAGGCAGTCTAACTCCAGAGCCCTTGCCTCTAACCTTTACGCCGTATTACCTCCTCCAACCTCTAATTATATATTTGAGAAATCTTTAAATTGCCATCATTTTATATGAAATTATTCTTTCCTATGGCTGGTGGAGGAGGAATCTCTGACATCATTATAATTGGTCCACCTACCCTATATTCTTCCTGTATTGGCCTCACCCTAACTGATGCAAAAATCCTCTCAAATTATCCTCGATACAGAAAGGTAAAGGGGGTCTTTCCCTGCTTTGAATTGCTGAGTAATTTGATTTTAAATTTCTGACAAACAGGAACCATTCATTTTCCAACTTTTGCTTATGTACAAGGTAAGTGAAGCTTAGAGTGCATACTCAAATACTTGATAATTGTCAAGTTAGGCTGTAAGTGGTTAGCAGTACATTTCTTATTTTACCGTGTTTTAATAGATTTTTGGCATCACTCCTGTGGAACAGTCTTGGTGACACTGTTTAATGGTACCCAGTGTGTTGACAGCAGTCTGGCAGATTAACACTATAAAAAGTTGACCACTGTTTACATTCGGCCCAGTAGCTGAGGAGGGTCATGTTCAAACACCTAACTCATGAGTGCGCCTATGCTGTACTCTACGTGCTGTGCACAACATAAGGAGCAAGATCAGAGGTGGCACCACGTGTGATTAAAGTGGCATACATAGCTGGGACATCTTTTTGCTAAAGATTAAAGTCCAATTTCAGATGCATTCAGGTGAGTTTCCTTTTTGTTCCATACACCAAATTGAAAAATATAAGTGACTGCAAACTGACATTTTTGTGTTTTTTTTAACTACTAGATTTCATCAATTCCATGACCTTTTTTTTGGTATTTCAATGTATCAGAAATAGAACACATCTTACTACTGACACCATCTTAAATTTAATGCAATACAGTAATAAAATGAAGTTGCATATATTCTGGATTCTATGGTTTTCAAGTCTTATGTTACCAACAACCCATTTATTAATAATTTTGGGAACACTGTTAACAATTTGTCTCTGTTTTTCCTTTTCTTATCCTCCTCTGTTTGCTATAGAAGATATAATAATGTTTGAGTGTAAATTAAAGGTAACATAACTTCAAGGAGACAAAAACTTTGAAGCTATTTTATTATAAGTGCAAAGCTATTGCCCTCCTGTGAAGAAAATATAGCCTGAAAGCTTTTCCAGGCTGTCTGCAGCTCAAATGTGTTTCCTCTATGAGAAAGATACAATTCCAAGGTGAAAGAGCCCAGATGTTAAAGTCTTCCTACTAACCTACACCAACTAACTCCAAGACAGAATAAGCTGTTTAACTTCAGTTCAAAAGTCTCAAGAGGCTTCTCTTCAACCTCCCAAATATCAAAATCATGCTCACATATTTAAACAATTAGGTGAGATGCACAGAAGTTACCACTAAATAGGTCTGAAATCTGAGTGCTAAATATGCAGCTAATATTAATCAAATTCAGATTTCACCTACAGAAAATTTTTAAAACTTATTCTTATGTTCCTTGATTTCAGGAAACTTTAAAAAAAAAAAAGTGGGGGAGGTTCCAATTAAACTTAACTTACTGTAAAACAAAATTTCTTTGGGATTAAAAAAAGAAGCCAAAACTGCCAAGCAATCTAGAAAAGGAAAAAAAAAAACACACACACACAAAATTTGAAAGTATTGTTTCAGATGTATCACTGGTTAAAATTATGGAAAATTATGGTACCTAAAAAAAGATTTCTCTGCCTATACCACAAAATTACTGAAAACCTGTCAGAGTCCTTCCTTCCATATACAGTATCAGAGAGTTTGAGTTTTACAATCCTTTCAGTATAAAATTTAGAATATTTAAAAAGTGGAAAGACTGAAGTTTAAAAAAAAAACTACCTGCAATCCAAATAATTAACATTAGTTGTGGGCTAATGATGCAACAAGCACTGTTGGAGCATTACTGTACTTATTGGACTGTTACTGCTCCCATGTCACAGTTGAAGAAACTGAGTCTTAGATCAATCAAGTAATTGGCCTGTGGTCTTGGAGCTAGTAAGTCATATAGAACTAATAAGTCACTATCCAAGGTCACACAGTTAGTTAAGTGGTCAGGAAGATTCAAACCACATCTGTTTAACTGTGGAATCGTAGCTTTTAACTAAGTGAAACTGCCAATCCCTGAAACTAATAATTTTTAAATTGATATATTTCCCCTAGTCTTTTCTTATGTTTATAATTTAACTTGTATTGTTGTAGACACCTGGTCATAGAAATATTTAAAAAATTAAAAAGTAAAAATGTAATTTGTATAAAACTATTCATGATACAGTTAATATGTTCTTTTGTACTCTTTTAAGCTTCGTATTTTTCAAAAACATGATTTTCAGTGCCTGCATGATATTCTAGCATGACTGTAACATAAATTTAACCATTCTCAGTTTTTCAATGTCAAAAAGAAATGCTTTGGCTTATAACAGTTGACTGGATTTTCCATTTTTCCTTGGGATAGATGACTGATACAACAGGAATGGCCATTTGTAAAGATCTTTATACACACAGTCTCTACTTTCTTTACAAAAAAAAAAAAGTTTATACTTATGAAACTTCAGGCAACAGTGAGTGTGCAGGTCTCACCATATTCTAGCAGCATAAAAAATATTTTAAAGTCTTAGCTAATTTAATAAGGGGGAGAAGTTTATCATTTTAATTTAATTTGCATTTTTAAATTATTCCATAATTTGGAAATGTTTGTGGTTATTGACAATTACATTTTCTTTCTATACATTACCTACTTATATCCTTGGCTGCTTTTCTTTCAGACTGCAATTGTTTCTCTGTTGTATTCTCTCACAGAACATGTTGATGTGCCTTTTTAATAGACCCATACACAAGTATTAGAGTTGTTTAAGCATAAAACATGAGACAATGCTTCCCAACGTTACAACACACACATCCCAAAGAAAGGTCAAGTATGCTAAAATGATAAACTTCAATTTCTAGTACCTGCATTTCTGTAGCCCTCTTGTGCTATTATCATTGTACTATTTTTATTCTGAAAGTATAATACTAATATCAAATTGACATATTATTCTGACTGTACCCAATGTTATAAGGATATTTATAAAAACAATGTCAAATTATATGCTTCAAAATCATTTTTATAAGAAGTTTATTTTAAAACTTGTTTTTAATTGTTAGATACCTATTTTCTTGACCTGTAAGTTGCAGACGTTTGCCAGTGGAGTAGCTTTATTTCTAAACCTGTCTAAGGTGATCTTTTTATACATCTCTCCCTGCTCAAATGTTTCCCATTTTGGATCAAATCTAAGTTTCAAATGTCAACCTTACTTCTCTTGAAAGGAGGCTTTCTAAGCTATTCTTCGTTCCATGCCAGGCCTTGTGGAGCAGCTCCTTGTCCCTGTTCCCTACACCCTGAAAGTCCATGGCTGCATCTTTTCCTCTCTCAGTCCATTTTCCCTGGCTAGCCAAAGCTCTACCACCTCCTGGTTGGGCTATTTCAACAGCCTCTGACTTTTTGCCTCTAGTTTCTCTTCAACTGCAATCCATCACATGTTGCCAAACTAACCTTTCAACTCCATTTCCATCACATAATATAAGTCAGAATCTCACTCAGTCCAAGCTTCCAATTTCACCATTGCTCAACCTCTCCCTACCTATCCAACCTGCTGCCCCTCTCCTCAGGGCAGGCTAACTGATCTTCCTTGAGTCCCAGAAGACTGGTCCTTGAATTAAATGTTGAGGTGGGGAGGGGACAGAAGGTGGCAGTGGCTGTGCTGCTCTCCCTGGGGGCCACAGCTCCTGCAAAGCTGCCCTCCCAGGAGGACACCAGCGACAAAGGGCTCCTGCCCTGGTCCTTGAAGGATGTTCTGGACTGGCCACCTGCTCCCTGCCAGGACCCTTGGCTGACAGCCTCTCCATGATTGTTTTCACATTATCACTCAGTTCCTCTAACTTATCAAAGGAGAGGGCAAGTCACGCTTCCTGATTTCTTTCTCCACTATACAATGACTATACCACATCACACCTTCTTAGCACTTAATTACAGACTGTGCTGTCCTGTTCCACAGGGTCGTAAGTGTGTTAACCTGCTCTACCTAGCTAGGAGTAACATTTTTAGTATCTCCCACAGAGCTTAACAAAGCCATAATCTCACATCTGCACACCTTCACACATTAAAGTTATACCGACAAGTTAGTAGCAACAGCCTAAAGATGTGCCTGTTCATAGTTCTTATTTATCTTCGAAAAAAGTTAATAAAGTAACATTTTTCACCAGGCACATCTACATTTCCAAAAGCCAAAAAGATTTTGTAATAAGTCTCACACCAAAATTGCCATTTGCTCTTTAGAGATGTAAATCTGAAAACATTATCGAATTCTTTCCTTGTCGTTAGTGGCCATGCCTTTGCATTCATTAAAGTCCTTAGAATTGCCATGGTCATGGTTCTTATGTAAAAGTTCACGCTTATGAGTTTGGATAGGCCCAGTTTTCTGAAACCCACCGAGGGCCCACTGGCAAAGCAGGTGACTGCTCTGATGCTTGCGCCACCAAATGTGCCACCAAATGTCATACCACCCATGGTGCTGGTATAACACTCTACAGGACAGTTCCCCAGGGGGCTCACAGGAGCAAGCAGCTCCTCCCCAAAAGGCCTTCAGCTGCTAGTTGAATCACTTTCCCTCGGATATAACATTATACTATTGACATTGTTGTGCTAACCTACAAAAGTACTGGGCTAACCCACAGTGTCCCACCAGTGCCTAACCATAATAACACTACCATGGGAAAATGTGTTCCAATCAGATGCCAGGAATGTGGTAATGAGTTTGAGGAGGCCAGAATAACTCACCTCCTCTCCCCACCCACATTCTAATCCAGCTAGGAGAGGGCCAAGCAGGGGCCAGCACCTCTGTCGCAGAGGAGGCCAAGGAAGAACAGGCCACAGGCACAGAGCAACCTTGCCCTGCCAAAGACAGGGAACCTGGACACTAAACTGTTGGGGCTCAGCAGCAACAGAGACCTTGCCTGTGGAAGGCACCCCACAAGCACTGCCAGAGGAGCAGAATTGGAGGGGGGACCCTCTCTCTGCAGGTGCCCCAAGGAGGGCTGAGCGGCAGAAGCAATGGGGTGGTAAGGTCTGAAGGGCGCAGCACACAGACAGGGACTTGTTCCACAGGGGAGCAGGAAGGAAGCAAGGAAAGGCTCTCCCTAACATGGGTCTTTGCTGTACTCTCCCCACCTATGCAAGTTTACAGTGACCATAATGGCCTAGTAGGCCTAGGACTGCACTCTGACCACCAAGGGGGTGTTGGGGAGGGCACAACATAATGGAAGGAACAAGGATGCCAACAGTCCAGGACACAGGAAGTGGAGTCCGAAGCAGCCCATCAGCTGGGCCACCAGGACCTGATACCACCAGAGCAGACTCGCAGACTTGCAGTGCAGAGCCTAAGTTCAAGAGAAAGGGCTGGGCTTGAAGTTTCACACTTTTGTTTCGTGCTTTTGAAGGAAGAAGTTGTTACGATGACATCGGTTTTAAACAGATTGGGAACATTAAGGATAGCAGTTCGGGGGAGACATAAGAAATAAGAATACAGACGTAGAAGTTAGTAGAAAATGAGGCTGCTGTGGGCCTGAACTAGACCCAGAGGATGCCAGGATCAAACCCCTGAGAACAGGTTATATTTAGGGGGTAGGAAGAAAAGGAATAAGGAACTGAGGCAGCATGGAAGGGAAAGCTTAGGACCCTAATGATGCCTTCAGCCAAGGTCCAGGACAACCTGAGGCGTCAGGAAGAGGAGTGGTCAGTATGGCCTCTATCCAAAAGGGAGGGGAATGGGGGGAAGGGCCAGGAAAAAAGCTGCTTTATGTGCTTCCTTTATGCCTTTCATATAAGCATCCTGTCTTACACAAAATTATGCTAACAAGTCCTCCAAGAAAACACTAACCCACTCACTAAATTACGTTTTAAGATGATTCTCATTTTAAATGTATTATATGCCCGTGGAAATAACACTGGCTTGAAATGGTTGCCCCAAAATAGTTACTGTAGCTTAACAAATCTATTAGTTTTGCAGACATCTACCATTTAAACCAGAACTACACACAGAACAAGCTTTTAATTACTCAGTGGTAGAAATGAAAATAAAATTTAACAAATAAATACAAAGCAATCGATCTTCTACCCTTTTAGCGCCACCTTTAAAGACTATGATTTCAAACTCTTGATCGGTCATCCATCTTCACCTTTACAGTAACTGGTGTGTCAAACAGCAGCCACATTCATTCAATTACGTGTAAGAGAATAACATTACTTTCAATATTCCAAAATACATTGTAAGAATTTTTGCAATTCTTATAACATGAATGATGGACAAACATATATTCCTTGCCATTTTCTAAATTTTTCGTATTTCCGAAGTACATTCATTACATAACACATTGGTCTAAGCACATTGCTTCGTAAGTTTCAGAGTACATCAGACGTACCTTGATAAAAATTCAGATTCTAGATGACCCAGGGAGATTTAATTCAATAAATCTGGTGTGGAATTGAGGAATCTACATTTTTAACAAGCACTCTAAGTGACTGTGTAATTCTAACTCCCAATAAATATCTATTTTTTCAGTCATTCTAAGCTTACCAGATAAACTTTTTACAAATTCCACAGGGTCTTTAAAACAATCTAAAACAAACCCATTTTATGGGTTTCTTGGAGAAAACAGGTAAGAAAGTTACCTCAGTCCAGCTCACCATTCTAATCTTCCTTAAAGACCAATGGATGCATTATTTCTGCAAAACAACTCTGTACCTTCTCAATCCCAGCACTGTGAGAGGCCGAGGCGGGTGGATCAGCTGAAGTGAGGAGTTCAAGACCAGCCTGGCCAACATAGCGAAACCCCGTCTCTACTAAAAATATAAAAATGAGCCAGGAGTGGTGGCACAACCTGTAATCCCAGCTACTCGGGAGGCTGAGGCACACCAGGAGGTGGAGGCAGCAGTGAGCCGAGATCACGCCACTGCACTCCAGCCTGGGAGACAGAGCAACACTCCATCTCACAAAAAAAAAAAAAAAAAGAAAGAAGAAGAAGAAGAAAGAAAAGGAAGAAGGAAGAAAAGGAAGAAGGAAGAAGGAAGAAGGAAGAAGGAAGAAGGAAGGAGGAAGGAGGAAGAAGGAAGAAGGAGGAGAAGGAGAAGAAGAAGAAGAAGAAGAATGATGCCAATGACATGGGCAGCTCCCTGAGTCCTGGAAATACTGAGCTGCAGAAAGTGACAGGGAGTCATTGACTGTCAACCATTCTGCTAGGTACAGCCTGGGTATTGCGCCACTCCTATAGCCCAACCATTCACCACACTGAGACAACAGTAAACCAACAACACAAATGAACATTGTGGTGCTACGGCAGTACTGCCTGCCAGCCAGCAATTCAGCTACAGCAGTATCACCACCTGTGCGCTCCACAGTGTGGGGAAATTACTTGTGTCCTTGAATTGTGTCCTTATTAATGTATTTGACAGCATATAAGACAGTTCTGCTTATCCTGCCGGCCTTCAGCAGCTAAATGGAAGGCTCTCAGCACCCCAGCGTAGCCACAAAGTTCCCTATAAAACTGGAGGTTTGCTTCATACACCAGCCCAGATGTTTATTTTTATTCTTGTTTTTTAATAAGTGGGAACCTTGAAAAGTTAACATACTAAATCTGGTGATAAACACAGCTCTGAAAATTAACACAATTAAGACATATATTAAAATATTAAGTGCACCAAAAATAGCAAAATTTACATTTTAGGTGGAGGCTTATACTGAAGCTAGTCTACAGTTTATTCAATTGTGAAAAGAAAAAAAGTATAAACATATACAAAATCCAAAAATATACCATCACAGACTATTTGTATGGGAGAAAGCAGTATTAAGACATGGGATTTTTGTTAATCCCCTGGCAAAGGAATATCCATCCACCCTACAAGACTACTGATTTATATTTGAACTCTATACCTATTTGAGAATATGACTGGGCGTATGACTGTGGAAGACAGTCTGTTGTCCTGTGTGTTCACAGAAGCAGTATGCAAACATTTCATGGAGGCTGCATATTCACATAAGTTAACGCAAATACGAATAACAAGTACTGTGATCTAGAGCCAAGTAGTATCCTGAGTTTTTTCGAAGGCAACTCTAGTCCTGTGCAGTGAGATAAAGATGCGAAGTGAACTACATCTTGGATAAACATTGAGAGAAACTTTGAGGAAGTCAATTCTGCAATAAGCTGAATACTTTGATGTCGGCTACGTCTTAGACTGATAAGTGAAAACAGGGTTGGAGCACTAGTAAGTCTTGTAACAAGCATGTGTCTTTCAGGTTGAAAGTGTCTGCCATTGATAAGATACAACATTTGAGGAAAGAGCCCTCACTGACTATAATCTGTTAACAGACACCGTTCAGCCTCTCGATTTTTCTCCAGGAGCTGGTGCTAGAAAGTGCAGGTGTGTAAGATCATGACATTTGTTGTTCCTATCCTTCTAAGACCTAGGTTATTTTGATGGGACTATCCAAAGTAATTTCTGCAGAGCAGTTAATGCTACAGGCTGTTAAATGAGCCTGTCTTGCTTTGAATCCCAACACCACTCATTAAAAGCTATGATCTTAGACAAATTTATTAAACAACCTCCTCACCTGTAACATAGCAATTATTGTTCCTACCTCAGCATTTTGACTAATCCTACTTTAGGATTCAGTAAAAATAGTTCATGTAAATAGTTTAGCAAAATGCTGACACAAACTCTATGCTCCACAAATGTTAGTTACTGACATCAACCCCTTGGAGTCACTGTTCTTTTAAAACTTTTGATATTGATACAGTTGCAAACTTGCAGTAAAGTTAGAATAGTACAAGGATCTCCCATAAATCCACACTTATCAGTTATTTACTTTTTGTGTCATTTATTTTGTTATCCCAAGTCATTTTCAAGTAAAGACATAGAATAGAATAAAATGAAAATCGTCTATACTCCATCTCTTCCATTTCCCTGCCAATCTGGGTAGCAGTAAGATTCTAAGTAGGCTACCTCAGAGCCTTCCCTTTCCTACAAAACATTCTTATGTTCTAGTTGCTACTCACATCCCTGCCCCCAACCCAAACCTACTCCCATTTCAGATACCATCTTGTCTCCTCTTTACATAGTAAAGAGAACTTGGGGGGAAGGAGCTGAGGAATCAGAGGTTCTGAGATTTGAGAATCTGGAGTTTCTATAGATTTTGAGAACACCCCATGGCCTCTGGTCTAAATCAGAAAAACATAATATCAAAGAGCTGATCAAACATGCCCACAACACTGATCATCTAGCCACCATGTTTGGAGAATTGTAGATTTGGGACAAAAAAGAAATGACTGTTTCACTAGAAGGACAGCCATAACTCTGGTAGGAGATGAACATCTTCATGACGAGATGAAGAAGCGCTCCCTCAAACCTGTCACTTTTAGTACCTGGGATATCTGAGTCAACTCTATATATATAATCAACAAGAGAATTAGGAAAATAACATCCGGTTGCACTGATGGACAAAGGTACATAACGATGTTATTTTCAAATGTCTTCTCCTGAAGAAAAATGAAAACTGTGTAGCCAGTCACCGTCTTGGGCCACTCATTCTTGTCCGGTCATCTGTAGAATTATGATTTGAAGGACTTTTTAAACCAAAAGTAAAATCAATACATATGATTTGATAAGTTCAATGATTAAACTGAACTAATAAAAATAGTAACTACTCAATAAATATGCCATATGCTATACCAAATGTGTTAGGTAGAGTATCTCACTTAATCTTCACCATAACTCTGGGCAGTTGGGAGAATTTATTATATCCATTTTTATGATTCACACCTGATCTGACATCAAAACTCAAATTCTCAGCCACCTCAGAAGGAAACCTCCACAAGAACAACCCTTCTCCATGTGAGAAGAAGGGCCTTAAGTGCGAAAGGCAAGGACCTGGTCACTTTAGGTACGAAGACATATCGTGACATATGGCCCCACAACTACAGCAGGCACCAACAAAGAAAGTACAGAAAAAAATAGCCTGGGCTGGTAAAACATAGCAATAGGCAGCATCACAGCATGGCATGGGTATTTTTAACACACCTTTGTCTATTAAGACGGCAACAATGCAAGCTCCCGAGCTGGTCTAGGTGACAAGAGCAGCACGATGGTTATGAACTCAGACTGTGGAGTCTAGCTAATCTGGATTCAAATTCCTCCTCCACCACGTGCTAGAAATGTATGGCCCAGGTAATTTAAGTTCTCATCCCTTTTAGTCTCCTCATCTGTAAAATGGGAATAATAATTCTACCTATTAGAGTTGCTCTGATGAGGAAATGAAATGATCCACGACAACACTCAGCTGAGAACCCAGCTGGAAATAACAGCCGGTCATTATGGTTATTACTGTTATTTTTAATATTGTTTCATTATTTCTGCACTATTTTACTTGATTGGCCCAACACATATTTAAGGGTGGGGTACACTGTTAATCAAGATTTTGAAATTCTTAGGATGAGCATACACGACTTTTCTTGCAAGATTGGTACACTTGCAATTAGTGAAAGCAAAATTTCAAGCACAAACAAGGCCAAGTATACAAGAACATAAAACACTGTAACAGAGACTTTTAAAAAATTATTTAAGGACGTGGGCTTAACAATTTCAATATAGTGCCAGTTCTAACCATAAATAATTGCTAGGCTTATACACTTCAAAATACATCACCAACTGAGGTATTTTTTTTATCATATTCCTGTGCTCAAACTGATTTTATTATTCACTTAGTATGCTAGCAAGCACTGCCTTGGAAACTAAAGGCATGCTTTTAATTCTTCAAGGGACTTCTCACTATTTGACTGCTTAGTATTATGTTAAACATGTTTAATAGTTTTTAGGTGTGTTGAAATAATATGCACATTTGCTAATTATGTTTTAAATATCAACAGAGCAGATTTCTAAAATGTTTATGTAACAGGGCACAACGGTGCATGCCAGTAATCCCAGCTACTTGGGAGGCTGAGGCAGGAACAGCCTTTGAACTCAAGAATTAGAATCCAGCCTGGACAATATTGTGAGACTCCATCTCGAAACTGAAACAAAACGAAAATGGATAATAAACAAAATGTTTGTGGTTTCTTTCAAAATGATGAAAAGAGGAGACAGCGGCCTCTAATAAGTTAAAGTAGTTCCCCAAACTTGCTGCAGAACTAGAGGGAAAATTAACCACTAAGGCCCCATGTATGCTTTTTTAGACATACTGCAAATATGGTATAGAAACCTGACTGTTTTCCATTGAGGATACTAGGGAAGTAGGTGATGTGTCCAAACTAACACGTGTCTAATTCCATGCCTTTCCCTACACAAAGGCTGAGTGTGGAAACTCAGGTCGCATACGGTTCCTGCTCAGCAGCAGGTGGCTATTTGCCCAACCTCATCCTGATAAAATACATCGTGGAAAACTCAAATCCACCACATGACCTCTGCTGCCTCCTCGGGCACTGCAGATACCAGGAGAGAAGGCAGGCCCCAAAAAAGCTTCCCCTCTATTCCTCCATCAAAGCCACATCCACAGGAGCCTGTGTGCGCCTTTCCATTCAATGTCTACACCTCTTAGTAACAATCTCTTACACCCTAAGAACACACTGCTGGCCGGACCTAATGACAGAATGTATTTTAAAGGTTTTTTTGTTTTTTTTTTTTTAATTGCAAGTTGAACAAATAGTATTAGATACAAATTGCCACAGAGTAGTTGGCACAAGCCCATCTGAAGCTGAAGTTAGTGCACCAAGTTTTCCTGCCATTCCACACATGGAAACATTACAATTTCTCCTGAATTTAAACGTATTCAAATCATCACTCAAAACTCCTGCAGGTGAAGGCAAACTTTCACATGAAGCATGTCCCTACAACCAAGGCAAGACAGAAAGGAACCCAGAGGACTTGACTGAGTCACAATGGCCACCAAAAAGGCCCATGAGGAACACACAATGACAATAAAAGTATCTTTGAAACAGATCCCTAATTAAAGACACTGAGTCCCAGGAAGGTTATCTTTATGCATACAAGAACAAAATCTGATCTATAACAAAACAGATAACATTATCACCCATATTAGCTGGCAAACACAAAAATACAAATACTTCCCTAAAAAAAGCTTCAAAATTAATGTTCCAGATTTTCATAATTTATCTTATATAATATTAAAGTCAGCAATTCAGAAGCTTTTCTGGGTGTAACAGCATCACTCATTTGCCACCAGTAACCATGCTGTACAATCTACTTTTTATAATAATTGAACAAAGTAACTTTGAAGGTAATTTACTTATTAAACTGGTTTATACATATACTCCACTAAAAACCAGGTAAGTATTCTGATCAACACTGGTATTCTTCTCCACATCTATTTAAATAATGTATTCACTCCTACCTTGCCTCTGTATGACTACAACCATCTTCTAAAATACAACTCTCTCCGAGGGAGACTGCAGCCCTGAGAACATGGGGGACCTGCCAGCCACATATCGGGAACCCAAAGACCTTGCCCTAATATGTGACTAGCAACAGAAAGCAGCCTCCATAAGCGGAGATATAGAAGAAGAAAATGTGCCAAGGTCTGGTTACCACAGGATTCTATGCTTAACCTGGAATGAGCAAACTCCTACAAAGTGCTATGTATCAGGCAAGTAACAAGCAAAGTGCTATGTGTTCAGCAAGTAAAGCTTCCCTCCCGTCTCCCATTTCACTGAACCCATTCACATTCCTTGATGGACTCCCCACATGCCAATATCTTTTGGTTAAAGCTAGCAGATTATTTTTTTTTTAAGTTCTGGAATATCACTAGCAATGCAAAGGATAAAACAATGTTATCATGGTCCATTATCAGCTACCGCAATCATATGCTACAAGAACTCATGAGCTTCCTTCTCAAATCTTCAGCAAAGCTGATTCCTGCCTCTGTGAATAGCATCAGCAGCCAACCAGCCAAGCAGGGAACACGCTAGAAACCTATATGCCCTGAGATCTCCCTCTTGAAAGCGCATCTATCCCCAAGTCCTGTTCATTCAAACTGTTAAACATCTCTCAAATCTGTCCATTTCTCTCCATTCCCAAGGCCACCACCAATCTAGTCCAAATCATTGTCATTTCCTCATCCCACAGACCACAACAAAAGCAGGCAGGACATTGTCTCCAACCTATTGTCCTCTCTGCACCCACCAATTCAATCTTCTTCAAAACACAACTCTGCTTGTGTCGAACACTGCTTAACGTTCATCAGTGGTTCCTATTGCTTTTTTCAAAAATCCCAAATTTGATATCCTGAAAGCCCTGACCAAGTTGGATACTGCCTACCTCGAGTCTCATCTTGCAGTTCTTTGAGTGCCTCAAACACACAGCCTCCCTGCAGGTGAGGGGCACTGCCTGAAGTGCCCTCACCCCTTCTTCTACCATCATTCAGATGGCAATGCTAAAGCCACTTCCTAAGGGGTAATACCCCACCCAACTGACCGAATCCCCAAGTCCCAAGCTCTCATACCTCCTGGCACCCGCTGCATCACACTTATGACCTTAAGGTAGCCCGTTTTTGTGGGAGTTTACCATTTCCTCTCATGTCATCACTATATTGCCAATTCATAGCATTGCATCTTTCAGGTTGCAGGTACCCAACAAACAGCTGAATCAATGAGCAAAACCACAGATGAAACAGGAAGACTAATCACAGTCCAGATTCTGTGGCCATGAAAACCAATCCTGACGTGCACAGAGGAACCAAGGCTCAAAGGGTCACTTTAAAAAGTGCCTTAGATTGCACATTAGCATAAACAAACAAGCCTGAGAGTGAACCAGCCTTTACTGCCAAGTTATGTTTCCTCATAAATATCTACATTATTTTTTACTTTTAAAAAGATATTTCTAAGTTTCAAAGTAAAAGCAGAACAGAAACCCCCAAAAAATCCTCCTCTGAAAAAACAATCACGTTTGCAGTCAGTCACCTAACATTAGTTAAAAAGCAACAGGAATCTAGTTATGGTGATCAATACATGCATCTAAAGTGAAAACAGTTACCAAATCTTGAAGTAATTATCTCTGCATTTTTCTAACTGGATAATCATAGTTTAAAAAATAAAACCTCCAAAAACAGAAGCAAATTATTGTTGGTTTAGGAACACCTTTAAGAGCTATGTTGTCCTATGCTGTAGGATTCTAAAGCCAGAAGGTACCTTTGAGTCAGAACATGAGCAAGAGCTGTACTCTCACAGAGCCAACAAAGACAAGGCCAGCATCCCTCCTGCACCGGCACCATGCTAGGCACTAGGAAGACAACTGTAACTGAGATAAGCTCTGCAACGGTAGGTGGCCAGTCAGAGGCAGTTCATTTAATTAATCTCTCTGGGCTTTACTTTCTTAATCTGTAAAATGAGAAAGTTCAATTAGCTCTCTAAGGTCCTCACACTCTAAATATCCAATGATTCTCTAATGAGTATAAAATGAATTTTTATTTGACAATATCATTACAACTTCCTGTTTCTATTTCTTTTTTATATGCAGATGTGATTTCATTTAAAATTTTTAATATATTGATAAAAGTAAAATACGGACACATAGTCAGTGTTTTAAATTACCTTCCCAGTTCTTAACAACCACCATAATCAGCTATGGACTTCTGCCATCACTGCAACCTGAGTGATACCCAAATTGAAATAAATCATTCTGTCTTTGTATTTTTTGTAGAAAAACCAAGTGATTATTGATTTTCAATTTCTTTTCTATTTTAAAATCATTCACCTTTGAATGTCAACAATTTTTTTAAGACTAAATAAAGTTTTATAGATAAAGGGGAAAATTTTATCTCCTGAACTAATGAAACTATAGTGGTTCTGGAAACCTGTCTAGAAAAATGCCAAATTCTGAATTTCCAATCGCATGAAAAGAATGCATTTTTTTTAAGACACACAAATATGAACACATGGGTGACCAAGACAACTGAAAGGGTCCCATAGAGCCAATATATTCCTGACATCATCTTAGTATCACCTAAGATGTTCCTTCTCCACCCTTTTCGGTGAATTTAGCTATGTGACTATGTGCTTACTACTTATATGTAGAAATCATTTGCTGAAAAAGAATCACTGTCTTACAAAGGTGAAGTTTTAAGAGCCATTTGCTCAGACCTGACTAAACATTTTTATTCTTGCAATGCCATATTTATATTAGATGTTTCTAAGATGGCCATGGTGTCTGCTATCAAACCCAAAAGGTTGTATTTAGTTAATGAAAGATGAAAGATATCTATTACTTATAAGTTTATCTTAAAAATCAAATGTGAATATTTGTTTACCTATAGAACTCTCTCTGAGACAGTACACTCCCTGAGGGAAAGTACTGCCTTTTATTGTTTTAACCATGGAAGGCTTGCCAAGGTTTGCTGAATCAAAATTAACTAAAGGCATAGTGACTGTGTGGCAAGCAAACTTTTTCAAGCATGTGGAACACAATGCTGTAATATTAGGTTTGAGAGAACTACACTAACTCGGCACTTACATTGCTTTTATGGGTTACACAGCAGGCACGCAGAAGCATTTACAGTATATTCTCTCATAACAAAATATTCCTGCTATTTTGACCTAACTGCTTAAAAACTATAACGTTACTGACTTCGCATCTGTATGAAGAAACGGTTGTAATATTTCCTTGATGTTACTGTATTATAAAGGAACTCTTCATGGTATTCATTTTAACTCAATAAAAGTAAGGCTAACCTAGAAGACTCATTATGAAAAAAGTTTGGGAAATGTTTCTGTAAGTTGAACTGATGAAAAACTAGACCAAATACTGGCGAATCTATGAAAGTACTATTTTAAAACTAAGTTACTGAATACATTGTTATAAATTTGACTTCTGTATTTTCAACTTGGGAAAAAAAGTTAATTATTTCCTCGAAAGAGGAAAATAATATTTGGGTTTTTAAACATCACCTCTACAACCATTCTATCATTCCTCTATTCTGCCTTCTATGTTAAGACATACAAAAGAAAGTAATTTTTTTAAAAAAAACCTAATTTAAAACTAAGGCCATTGATTAAATGAATATAACAATTTAAAATTCATATACCAGTCTTTTAAAAGTATAATTTATTTCTTATCTGAAAACTCATTTGAATCTCGAAAGCATAAACCCAGGATACAATTCATCATGGTTCAATTTAGTGACTCGCACAGGAGAAAAAATTAGAAAATATAAAGAGAATAAAACCCACAGTGCTAGAAAACAATCCCAATTCTTGAGTGCCAAGATGAGGAAATTCACCTGTTACAAGCCTGACAAAAATCCATTATGTCCTTTTATCAGCAGATTACCAAAAAAGAGAAAATGCCAGATTTCCACTATTGGGCAAAATAAGAAAATTTACCTTCCGAAATTTGCTAGCAGCTCAAGCCCTTACCCATTTCCAAATTATTTTACTTTATAACTTTTTTCCACGAGACAGATTTTTCAGGGAAAATAAACTTTTCCTGAGCAAACTGGAAGACATAAAATGTCTCCTACTTATCACCTAGAAAGGCAAATCAAGTCCTACTCCATGCCCCAAGCATCTAGCTTTCAGCCTCTTTATTATCATTGTCAATGAATGGGCCCCAGTCAAATGAAAGCTGCCATTTTAGGGTAAAGACTGGAGGGCTTCTGTTGTGCAACAGCAAGACAAAAACACTGCGCGACAGATGTACTCTGGGGGCTGGGAGAAGGATTCAACTTCGTAAAATCACTGCTCAAGTTATTTCTGAAATAGGAATTACCTAGTACTTAGACATTACTGCAATCTAAACGTAATTATAACTGGGATAAATCAGGTACCAATGCTGCTAAGGTCACAGTCACTAAGATATTTTTTGACATCGTTAGACAAGATCAGTGAAGAAATGAAGACACGTATTTTGTTTCCTCTTTGCTACGTATACTGAGTACTCCCTCCCTTACCGAAAGAGAATTGGGGTGAAATAACACTCAACCCTTTAGAAAGGTATCGCGCACTGCAAAGACGGCTTAAATTAAAATTTTTAGAAAATAAAAAATTAGGGCCTCACGAAATCCTTTAAAAATAAATTAAGACATGTAATGTATTCCACAAATTAAGCCCCCAAAAGAGACACTTTTTAAGATAACTTATTTAAATCGATTGCTAGATAATATACAATGGGAAACTAAAAAGTATACTTAGCAAGTGGAGCGCTGGATAGTGTATCTAATTCTAGCAATTCAAAAGGAAACTCTCTCCATGTGGGTTGCTACTTTTCTTTTGTCCATTGTCTGTTCAGAAGAGGGGGGAAAAAACTAGTTTAAACCAAGGCGTGAACAGTCTCTAAAAGTGACCTCCAGGAAAAGAGTCCGACCCATAGCAGGAGCACTCTCCGCGCCGCTCGCTCCACGGGGGCGCTCACAAAGCGGGCGGCCGGCCGGGAGTTTGGGGTGCGCTCCCACGGCTCCGGGCCCCTCGAAGCAGAGCCATCCGGAGAAAGGCGGCTCGGTAATGATGGCTGCTCGGGGCCGGCGGCTCCTTCCCCAGAGCCTCCCGACCAGCGCCCCCACCCCCGCCCGGGATCCGCCGCCACCCCCCCTCCCCCGCGACCTCGCCAGCCCCGCGCCGCCGCGCCCGCCCAGCACCGCAGCCCAGCCGGTGCCCGCGCCCCCGCCCGAGCCCCGCGCCCCCAGCGAGCCCAATCCCCGGTGCGAACCAAACAAACAACGCGTTCCCCACCGCCCTCCTTTCCTCTCCCCGCTGACCGCTTGGCCTCCAGCCACCTCGGCCGTTCACGCTCCAAGCCGCGGCTCTCCGCGAGAGCAGAGCGCACCCGGGTCACCTCGGGGGCCACCTGGTGACCCCCCCCACCGGCGCTGACCCCCGGCGGGCTGGGGGGCGGGGGAGCCGAGTTGCGTTGGGAGGTTAAAGTCGCTATTATGCAGCTGCCGCCGCCGGCGGCCCGGCCAGCTCGGCAAGGTGGGGTCCCCTCCTTGCCGCGCCTCCCGGCGCTCGCCCCGGCCCCGCTCCCTTTCTTCTCCTCCTCGCGCACTTAGGAGCCGCCGGGGAGCCCCAAGAGCCCCCAACTCCGGGCTCACAACTCCGCGCCCGCGACCGGCACTGGCTGGGCTCGGGACGCCTCCCGCGCCGCGTGTTCGCGCTGCCCCCGCCCCACGCGGCGCCCCGCGCACTTTCCCCGCCGCCGACCCACCTCGGTCGGTGGCGGTCCCCGCGCGGGCTGGCGCCGCCGCGCCGGGAGGGACGCACTTTGTTCGCGCCGGTGCGGCCGCCGCTCCCGACCAGCGCGGCGTGGTCTGTCCGGAGCGGGGGGCGGGGGCGGGAGGCGGGGGTCGCCGCCGTCCCCGAGCCGCCGCCGCCGCTGCTCAGCCGCCCCGCGCCCGCGCGCCCATCGCCCGCTCGCACTTGAGTTGGAGCCCAACTTTTCCTCCTTCCTTTTTCTCTCGAATGGAGCCGGCAACTCGTGCTCGGCGCCGGCGGGAGGAAACGCGCTCGCGCTCCCCCGCGCGCAGACACGCTCCCTCCTGTCCCCCCCACCCCCCCCCCCCACGCCGGCAGCACAACAAAAAGCCATTTACATGCGAGGAAGTGACCCTCGGCCACACCGCGCGCCCCCGCCGCCGCCGGCCCCGCGGACGCAGGCAAAAGTTGGGGCGCCGGGCGGCGCTCGGGGCGCGGGTTCGGGCCCCGCGGGCGGCGACGCTGGCGACACCGCGCGGGCGGCGCTGCGCTCCTGCGCTGGCCCCGGCCCCCTCCCGCCCTCGCCCCTCGCCCCTCGCCCCGCACACGCCCAACTCCTCGATCCCAACTCCTCGCGCGGCCCCGGCCCGGAGCGATTTCCTGCTGCCGCCGCCGCCGCCCCTCCCGGGGGCGCAGGGTGAACTCTCGCGCTTACCGGGTCGGTCGGGCTCCTCCGCTGCCTAGTGCCGAGGGGAAAACAAAACGCAGAGCGGGCTCCGGAGTTGGCTCGGCAGCTGCGGCCAGGGGGCTGAATCCACGGGCACGGAGTTGGCCGGGGGCGAACGGGGCTCTGGTGAGTTTCAGGGTCTCCGGGTCCCCGGGCCGCCTCCTCCGCGGCGCTCCTTTGTGTAATTTCACTCGATTCAAGTTTAATCCGATAGTTCCCGAGCACGAGCGCGTCCGCACCACCACGGCTCAACCCCCGCGCCGCCGCCGCTGCCGCCGCCGCTGCCGCCGCCGCCGCCGCCGCCGCTGCTGAGGCAGCCGTAGACTTTAGAGCCCCGGTCCAGCGCCCGCCGCCGGCGCCGCGCCCCCGCCCAGAGAGGGGCGCCCCGAGCCCGGGCCCCGC